>NW_002476381.1:0-531495 GCF_000189635.1 Tetrahymena thermophila SB210
CAACCCCAACCCCAACCCCAACCCCAACCCCAACCCCAACCCCAACCCCAACCCCAACCCCAACCCCAACCCCAACCCCAACCCCAACCCCAACCCCAACCCCAACCCCAACCCCAACCCCAACCCCAACCCCAACCCCAACCCCAACCCCAACCCCAACCCCAACCCCAACCCCAACCCCAACCCCAACCCCAACCCCAAACCCCAACCCCAACCCCCAACCCCAACCCCATTAATTAATTAATCAAATATTTTTTAAAAATTCATAATTTAATATCAAAATTATTAAATATTTTTGAGAAAGTAAAATCTTTTAATTTTCAATAATATCTCATTAAGTATGTATTTATGTATGGATGGATGGATTTGATTTAGTTGTTGAGGTGTTTGTTTTGAAGGGATTGATTGATAAACTAATAAGTTGAAAAATGTAATTTAGAAATGTATTTTTGATTAGAATATCTATGAATTTATTTGGATGTTTTTTAGATATTTAAAGTCAAAAATATTAATTTTATATAAGGATAATATTTAATCAGATTTGCAAACTTTCTATTCTAGATCATAATATTTTTCTTTAGAACTTTCAAAGAACTTTTTACATTCAAAATAATATAAAAAGATTGATTTTTAAATTTAAATCAATGGCTGAATTTTAGTGTTTTATTGAAAGATTTAAGTAAAATGATGCTGACTTTAAATCTCTATATCAAAAATTGAAGGTATTTAGCAGGCGCAGTATTGTGCATGATTATAATCAAGCTATTTTAGATGTTATAGAGTTTTTTTGATATTTTTTACAGGATTAATAAGAAGAATGTGTCAATAATGTGAATAAAATAAGTTCCCAAGTACCTGACTACAAGGATTTAATTGGCTATGATAAGTGCTATAAAGATAAGAAGGATTTTGATGAATATTTTTAAGCATATTCTAATCAGTTTGTAGAAGTAATACACTAAATTAAACATAATTTGCTTTTGAGTTTGTGATTTCATATTTTTATTTTATATATGGAAAAAAATAGAAAGGTATAGAAATTTGCTAGAAATCGATTGAAGATGAAATAAATAATCAAAAATAGTAAGGCGAGGCAAAAAAAAATTGTTTATAATTTTATTACAATAATCTCCTGGTTTTCAAAGATAATACAGTTAAAAAGTTATAAAATTTAGTCGAGAAAACTTCTATGAATTAACTTTGAGAGGAATAATATATGTGACATAAAATGATTCCTTAAAATAACATAGATTATAGACAAATTCATGGTGTTTAGAATTAATTATTATGATCAGATTAAAAAAAATAGAATTACTTTTTATCTATTTTAAAAGAAAATATTGTTAAATTTTTGTTAAATCTCTTTGTAATTTTTCATGTTTTTATTTTATCAGCAATGGAATCTTAATGGAAGCTTGTTACGTTGTTGGAAATAAAATTTTAAATGCATGTCCACAAAATTTGTTTAGTACAGAGGTTTTGGGTAAAACAAACATATATTAACGTTTACAGTAAATATAGACCTGTTAAAGCAGAATTGTTTAGATTTACTACTTCCCAGTCGAGTGATACATTTCCAATCCTTCGATTATTTTTCCTTTTTTTTTCTTTCTTCAAAGAAAGGACTTAAGGATGCACTCCTTTGGCGAAGTCACACAACAATTAAATATATAATTTGCAAAAAAGAAAGACTAGATTGATTGATTGATTGCTCAGATGAGAAATTTGAGTAGTTTTTAAATTTTTAATAAAAGTATAAGAAGGATGATAGTTAGAAATACCCAATAAAATAAACATCAATATTTAATAAATAAAAAAATCATATAAATTAATTAGAAACAAAAACTACAAATTGAAGAAACAAAGACAGAAAAAAAAAAATTAATTAAATTAAATTAATTGAGTTCAAATTAGAATGATGAAGCACTCTCACGAAGAATTGTCTGACAGCACAGACGTAGAAACCCTCCCAGAAAAGAAATAACTTAAGATAGGTTATATGGTCAACCCAGATCCTGTCTTTTTCAACGAATTAGATTATAAGCTTATCGATGAATTGAAAGAACTAGGTGCAGACATTGTTATGATAAATTTTGAAGATATTTACTTTAAATTTACAAGCGAAAAGATAGAGCTCTACTTCAAGAGCTAACCTCTCCAATTAGATGGTTTTATGAGCTATGGCTACATGAGCCCTGAGCATATGACCGACTATATCGAAATGGTCAAGATATTTGAATAGATGGGAATTACATGTCTTTATAATCATAAGGAAATCGAAGTATTTTCCAACAAACTCTAGCAAGCCGTACATTTCGCAAAAGCTAAAGTGCCCATTCCAAATACCTTTAATGCATATTCAGTTAAGTCTACCAAGGACTATTATTATACTTAACTAGGTTAAAAGGCTGTCATTAAATAATAGACTGATTATGGTGGTGATGGTATTAAATTAAGCAAGCATCCTGATGAAGGTATTACATAATTTTCCAAACTTAAATGGATCAATTAGAAGTCTATTTCTCAAGAGCTAGTTCCCGATGTCTGGGGTTAATCAGTTAGAGTCCTATTTATACAAGGAAAGCCATTTGCATGCGCTTAATATAACGATAAATCAGGCGATTTTAGATCAAATGTTTCCTATCATGAAAACTTCTCCTTGCCTTCTTTCATGGATAACCCAAAATTAAACTAATACTATGAAGTCGCTCAAAAAGCTGTGCACAGTGTCTCCTCAGATATTATGATCGCTGGTGTCGATTTAGTTGATTCTCCTACCAAAGGCGTAATTGTCCTTGAAGTCAACATCTGGCCTGACATGTACGACATCTAAGAGTCTACCAAAAAACCAGTATTTAAGAGCTTAGTAAGCTCTTTTTACGAAAGAGTTCAAAACAAAGTGAATCATGCAAATTTATTATCTCCCAATATCTTACCTAAATGGATAGGAGGCAATATACAAAATGAAATACCTCTACTAAACCAAAAATAATAACAAATAGTTGAATAAAAGATCTGAAATAAACTTAAGAATTAAAATTAATAACTTCTATAGAAAAATAATCTCAACCTACAACAATTTTAAATATAAAAACTGCACCAGCAAGTAAGCTGACAATACCTAACAACTATAAAAATCTAATTAAAATTGTCTAATTTGTTTGAAAAAACTAAATAACACTTTGACATAAATAAGCAAATAAATAAATAAAGCAAATACTAAAACAAAACAAGCAAATCTTAATAATAATAAATAAGTTGAAATATGAAAACAAATAAATAAATAAATAAACAAACAATCCTACTAAAACTAATTTATTTAATTGAGTTTATTTAACTGTAGAATTTTCCTTCCATTAATTCATACTCTATTTTAATATATGATTAAATTACTTATGATGAATATACATATTATTTGTCATATATATTAGTATTCTTTATTAATATTATATTAATTTTCAATTCCTTTCAAAAAAGAATAGATTGATTTATTTGTATTTTCTATTTAACACTCACAAACATACATATTTCATATTTCTTAAATTGTACATTAAAAACAAAACTTGACAAAATTTTAGAAACAAAAAAACAAAATAGCAAAGAAAGAATAATTGCAAAGAAAGAAAGGAAAGAAAGAAAGAATGAAAGACAGAAAAGAAGCTAACAAAGTTTATTAACTCGTTTTAGAAACCTTTCTAATCAATTTTTTGTTAATCAATAAATTTGAATTTTTTCTTTTAATTTATTGATTTGTAATTGTTTTTTACCAAATAAGTGAAATTCTAAATATTATTTATTTATTTACTATTCTTTAAAAGTCTCTATTTACAATTTTTTTTTCTAATCGTAAAAATTTATTTTTTTACAGTTTTTACAATATTAATTTGTATTTCTTGTGAGTGGGCTATCAAATCAATAACCAAAATAAATAAAAGAGCGTTATAGTTTTTTAGAATTAAAAATGCCTTTTTGATTTCAAGTTTACTTAATTGTATTGTAAGACAATCAAAAAATTCCATATACATATATATAATTCAAAAACTAAATTTATATTTAATGGAGAATACTCAAAAATATTTAAAACTCAACTAAATATTACTTAATTGAATAGTTGTTTAACAATCAAATGATAGGAATTTTTGTATAAATAATCATTTCAATTTAAAAAAACAGTTAGGTGTATTTCTCCTTTCTTAAAATGTAAAAATTATTCAGTAATTAGTAGCGGAAATATTTATTATATTTTTTAATAAATAAAAATGTATAGAAGAAATTTATTTATATAAATATATGGTGAAATAATACGTCACATAACTATTTCACTTATCTTAATAGAGCTATCACAGTACACCAAATAGAATAATCTGGGAGTTTTATGAGTTATTTCAATTGAGTTAACGGAGATTTTAAATTTTGTTTTATTTTTGTTTTATTTTGATGTCCTTTTTAGTATCTAATTAGATGAAAGTATACGTATATATTCAAATAATACTCAATAATTTTGATTTATAACTTTCGTCATTCAATGATCAATTTTTAAATAGCGATGTTAATTAAAATTTTGATTGAATTCATTATAATTTGAACTTCTTTACAATTGTTTGCACAAAAAAAAGTGTAATTTCATTCAATTAACATAATAAGCTCTAAACAAAATTCTACTTTGAAAACTAAAAAAAAATAGGTAATTTTTCACCATCATAATTACTATTTGTTTACTCTTAAATTATTATTATTAAATTGGCTTATTTTATAATATTGTATAGCTTATTCAATTGATATGAAAGAATTCAACTAAATAAAATTTATTATTTTAAAAATATTTAGCATTTACTTTATATGTTTTATGATTTGAAATTAGTTTAAAAGCTAATTGTTAACTTCCATATTTAATCAGGTTTTATTAAATTTATTTATGTCTAATAAATAGATATTCTTATCTTTTTGTACTTCTACCAAATTTTTTTATCACCAATCATTTCTAATTCTACTTCATACTTTTTATTTTATTTGTCTTTAATTATTTCAAATAAATTATTTGTTTGCCATTTATTTAAAATTTTTACCAATAACTAACCATTAAATAAAAAATTTATCTGCAATGATTATGTTAAGAATTATAACATCAATAACAACAAAAAATTTTATTATTATTTTAATTAGCATAAATTATTTTATTTTAAAAATCATAAAATTATTAAATTCCCAATTAATTTAACTTTTCATTTTAATTTTTAGGCATAAATATATATTAATACCTCTATAAAAAATAATGATAGGTTTTATTTTATTTTTAAAATTTAAACATTTTATAATATAAAACAAACAAACATTTTTCGTTGTAGTTTCTTCAAACATTTTATTTTAAATTTTTCCTATTTTAAAATAATTTTTAAGCAAGCAACTTGGTTCTTAATTTTATAAAAATTTTTCAAAACTCTTTAATAATTTTAATAATTTAGGTTTTTTTTATTTATTTAAATTATACCATCAATATAAGCTTAAACAATAAAAAGTAAGCTGATTAAATCTTTGTCTGTAATCTATTTTATGTTTCACTATCTTCAAATTATTTAAAAGCAATTAAATCTGATGAATTTTTTTAAATTTGCTTTTAATAATCTTCAGTTTTTATTATCTAAAAGCTACTTTTAATTTAACAAAAGCACACAAAATTTGTAGGCATATTTTAAAATATATTCTCTTACAGTTTTTGCTTTAGCTTGAACAAAATTTAATCTTTTTTTTAAATAACCATGAATGATTTAAAATTTTAGCATGCTTTATTGATTCCTATTTAAAGTTAAAATAATATTTTGCATAGTCTGTCTTTTTTTAATATTGACAGAAATTTTAAAATAGCTCAGAATTGAACAAAGATAAAAATGATTTAAAAAGTTCTATAAAATGGTTAGTTAATTAGTTCTAAATATTTATTAAAATTAAATATATTTGACATATAGAGTTAAATTAATATAAAAACTTTTAATTCATGTATATTATTTAAATTAATAGATTTGTCAAATAACCAATAGTTATA
Organism: Tetrahymena thermophila SB210; assembly: GCF_000189635.1. Classification (NCBI taxonomy): domain Eukaryota; phylum Ciliophora; class Oligohymenophorea; order Hymenostomatida; family Tetrahymenidae; genus Tetrahymena; species Tetrahymena thermophila. Next base: position 6,041 of record NW_002476381.1, read on the forward strand.
ATTTAAAATGCTAATTGCTTTCTTTAATGCACAGCTTTTGAATAATTATTCACAAATAATAATGAAATTTATATTCAAACATTAGGATTAGCCCATACCATTTTAATTAGACATCTTTAGAAAACTTTTCTGGGTAGCCAATTATTGATTATTTCTTAAAAATTTAACCTATACATGGTAAATATCTTATCAAACCTCATTTATTCAATGATATTTTTTAATTTAAATGTAAAATGAATGGATTTCAAGGGAGATAAATTGAATGTGCTTAAATTTCCGTCTTAAATTATCTATTTTAACTTAGATGTCTATTAGCTGTATGTCCTAGATTTTTTTTATGCCATAGAGTAGACGAGCGAGATTCCTACATTTTTTAAAATATTATAATGATTCAATTTTAAATATGATCATTTAACATTATCTATTTGCTTTTTTGTCTATTTTGAGGTCTTTTGTAGAATTTTTTTTTTTAATTAATTCAAGCTCACTCATTAATATATTGATTGATTGATTCATAAATTCATTCTAAACAAATCTTTTTAATTAACTTATTTCTAACAAATCTATTCCTTAATTAATTATCATCAACTCTAATTTCATCAGAATTTAAAATGATTCAGCATATTAAATAATTATCCAGAAACCTTCTAATATCTCCCCCATGGCATGAAATGCCAAATTAAATAAACATTAATTGCTTATAATAAAAAATAATCATAAAAAACAAAACAAAATTTTAAAAAATCAATCAATTAATTACAACAATCATCAATTAATCAATTAATTATTATTTAATTGAATTATAATAAATAAATCCCTTCCAAATGAATAAATCATCTCAAGACGAATTGTCTGACAGTACTGATGTCGAAACTCTCCCAGAAAAGAAGTGCTATAAGATAGGCTACTTGCTAAACCCTGACCCAGTCTTTTTCAGCGAATTAGATTTAAAGCTTATCGAAGAATTAAAGGAACTTGGCGCAGATGTTGTAGAGCTAAACTTCGAAGACATCTACTTTAAATTCTCAAGTGAAAAAATTGAACTATATTTCAAGAGTAAACCACTTCAATTAGATGGCTTTATGAGCTATGGTTATATGAGTCCTGAACATATGGCAGATTACATAGAATTAGTTAAGATATTTGAAAAGATGGGTATCGTCTGTCTTTATAATCATAAGGAAATAGAGGTATTTTCTAACAAACTCCAACAAGCTATGCATTTTGCTTAAGCTTAAGTACCCATTCCTAATACATTCAATGCTTACTCAGTCAAATCTACCAAGGATTATTACTATACTTAGCTAGGATAAAAGGCAGTCGTTAAATAGTAATGTGATTTTGGTGGTGATGGTGTTACTTTAAGCAAGCACCCCGATGAAGGTATTACTTAATTCTCTAAGCTTAAATGGATCAACTAGAAGTCAATTACTCAGGAGTTAATACCTGATGTTGCAGGCTAATCTGTGAGAGTTTTATTTATACAAGGAAAACCTTTTGCATGTGCTTAATATAATGATACTTCTGGTGATTTCAGATCAAATGTTTCCGTTGCAGAATTCTCCTTGCCTTCTCTTATGAATCACCCTAGAGTAAAGTAATACTATGAATTAGCTAAAAAAGCAGTCCACAGTGTTTCTTCAGATATCTTAATTGCTGGTGTCGATTTGGTTGATTCTCCTACCAAAGGCATCCTTGTCATAGAAGTCAATATCTGGCCTGATATGTATGACATCCAGGATTCTACTAAAAAGCCTGTCATCAAAAGTTTGGTTAGTTCTTTTTATGAAAGAGTTCAAAACAGCGTTAACAGCGCTTCTTAACTATCCCCAAATATTCTACCTAAGTGGATTTGCTTACAAAACGATGTTCCCCTACTTAATTAGAAGTAACAAATGATCGAACAAAAGATTTGAAATCTCTTTACACTTAAAAAAAACTAATTTATATATATAAATAAATAAACATTTCTATGGAAAATAATCTCAAAACTACTATACTAAAAAAAAAATTGCACCAGCAAGTAAGCTGACAACGATAACAAAGGAATAAAAATTTAATTAAAATTGTCTAATTTATTAGAAATAACTTATTAACAATTTTAACAAAACAAATTTTGCCAATCAATTACAAAAAAAAAAAAAACTAACATATCAAATTTCAATAATAAGTAGAAATATGAAATCAATCAATAAATTTACTAAATAAAATTAACTTATTTAATTGAGTTTACTTAACTATAGAATTAATTATTCGTACTTTATCTTAATATATCATTAAATTACTGTATATTCTTAAAAAATTATATTCAATTCAATCAATCAATCCATCATATTATTTAATTATTAATTTATGCTTGTTTGTTTGCTTGTTTACCTATTTTTTGTGATTAAATTGTTAAGATTTTATGACAGACAGACTGACTGACTGCACTAAATATTCTTTTGAGAAATTTTCAAAGATAAAAAATAAAACATTTAAGAAAGCTAATTTTTTTAGAAATATTTAAATAAATTTTTTAATAATGTCAAAGGTAAAAAAAATAAACAAACAATATTTTTTTATTTATTAAATTTGTTAAAACTTTTTTGAGAATGAAAATAAACAAATAAATAAATAAATAGTTAGTATCAATAAATAAAAAATAAAAAATTAATTTGACAATTAATTAAATTTTTTTCTTTCGAAAAATCTTTAGAAGTCTTTATTACATTTATTTATTCCATTTACATTCATTTTTTACTTTTTTACTTTGATTAAATTACTTTCATAATTAAATAAATTTTATTTTGGGTCATATTATATGAAAGAGTTTTTATTTTTATTTGAAAAAAATAAAACCAAAGCCTTTTCATTTTTTAAGCAAAATAAAAAAAGTAAAATCTTACTTTTATTGTTCAAAATAAAGGCAATATTTGAAGAGAAAAAAGATATATTTATCTTATTTAAAAATTTTTTTTTATTGTTGTTTTATCAATTTTATTAAATTAATCTTAAAGGATTTCATGCTAAATGTAAATAAATGATAAAACAAAGAGAATAATTTTATTTACACAATTACATGATCAAATAATAAAAATTTTTACAATTACATGTGTTAATTAGGATATTAAACTTACTAAAATAATAAAATAATCAGAGATTTATGATGTTTTTGATTGAAGTTGAGGATAATTTCAATTTTATTTTAGTTAAAATTATTCGAATCAAATTGAAATTTTAAATAAAATTACTAAGTTTGCAACTCATAATTGTTTGCATCTTTAACTCCAGTAGTCATAAAAATAATATTATATATTATTTTAAAGAACTTCTGAATTTGTAATAATGATATTTCTATTATTATTGCTCAGAAGTTGCAATCACACTTAGTTAATTTAAAAAATAATGTTTAAAAGGAAAAAAATTGGCAAGTAACAAACGAATTAGAATATTTGATTTTACTAATTTAATCGTCTTAAAATTTTTAAATAAAATTTATTTAAATTCATTATTTAATAAATAAATAAATCAAATAGATTTATTAAATTAAAAATTTTTTTTTATTTATTAGAATAATTTAAAATTATAAAATTAAATATTTTGTAAAGAATTTTATTAAAAAATAACAAGTTTATATGTAGAAAGCTTATTCTAAACTAGCTAAGTAATTACTAAAAATTACTTAATTAACAATTTATTCACAAAATAATTTGACTTTTCATTTATCTTTACAATACTTGTTGATTGTACCTATAGATTTATTTAGTTAATAAAAATTAAAATTTTTTTAAAAACAAACTGATTTTTTCTCTATTAAAAAAATATTTAAAAATAAATATTCTATTTATTTTTCTAATTAATTAATTTTTTAATATCTTTCTAAGGATTTAAATTTTTTAAATTATTTTTAATCTAAGTATTTATATTGTAAACTATTAAACTAATAAATAATACTAATTACACTTAGTAAATGATAAATTCAAGTTAAAAAAATAATTAAATAAATTTTTCATTTTTATTAATAATTATTATTTTAAAATTAAGTTTTTAAACCTTGATATTTTAATAGCAAGAACTAAATATATGATAATAAAGACAAAGAGCATAGAAAATTCTTAGAAAATTATGTTTGAAGATATTACTTAATAGATACTTTTTTTAGTACTTCTCTTAAATTTATTTTTTTGTTTTGTTTTGTTTTTACAAATATCTAAATGATTGAAGTTTTAAATTTAAAATAATATTAAAAATTAATCATTTTGAAGTTGAAAATTGATATCTAATTAGACAGACAGACATCTAAGGTAATTCTTAAGTTTTTCTAAATCAGAAACTAAATTTCAAACTTCTTTTGCAATTATACTTAAACCTATATTATATTATTTATTTTTTTTAACTAATATTTTAAAAAGGATCAATAAATATATTATGGTGACTATATTTTTGCACAAAATATGTTCTATCTAAACACTAAAGTCAATCAAATAAAAGTAATTATCAAATAGTGTATTATTAATTAGTTATGCTTTTCTGAAATTTTTTTACCTTCTTTAAATTTCTAAAAAATTTTTTTTCCATTTTAATAGTAGATAAACATAATTAATAATTCTGATGGTTATATATTTATTTGATGCTATAATTAAAATTAAATAAAGCACTTTAAAAATTTGTATTATTTTTTAGATAATACTATTAAGATGAATATGTCATATCATAAATAATATAAGTTATTTACAAATTTCAGTTGAAATTAAACTTATTTTCTAAAAAATTTACCTTGTTAAAAATCAAATTTTTGAAAAAGAATGTTGTACCTTAATATAAATATTTGCATCTTATCATTAAATATAAGATATAAAAACAAGATTTAACTTAAAACTAAATAAAAAATTATTATAAATAATCAATAAAATGTAACTTGAGATTTGTAATCAGTAATTGAAAAGATTTTAGATAGATATGTAAATCCAAAACTAGTTTTGAGATAAAAATATGGTAAATTTTAAAATCTTCAATTAAGTAGTAAAGATTTTTAATTATTGATCATAAAATTTATCATAAAAGGACAAAAATATTTTAATTATTACCTTAAGTTAGAATATAAATTAATAATACTCTTAAAAAATATTTTTTAAATTGTTAAATTGATATATAAATTATATATTAGAATATAGAAATTGATTCCAAAAATTGTGAATTTTTAAAATAATCCTAATAATATTTTAATTTTTTATAAAAAAATGGCCTTAAATATTTTTAAACCATTATTTTCCTTATCCTTATTAGATATATATAAGATTAGATGAAATGTGTCTAAAAATGATTGACCCTTAAATAAAAATCCAAAATATTTTATAATTTTAATTATGAGTAAATTATATTTTTGTTTAAAAGAAATAACAATTTAAAGCAAATTACAATAAAATTAAATTGCACTTTTAATAATAGTTAATTTTTAATTTAAGCAAAATTATATTTTAAATTGAAAGTAAAACATTTTAGATTTCTAATTTTTAACTCAATCAAATACAATAAATTCAATTTTCGTTTGTATATTAAATTAGTTTTTTTATGTTAAATGCTTCTTTTAATATTATTTGATGTGGATATTTTTAGTCTAGAAAATAAATATTATTTTATATCTGAATGCTAACAAATACGACTATTTTCATGCTAATAAATAAATACTAAAATAAATAGATTTATTTATTGATTGGTCAGGAGAAAGAGTTTTAAGTGTAATTAAGATGAAAGATAAATTTATAATAAATTTAATGAAAGTGTAATTAAGGTATATCAGTTAACAAAAATAGTAAAAATTACTACTAAATTTGTTAGTATGTATTAAATAGAAAGATAGAAAGATGAAAAGTGCTCAAGTGAATGTAATAACTTGCAACTAAAAAATAAATAATAGTTCATATAAGAATAAAACCAAGTTATTATTAAATCATAAAACACAAATGACGAAATATCAAAAAGTAAAATAAAAAAGATTGAGTGGAATTCAAAACAATTTAATAATTTACTCTATGCAAACTAAATGGCATTGGTTTATTAATTGATTAACTGGAAATACAAATAATAAAAGAAAAGCATACTATTTACTTATAAAAAGCAAATTAATAGCAAAATCTTTCAAATAGGATATAATTAATAAATTAATTAATTAATAAATAAATAACTCTAGTTAATAAATGTCTTCAACTCAAAAAGAGCAAACCTAAGTATCTGAAATTCCTAATAGCCCTTAAAAAGAGGCTTCTAAAAAAACAAAGGATTTAGAAAATATTATAAAATAGTATTTACTTAAATTTATTAAGATTAGTAATTGCTCAAAGACTTCTCAATGCAAACATGATGATGGGTGCATTTTGAATGTTATTGTTAAAACAATTAAAGGACTTATTCTTGGATTCTCTGCCAAGACAGCATTGAATTTAGTAGGTCTTCTATTGAATTTTAAGAAAATTATGAAGAATCCTCTTAGCATTTTCAGTATTTTTAATGATTCAGTCAGATTTGGATGCTTCCCTGGCGTTTTCAACCTGGTCATGTAGTCTACTCTCTGCTTATTGAGGAGACAAGGATGCAATTAAACCCTACAATACTTTTTGAGTGGCTTTTTAGCTGGCTTCCTTTCTCTTGCCACACGCTAGAAAAATAATAGGTCAGTTTGGGGTATTTTCCTTCTTTCAAGAGGACTTGAATGCTTCTATCATTCCATGGCTAACAAGTAAATTTTGATAAAAAATTATATTGAAATTGACCCAAAAAATTTAAAATTAGAATACAAATCTTATAATTATTGACAAAATTATATATATATCTGTTTCTTATAATTATATATATTCTATTTAATTAAATATTTTTCATAATGTGAAACAGGGGAATCATCAAGAAAAGAAATATAGATTATACAATACTATTTAGTGTTTTGATGGTCTTCGTAGGAGGCATAGGATATGCTTATGAGCCATTATGTCTTCCTCCAGGAATCAATAAATTTTATAGACTCGTAACATGTGAAGATGATACAGACTTAACTTTCAGAAAATGTTGGATAGAAATTAGAAACAAAAAGCTTTCATAGTACGGAATAGCTCCTTAAAACCCACTTGAAGCTCTACTCTTACAAAAGAAGAGCAGAAAGCATTGAGTTAAATAAAATGAAACAATTAAAGAACAAATAAAAATAAGCAAATAACAAATAAATAAATAATTGATAATAAATTAGAAAGAAATGTTTAAATACCAAACCAATAATTAATTGCAAAGCAAGCAAGCAGTTAGTAAAAAAAGCAAACTACTCAACAAAATTCTTATATAAAAAATGATAAAAAATATATATATATAATTAATTATAAATATATTTATTTTAAGTACTTCAATTTCCAATACTTCTTGTATTTTTTATACTTAATATTTCTTTTATTAAGTAGATTAAATCATTTATCAATTCAAAAAATCTTTTATATTTATTAACAAAGTTATTTCATTGGTATTAGTATAATTAATTTATTAACAAATTTACTAACTTAATTAATTATCAAATCTAAAAGTTAAAATTTGTCCACCCACAAATTTTATTAATTTGATTATTTTAAAACTAAAGCTATAAATAGTCCAGCCAACCAAGGTAAATAAATACTAGATATTTCTCAACAAATATTTAACACTCAATACAGACAGTATTTATCAAAATTTATTATTATAGAACAATAAAAAATAAAATTTTCCTAATAATTAGCTAAAGAGAAACACAATTGATTAAAGCAGTAAAAGATTTTAAATAAAACAAATAATTTATTTCAAAAGGGTTTTAGCATTTAATAAAATTTTATATAAAAACAGCAATAAATAAATAAATTACCTTTTTTAATAAAAGAAAAAAATATTTTAAATATAATTTACTGATAATTAGATAAATGATTACCTAATTAATTAATTTATAAATAGTAATTAAATAAAAAAATCATAAATATAAATTTGCCTATTTTATTGCTTTCATTTTAAATTAAAAAATCAAAAATTTTAATAGATATTAAAAAAAATAGTTCTACTAAAAAGCTATTTATTTATAAAATCATTATTCTTATATTAAAAATTTTACTTTTTATTACAATTACTATTTCAATAAAATTTAAAAATTCTTAAAGTTTAAACAATTTTATTATAATAAAAAATAAACTATTTTGTAAGAAAATATATTTATTAAAATGAATTCGATATAAAAAATAATAGAATAATGTTAAATAAAATTATTACTAACCTTAAAATATGTTTAAAATCTATAATGGTAAAAATATTTTTACTTATATTTAAATGTAATAATTATTAAATAGATTATTAACTAAATTATTTAAATTTGTTTGTTTGCTTGTTCGATTAAATGATTAATTTAATTTTTATCATAATATTTAAAAGCTATAAAGTTACTAAATAAATAAATATGCTAGAATAGTGTTTACATAATTAATTCTATTAATTAAACATAATTGACTAATAGATTTAAATACACTTCAGTAACAAAATACAATAAATAAAGTAGTTATTATTTTTCCTTTTATCATTTTTTGAGTATGTGAAATTTGAAAATATTTGCTTTTCTTGTTAATATAAAAACTTGATACAATAGAATATTTTCATTTTATAAAATGTAAAATGCTAATATTTAATTTTTAATTTAAATTGTAAATTTTAGTATTCTTATAATAAAAGAATTTAACCATATATTTATTAATAAAAACAATTTCGCATATTAAAGTAAATAATTAATTTCAAAATATTTTGATTTTATTATAGTTTTTCCTGCATTTAAAATATCAACAACCTTAAATGATGGTATTATGATAAAAGGTTTACGAAAATTTATCAAAATATAAAAAGTTTATTCAGTTTCTTACTAATAATTAATAAAATATTTTTAACAAATACTTTCTAATTAATACACATTAACATTTTTTTAATGTTATGAAATCAATGTATTTATTTGTTTATTGTTTTCTTTATTTGCCTCTTTTAATAACAGAAAAGTAATTAATGATGAGATCATTTTTGTCATTTGCAGTAATATTTTAATTAAGAATCTGCATGTTTACAGACAGAATATGGTTAAATAATGAAACATAAAAGTGAGGTCAAGTAAAACTTTAAAATAATTCCGAATTAAGTAAGTAATCCATAAATATAATTTAGAGGGATAAAGAGTTACAAAGTAATTTGCTAAATAATTTTAATATGTGGCAAAAATTAGATAGATTAAAATCTAATTTCAATACTAAGTTTAAATGATGAAAGGTTTATTTAATTTTTATTCCTTTTTGTAGAGAATACATGTGCTAATTCATAAAATAGATGGCAGATAATACGATAATAATAGCCAACAATTAAAAAGAAAAGTAAATTATATTGCAACTTAAATTTAAAAAAACAAAATTTACCACAAATAAATCAAAAAATGAGTAAAAAATTTGCTTTGATACACTTACAATTAAATAAAAATCATGTACGTCATTTTCATTACTTTTTCTTTTATTTATTTTCAGAATTATTAATAGAAATAAAAGTAAGTAAGTAAAAATCTTTCTTCATTCACTATTTGCTTTTTGATTTAATTGATTTGATCAAATTTTACTTTGGATACTTGATCATTCATTCATTAGCAATCCTGCTAGTAAATAAAAAGGGAAAAGATAAGTTATTAAGCAATTTAATTATTTAAATTAATTAGAAACAACAACACTTTTAATAAAGTAATGAGAGTCTAAATGAAATTAGTTCTTTTAATCAGTCTTACAATTTGCTTGTCTTATTGCGAATTGAATGTTAAGGTTGATCCTAAAACAACTTTATTCGTTGATTAATTCAATAGAACTCGTGTTTATCACGGATTAAATGTTGTTTACAAAGTCTTCCCCTTTTATCCTCCCAACAATACATTTGATCCTTTAAACTCTTTTGTAGAAAAGGATGCCAGAGATCTTCGCAATTGGGGTTTCAATTCTATCCGTTTGTTTATGGCATGGGAAGCATTTGAGCCTGTAAGACAATAATACAATTACACTTATTTAGGAGAACTTTAAAAAATCGTTGAACTTTGTTAATAATACAACATTTCAGTCTTCTTAGATGCACATCAAGATGTCTACAATAGATTCTTTTGTGGAGAAGGTATGCCCGATTGGACTATTATGGATAACACCAACAAAACTTTCCCCTATCCACTACCTAAGAATTTCTTAAGAAGAGATGATCAAGGATATCCTCTTATAGAAGGTAAAAATTAATTTAAATGATACACTTGTTACTTCTAACACTATTTCGATTTATATTATTTTATTTTTTTGATACTTGATATTCACAAAAATCTATTTTAACTTACATTAACCTATTTATTATATTACTAATTAATACAAAAATCAATTAACCAACCAACAATCTTCATCCAAACTTTAAATCAAAATTTAACTGTATTTAAAACAAAATTTTAATTTTCTGAATCTCAAATAAGAATTAAAAATATTTTATCATTTTTATTATTATTTAAAGTTCATCAATTTTAATAGATATTATTTAATATTTTATTTGAGATCATAAAATATTGAAAATATTTTTAAATAAAAAATAAATAAATAGATTGCCTTAAGGTTGGTTTCTCAACTTACTATTTAACTAAAGATGGCAGCTAATAAGGAGAAAATTTATTCTTGAACTATCAAGGTTTAGCTGACGACTTTGCAAATATGTGGGGTGAAGTTGCAAAATACTTCTCAAAGCTTACTCATTTGACTAACTTCTTAGGTTATGAAATCATCAATGAACCTTTCGGTGTTTCACCTTGGAACCACTTCCTTGATTGGATATGGCCTGGAAGAGGTAACAACAAATACATGTTACCTTTCTATTAAAAGGTAGCCGATAAAATTTGGGCAAATCACCCTGACTCCATGGTCTTCTACGAACCTACAGTTGTTGATTATTTAAGTGGTGGTTTCAGCCATAACTTAGGCCATCCTGAAAAGGAAGTCCTCTCTTACCATGTTTACTGTATGGCTGTGAACCCAGTTGGTGATCCCTTCTCTAGAATACTTTGCGATATTTTAGACTCCATTTTTATTGGTGGTAAGGAAAAAAATGTCCAAAAGATCCATGTTGGAGGTTTCTTAACTGAATTCGGTGCTCTCTCTAACTCTACTAAATCTGCTGAAGAATTAGATTACCTTTTAGATAAGGCTGACAATCACTTAAGAAGTTGGGCTTACTGGTAATACAAAGGTAATCTTTTTTCAAATATTATTTTTAACATTTTTAAAATTTAAAAATCATTTAAAACAGAAAATAAATTCCTCTAAATCTTTAAATTATTTGATTTTTTAAAAAAATTTTCTATTCTTGTTAACTTTATAGAAAAGATATACAAAATTTAATAAAAATTGATAAAAATTAAGCGTAAGAATAATCTCATGACCTATTTGATAGAAATAAAATAATAATAAGAAAATATTTTCAATAATTAAAATTTTAAAATATCAACTTAAATTTTATTATTAACATTTAAATAAAAAATATTTTTGATGAGAAAAATATTAAATAAATTTATTTAAAAATTTTAAATATCTTAATGCTAATATTTGAATGTTATTTTATAAATTAAAAGGATACGCTGACTTTACTACTGCTGCTGGTCCTGGCTCTGAAGGTTTCTACACTGAAGATGGGTAATTATAAAGCAATAAAGTTAAGCATTTATCTCGTCCTTATGCTTAAGCAATTTGTGGTGAAGTTCAAAAGAGTAAATTTAATAGTAATAAGGTCACTTACGAATTGATTTATGTTAGTGGTACTTGCAGCGAGTAAACTGAAATTTATTTGAGCACTGAATACTGGTTCACAAACTTGAAATTTGAAAAGAAGGAAAACATCAAAGAGATTATTCCTAATGCTTAACTTCCTGGATACTTTACAATTATTGCATCAGAACCTAATAAAAAGGTTCATTTGATTGTTAAAAATAATTGAATAGTTTTTCTTATATGACATCACTAAAGTTAAGACTATGCCCTAAAAAGGAATTAACAAAATAATAAATAAATGAATGAATAGATAATATAATAAATAAATAAAAGAATAATTATACCTCCTTGTTTATCAAATAACTAATATATGTGGATTTGCAATGATTATTATTTTTGTAAATTTAAATACACCAATATTAATATGTGTGTTCACTTCTCAATAAAAAATTTAAAACCAAATTTTAATCATTAATCTAAATTACAAAAAAAAAAATTTTTTCATAAAAGAAAAAATATAAATATAAATTTTCATAAAAGAAATAATTAAAATAAACAATAAATAAATAAATTTGCAAATAAAATGAAAAATCATACTTCATTTTTTATCTTCATTTTAGCAATTTTTGGTAAATAATTTAAAAATAAAATTTTATTTTATTTTATTTGTTGAAAATAGATTTGTTTTATATTGCACTCGCAGGATATAGTAGCGGCCAAGAGTAAGAGTATCAGCAAGTCTATTGCTAGCTTTATAAGCAATTCAAAGAATTTGAATTTTATAATTAGATTTACCTTTTGAGTAAATAATATAATCATGCTTAATTATTGGGTTAGGATGCTCAAATAGATATCAAAGCTTAACAGAAATGCTTAGAAGCATTAGATAAATCCATTATTGATATTAGCTACGCCAAATAAATAATTTTTGAATAAGATGGGCTAATTATTTTATTCTTAAAAAATGATGAAGGATCACATTTAGAAAAATAAGTCTTATGTAAATAGTTTAGTTTTTTAATTATGCTTTGAAGAGAATTTATCTTCAATTTATTTAATGTCAACCAAAAAATTAAATAATCCTAGACCATGTAGAAAAAACAGAGTTACAATTAATTAAATTTAGAATAATATTTACAATTCTATCTTACTACTTTATCATTTGATTTATTAATTTTTTACCTTAATAAAAATTTAATTCTTAATTTTTTATTAAAGCTTTCATGATTACTCATCATTCTATGCATTCAAATACCTAATCTTAACCATATAAACATTTGATATTACAATCCAAAATTTCTGTGAAAGAATTACTAGAGCAATTTTTTTTTAATTAAATTGATCTTGCTAACTTCTAACAAAAATATCAAATTTCAGCAAATCATATAAACGAAAGTAACATAATTTTGTTTTTCACCTTGATGGAAAAATATTTTTGCTAAAACGACTTTAAGTTGGTTGCATGTAAGTAAATACAAAATATTTTCAAATTTTTTGATCATATCGATAAAAATTTGTAGATATTTAACCAAGTTGAAATTATTGATATTACAAAAAAATAAACTCATATAAAATTATTAAGACATTTAAGAAGCTTAAAAAAATTTTCTAATAAAGATTTATTTCATTGTAAAAATTATCAAAATTGGCTTTGTGTATAATGTGATGATGGATATAGATTGTAAAATCATATATGTTTTCCAGACAATAACAACAACAATAATAATAACAACAACAACAACAATAATAATAATAATAATAATAACAACAACAACAATAATAATAACAACAACAACAATAATAATAACAACAACAATAATAATAACAACAACAATAATAATAACAATAACAATAATAATAATAATAATAATTCAAACTCTAATAACTCTGGTAATAATGGAAATAGCAACTAAAATAGTAATAATAATGGAAATACAGGGAATTAAAATCAGTAAATAGTTTGTGGTTAGTTTTGCTTGAAATGTACTAGTTCAACTATTTGCATTTAGTGTGAAGATTAATATTTTTTAAATAATAATATGTGCTCACAATCTCTTCCTATTTCTGGAAGGTTTAGTCCTGAATAAACTAAAGCAACTAAAGAATCAGCTTAACAAGCTAATACAGCCTTATTGGCATCTTCATCAACAGCACAATTGCTAACTAGTTTTTCGAATCCAAATAGTTAGATGCTAATGTAAATGCTAGCTATTCAAAAAGTTTACTTTTTATTACTAGTAAATGTGCCTCTTCCAGATATTTTATATAATTTCATTCTGGGGTTATCAGGTATATAAATAAATAATTTAATTAATTTCTTAATCTATCAAATAAAATCCATAAAAAAAATTTTATTTGAAAACTTACTCACAAATCTTAATTTACTTACCAAAAGTTTTGAGAGATTGAGAAATTCTTGAAGTCCTAGAAATTTTACCTTATAGTTATATTTTTTTGGATTAATTTTTACTTTACTTTTTTATTAAAAAAGGTTCTTCGCCAGTGTCTTAAATACAGAAGATTAATTTCTTAGAAGAGATTGAAAGTTTGTATAATTAAGATAAGAATGTAACTATTGGTGACTAATTTTAGAAATAAAAAATATCTTCTAGTATTTTGATTAGTAGTGGTGGAGCGCTCTTTTTATTTCTATTTTTACTGCTCATTTTATTCATATTCTTTCTATTAATCAAATGGACTAAAACTAGTTATATCGCTGTAAAAATATTTGATAAGCTTGCTTCAGGTTTGATAGTTTAATTTAACTAGCTTCTCATTCTAATTATTTCGTTTGGGATATTCATGTAGCTGAAGGAGTTTTTTTCAGGAAACCATATTAATAATTTAGGTTTAAAAATATTTTTTGTTATTTTATTATTAGCAGTATTAGCGAGCATATGCTACACTCAAATCAAAATATCATAAAAGAATTATTTTTCTTCTAAAATAATTTATAACAGCTAGTAAGATCTCTAAAAAGAAATTATTAAGATTTTAGATCAAGATAAGGATTAAAATAAACTGTCCTAGGTGAAAATCATCACCTTTTTAAGAGAAAGAATATAGAATGATTGCTTGAAGGAAGTTACAATTTAAAGAATATACATGAACATATATTTGGCTCATGAAGCTATAATAATACCATTTATCATAGTTATGTTCAGCTAGTATTTCTACTTGTAAATCATATTCATCACATTTACATAGATACTTTTAGCTATGATCACCATTTATTTGAGGCCATTTTACTAAACAATCGATAATCTATTTTTTATTATTGATTAACTGTTGTGGGGATTCACTTTCTTTATTTTCACAATCTTAAGTTTCATAATTAATAATTTAGAGAGCTAAATAGTTCAACAAACTATCTCTTCTCAAAATATAAAAGTTCTAGATGCGCTGAGTGTATTGCTTATTGTTTAGTTGATTCTAATTTAGATTCTTAATCCTCTGGTTTCTTTTATTAAGATTGGAATGGACTTATATTACATTATTTAGTCCTATATAAAATAAAGAAAAGCTAAAAATGAACCACAAGCTGAATTAATAAACACTTCAATACAAAGTATGCAAAAAGCTATCTATAATTGACATATTTAAATTCTAACAAATAAAATTTTATTTTAAATGATAACAAATTCTATAATAAATACTATTTTATATTTATAATTAATGTAACAAAATTTATCAATTTGCTTTTAAATCTCTTAAAGTTTCTTTCTTATATTTTCTTTATATTTTAAATTATTTTATTAATTTCTAATTAAATTTTAATATTTTATTAATTACTAAACAAATTAAAAATAAATAATTTTATTCATAAACCAAATCAAATGTTTGTTTTTTATTCTTTCATTTTTTTATTTATTTTAAAATAAAATTTAAATTATTGAATCTTTTTATTTAGATTTTTTATTAAAAATTTTCTTTACAAAATACAATGTGTTCTTAAACATTAATTATAGATATCATCAATCAATTACATAAATTAAATACTTTTTCATATATATAGGGATGAATTTTATTTCTCCTTAAATCTCTATTTAAATATAAGAATGGTTGAGGTATCTTTTACAAAAAATCTAGTTAAAATACATTAATAGAGGTTAATTTGTCTAATAAAATCTTCCTTTTTTGCAAATATTTTTGACAAACGTTCTTTCATATATATGTAAGTAATATTTTACTTTAGGAATGAAAAATTTTAAGGTGTATCTATCTATGTATAAGAAGATTGATTATTCGACTATAAAAAAAATAAAAAAATTTTATTTTAAAAATCTTAAAAAAATACTAACAAACATGAATGAAACAAAAAAAATTTGCAATTTTATTAATTAGTACAGTTTTTGATTTTAACTAAGATTATGCTTCAATCAAAATATGGAATTCCTTTGAAGAAATACTCATAATGCTAGACATCTACTACACGTGTTTTAGAATCTAACTTTTGAAGTTATTCAATATCGCTTTGATCTAATTTCAACTGAAGTGATTGGAAGTTTTCTTTAAGTCTTGATGGCTTTTCAGTCTTTGGAATGACGATTATGCCTCTTGATAGCAAGAATTAAAGCAAAACCTAAGCAATAGGAACTTTGTGTTTCTCAGCCACTTTTTTGATAGTTTCATTATTGATTATGCTATCATATTTTGCCATAGGACTGTAAGCCATAACTTACATTTGTAATTTTTGGCAAAATTCAACTAATCTTTTTTATTAGTTAAAAACATGCAATTCTATTTAGTTAACGACTGGTTTAACATTTGCATATGATAATAAATCAATCAAACTTTAAGTGTTAAAGTTAGATACACCCAAAGATTTGACCAATCCTTTATTATAAACTGCCTCTAATTCTTACCACTGAACATGGACAGGTTTGTGATTGATCTAGAAATTTTCTCCAGGAGGAGCAAAAGTCCAATGCAAAAGCAATAAATCTACGTACTCAACTTAAAGATCTTGCAGACATCCTTTCACAGCTTCTTCAGTGTTTTGTTGTTTGAAAGGAAGAATCTTTGTGACAATAAAAATATCAGATCTTTTGTACTTGCCTTCGCTAAAAATTTCTTAGAGAGCTTCACCTATCATTTTTTCATTTTAGTAAATTTTTGATGTATCAATAAGTCTGTATCCATCATCTAAAGCAGTTCTAATGAGAGTAGTCATAATATCCTTATTTTTGGATTCATAAGTACCAAGGCCAAAGACAGGCATCATCTATCCACTTAAAAGCTTAACAGTGTTTGATTGAATCATTTTATTTTTTTGATAAGTAATTAAATTTATTGTTTATTTATATTTTAATTACAAATTTCTTAGCAATTATTTTAGCAGTTTTTAAATGAAAGAATGAAGAGTTTCAAATGAAAAATCAAATTTAGTGTTACATTATTTAATCACAAAATTAAAACATAAAATCAATTAAATTATTGAATCAAATTTTAAACTGATGAATTCTAATATTCTTTAATTGTTCTTTATTTTTTCTGTATTATTATAAAACTTAATCAAATTTGTTTTTTTACCCAAAGTTACTCACTTTATTTCTTAAATTAAAAAGATTAATTTTTATTTATATTCATTTACAACATAATTTATATAATTATTCTTTAGACAAATTTAATAATTCTATTATCTACTTTCCTTTATTATTTTATTTGTCATATCAAGTAAAAAGTGAATAAATATCAATCAATTAAACTGAAATATTCAGATAAAACTTTTAAAATAAATCAAAGAATATTTTAAAATTTAAACAATTTTTAACATTTTAAACTAAAATAAAAAATTATCTAGTAATATTCCTAAATTCGCTGTAAAATAGATTAATTAAATAAATAAATAATTTTTTTAATTTAGTCGAAAAAGCCTACTTTAATTATTTTTTGAAATTAAAATTTTACTATAAATGTTCAACTGTTAGTTAATTAAGTCCATCATTATTCATATTTAGTTATTACTAATTTTTTCTGGTTTTATCAAAAATTTTTATTATTGAATATTAATTAATAGAGACTTTAATTTATAAGAATTTAAATTTTATAATTCAAAAATCACTAAAAAATAATTAATAATTAGTAATATTTTTAAGACAATTAATTTGTTTTAAATAAAGAAAAAAAATGATTTCGAAAATTATTTTCTAAAAATAAAGCAATTAAAAATCAATAAATAATATATTATTTATGATGTATTTATATCTCCTTTTATTTTATTAAAATTACTAAGATGGAAATATTCTTTCAAATTTTTTGTAAAGAAATTAAATAATATCAAATGAATTGCTTATAAAAAACATTTTTCATTAATTTGAGTGAAACAGAAAACAAATTAGATATTGAAACTAAAAAAATGCTTATCGGTGAATTAAAAACCAACTACACTTTAAAGTGCAAATCTATCATTAATTTATATTTAGAATAGATTATTATTTAATAATATAGTTTTAAAAATGATTATTTTTTGACTGTTAATTAATAATCTTTTGAAATTTTTTTTGTTAAAGAAATATTATATAAACAATTTACTCTATTAAACTTGATCGAAATAATATTATGACTCTAATTAACAAACATATTAAATATTGGATTCAATTAAAGATTTTATAATGCAGTTAGATATGGGAATCGAAAGTTTCTATTTCATGAAAATTAATAGAATTTTAAGAAATGATATAAACTAACCTATACTTTTTATTCAACTTCCATTCATATTGATTACATCTATACTTTCGATTCCCATCTCTAAATGCAGCCTTTCATTCTTTCATTGATTCATAATTTAAGTTTATTTTTTGTTTGAATTGAAAAATTTTTAAACTTCCATTTTTATTTAAAGATGATTAAAAATCATCAGTAAAAATAATATAGAAAAACAAAGCAAAGCTTATTTACTTGTAACTAATAATTTAGAATATTTAATTTGTAGAAAAATCAATTTTAATTTTATTAAGAAAGTTATTTAATTGCTGGAGACACTTTATATCAAATTTATCTATATTCCAAATAAAACATCTGATTAAAATAGATAAATTAAATCAACATTCTTCAGAATTTATAAAATTTAAAAGATACTTTAATAAAAAAATAGTAATTAGCTTTTAAAAGAAAATTTAGATTGAATTTTAATATAAAAATTAATTAAAAAATTAAATTTAAAAAACATAAATAAATGGGTTAAAATAGTGCCAAAAATTAAAATGTAACAAAAAATAAACATTATGTTTAAGCATCAAATAAGGAAAAAGAAATAATATAAAAATATACTAATTTGAAGATTGGCGAAAATTTAAGAATATTAAATGTGGAATTTAAATTTAATGGGAAAGATACTTTTATTCACACTTTAGTTAGCGGAGAATAAAATTAGTAGGTTATTGTGTTGATACATGGATATTTAGCTACTTCGCTCTTTTATTACAAAATTATCGAGAATTTAAGCTAAAATTATAAAGTATATTCCATAGATTTGTTAGGAATGGGTCTTTCAGATAGGCAAAATATAGAATTTCAACAACCTAAAAATGCTGAAGTTGCTACTTAATTGTTTGTAGATTCTTTAGAAGAGTGGAGAAAAGCTCTTGGAATTTAATCTTTTAAGTTATTTGGGCATTCATTTGGTGGTTTTATCTCATTTAATTATAATTTACAATATCCTGAACGAGTTGAATAAATAATTTTAATATCACCTATGTCTGGATCATCAGTTTAACCTAAATATGATTTGAGGGATAAATAAAAATTTAAAAAATATTCTTCTAGTCTTACTTTCAAACAATCATTGTTTCCCAAATTTTTGAGATGCATGCATGAAAAGAAAATGACTCTATCAAAGTTTTTGCAATCATCTTTGATTCCATCTGACTACTTTGTAAATAAAATTATAGACTAAAGATTTGAATTTCAGACAAAGCAAGAGAAAGAAGATTGGAAAATTTATTTTAAATCTATTTAAATGCTGCCTGAGTGTACTGATCATTTAATCCATGAATTTGTATCTATGCCTTATGTCTAGCCTAAAATATCAATAGAAGAAATTATTTTATCTGGTAAAATGAAGGAACAACATATACCTATACACTATATATACGGGGGCTAAGATTGGATGGATTGGTCTGGTACAAAAAGGTTATTAAGCAATTAACAAATTATAGGTACTATAGATTACATCAAAGATGCCGGTCATTTAATACCTTTTGAGTAACCTGAATATTTAGTCAAAGAAATGCTTGAAATATTTTAAAATCAATAATATTACTTTAATTAGATGAAAAATATAAAAAAGTAGAAACAATTATAACTTTGAATAAAGAATTTAAAAAAAAAACAATTTTAACTTTTAACAATTTATTAATTATTTATTTATTAAAAACTTAAAAAATTACAAATATATTAATATACTAATCGCCATTTAAATTATTTTTCTTAATTAAATTTAATATACCATGTTTCCTTAATTAAAGAGCGCAAAACAAACTTGTTTCAAGTATAAGTAAATATTTTTTCAACCCATTTAAAAAAATCTGGTGTTAATATAATCGAATTTTATTTAATGAAAATTTATATTATAATAATTGCATTATGAGTAAGTATTACTTCAAATCCTATAAATTAATTTTTAAACATATTAATTAGAATAATTTGTCTGTTTATTATATCTAATTTTTTATTTATTTGTTTTTTATTACGAATAAAACTAATTTGGAAAAAATACATAATTTCTTATTTATTTAATATCTTTAATTTTAGGATTTTTTGCTTTGACTTTTTAAGTTAATCTAATATTTATCTAATTTAATTTTATAAACAACCCTTAAATAACAATAATAGATAGAATTTTGATTTTTTTTAATTATTAAAACATATAAAATTCACTTTTGAAGTATTTTAAAATTATAAATTACAAAATGCTGCACTTTTATTATGCTAGTATTTAGTTAGGTTCATTCATAAAAAATAAACTTACATTTTTAAACTTAGTAAAAATTAAATTAATTTTTGCAAACTAGGATTAATAATAATAATAATAATAATTGATTTACAAATCATCAAATTTTGATTAATTGAAGATTTTATAAACAAAAAGGAAAGTAATTAAATAATAACTTAGAGAGAATTAAATTAAATGAAAAAGATTTTAATAATTAAAAACAATATTCTTATTTTATTAATAAATGCTTGCTATTTGTCTCAGACAGCATGTAATTTCAATTCTCCTTAAAATATATCTTGAATATTGATTTAAATTAAATAGGTTTTATTCTTTCAGAAGAAATTAATGCTCAACACTCTTTTGTTATTACTTCGCGATATAATGGATTTCAACATGATCCTTGCAAAGTTTTTGAAGAAAATGAAAACAGCAATAAATTGAGAATAGACCATATTACCACTATGCTGTAAAACTCAATAAGAAGATTGTCTCCTTCTTATGAAGAGAAATTAGAGTTAAGTATTTTGGTATGGTCTGATAATTAATAACTACTTGATGAATTTGAAAAAAGAGCTATTGAAGGAGATTATCTTTACAAAGAAGAAAAAGAAATTTAGATTTCGAAATGTCAATTAAAAAAAAAATATTCTTTTCGCTCTTTTTCTTTTAATTCGGGTATTAATAAGCTTTTAAGATTTATTAGTTTCCTTTTAATGTGATTTATTTATTAATTACTATTAATAGGGAAATTAACTAATATTGATTCTCTTAATCAATTGAATTTACTCTTTGGGGAAAGTGGATTATTCAGTTAGTTTAATTATGGATCTCTCTATTTAGGATTCTAAAAATTTAAAGTAACTGCTAAAATGTGCCATAACTCTTGTTAATAATGCATAGGAGGCGATTCTGATGACATGTGTACTGAGTGCGCATCTAATTTTGAACTAGTAAAAGGAAAATGTTAACTCAAATAAATGTTTAAAAGTGTTAGATTAGAAGAAGATTTAAAAGATAACTCAAAAAAAATAAATAATGTTAACCAAAATTTTACCTTTCTAACTAAATGCTATAATGGGTGCATTTCATGTAATTATAGTACTGGAATATGTAAAGATACTATTAAAGGAAAAACAATTATAGAATAGCTAGTAAAAAATCAGTTCAGTAAAAAGTTATCTTGAAAGATAAAATAAACAAACAAACAAACAAACAAACAAAGAAGAGATTGAATGACCTTTATTTTGCAATTCTCTAAAAAATACATTATTTATTTATGAAATTTCAAATTACAAAAATTTGCATCTAAGTTAAATAAAAATAAATTTACATATTTTAATATTACTAAAATAGATTTTCTTAAATTTCAAAATATTTCCCAATTTATTTTAAATCTTTTAGTTAATTAATTAATTAATTAAGGTTCTTATTTTATAGATTATTTTCATCAATATCTATAAAATTACATAATGTTACATACAAATCTTTCATTTTGTATATTTTTGTAGATACTTGAAAATATCGATTTTATTCTGTGTTAAATTAGATTTATTCAATTAATAATTTTATTTTTATTTTGTCTCAAAAGATTGTTTTAGGATTTTTTATTTGAATTTGTATTTTAAAATATTAAATTTTATTTTTTTATATTTTAGTTTAGTTTATACTTAAAATAAATCAACTTATAAGAATCAGACTCGTAGAAAAATTAAAATAGTTAGATAATAAAGACTATCCAAGTTGAGTTTCAAAAGATAAATTTAATGAGTAACTCTTATTTAAGAAGAATATTGTACACCATCTTTACCAATACAGTTGGTAATATTTTAATATCTGGATTAGCAACATTGAGTTCAATAAAAGAAATAAAACAAAAATTTAAACAAATATAAGTACAATAAAAATTAAAATCTATAAACTATAAATAAAAATTTTGTTATATTTAAATAGAGAAATTTAATTAATCAATCAATACTCATCATCTTAATTAGGAAAAAGACTGTGTACGCACTTTGAAATAAATGGAACAGTGCTATACTTAGATAATTAAAATGCTAAATGATCTAAAGCTTGAGAAACTCGATATTTAATGAATCTATTTTTTTCTATGGATTAGTCTGAAAAGTCTCCTAGGTCTAACTTTGAGTGTCTTTTAGAAAGATGAGTCAGTACTAAAGCTTTAGCTTTTGCTTGAATAGCTATATCTATTGCTTCGAAGGCTGTAGAGTGTTTTGCATACTTGGCATGCTCTTACATATTTTGATTAAAGGTACCTTCATGGATCATTAAGTCTGAATCCTCAGCCGCTTAAGCAAACTCTATACAAGGTCTTGTATCTCCTGAATAGCTAATTTTTATGCCAGATGTATGCTAGAATACTATTCCAAATGCCTACGGGCAATGTATGACAGGGATAAATTTGATTTCTTGTATTCCTAAAGAAACAAGCAAAAATTAATTAAAATCCTATTTTAATTAATGAATTTCTGTTTAATCAGATTTCAAATAATTTGACAACTGCATAATTCTAATTTTGGCATTAAATCTTCTGTTATCTTCTCTTTCTTCATCTGAATTATAGTTTTCATCTTAAATGTTTTAATCTTCATTAAAACTTTCTTAGTTTTCTTTAATTATTTCTTCCTCCTTTGAAATCATTTCATTAGGAAATTATTTTTACTCTTTTTTAAATAACAAGAAAAACATAATTAATAAAAATAAATTGCATAAATAAATTTTTCTTTATTAAAATAAAATTTGTTTACCTTTTAGTTCTGTTTCTTGGACCTGATTATCGCAACATGGTTTTTTATTGTATTAGTTAAAGAGATCGTTGAGATTTTATCCATTATAATCTTGAAAATAAATGAGTTTGCAATTCATTTTTTCCATGTAACAATCTACAACTCCATACCAAGGAGCAAGAGACCAAGGCAGGGCAATATACATAAGCTAATCTTCTTCTGTAAAAAATTTTTTACCTTCATTAAAAGCTGTTTAGAAAGCTTTGTGTCTTTAATATACTATGCTTTAAAATCCTAAGTAATGGTCAGAGTGTGCATGTGTTAAAACAATTAATTTTAAATTTCTTAAAACTTCTTAGCACTCAGCTTCACCAAATTAGTTTAATAACTAATAATAGGTGCCTTCACCACAATCTAACATTATGCCTTAATTGATATTTTTAAAAAAGATATTAAAAATAAAGATATACATATGCATGTATGTATGAATAATGATGATACCTTATTTTAAACTCTACTCATAGATTAAAATGCTGCTGTTATTCCTAAAAATAGTTGGAGTCATGCAACTGGTACCTAAAAAGTAAATATGCGGATCATAATTCTTAGTGTTTTATCTTATTTAAGCATCAAAGAGAATGAATTCGTTTGATTTCATTTCTTAGACTAAATCTACCTTTAACTTTTCTGCTTCTGATTAGAATTCTTCAGTCAAAAAATATTTTTTTGTATTTTTCTAAGACAAAATTGGTTGATATGCTTATCCTGCTTATTTAGAATTAAAAATGAGCTAATAATTTTTTTTAGAAATTGTTTTATTTTTAAGATATGGAAACAATTAATTTAATTCTATTTCATAAAATTCTGATTCGCTTTTATAATTCTTAGTGTTTTCACTGATTTTAGGGAAATTTTCTGGAAATTACTCAGCAATTATGTTAGTAGCCTATACGTGTAAAAAAGTATCTGAATGATTGTTTTAAGGTATTTAAGTTTCTTTTATGTGGGAATTTACAAAGATGTGCAATGTATTTACATCAAACTTTTTCAAAAATAATTCATAATGATGACTCTTTAAGATATGAATAGGAGTCATGTGAATAACTGCGTAGACAAAGGAATCTTATGTTGTTGTATAAGAAATATCCTCACAATTAATAATATTCTTAACGCATTCTTCTGAAAGACAGTCAAATATGAGCAATTATTAGGCTGGCTAAGGATCTTCTAAAACTTCTTGTAACTTAATTATTTTACCATCTAATTCAATTTATTTATTTTATTGAAACTCTTTCATCATTTTACCAGGAATATTGAAAGATTTAAGTTTTTCTTTATTCATCTTACATTCTTATTTTTGAAATTTGATTAAATAAGCAAGGACATCTTCAGATTTAGATTGAACATAAATAGGTACAACCTCTATTTCTGCATCTTAATAATTGCCTTATTCGTTGATCATCTATCTTGCATCATTTAAGAAATTATTTTTATTTAAGCTCTATTGTTTAAATTTTTCATACAAATAAGCATTAGCCTTTTACTTATCCTAAAAGAAATTATTTGAAAATTAATCATCATATTTTAAGCCAAAAATGGAAGCCATATCATTAATTCCTAATAAGAAATTCGACATTTATTTATTATTTTCTAGTTTGTTTGTCTCAAATCCTAAAAACGAATAAGGTAGGCACTTTATATAAAATTTGCTCTTCATATCTTAAAACATATTCACTAATTTTTAAGGTCCATAAATCTTATCTTGTAATCCCATAGCATTACAAAATAGAAGAGTCATATTTGGAATTAGTCCATCTAGAGTTTCAGAAGATAATCTAGTTAAAAAGAAGCAAATCCCCTAAACAAGCTTGATTTTATTAAATTTTTAGAATCTCATAAAGTTTTCTGAGCAGTTAAAAATATATTTTTAACTTCCAACGTGCAAAATGATTGTAGGAGTCTATTCGCCCACATGATTTATTATAATTTAAAGGTATGTCTTCATGCTAAAAATAAATTAATTTATTTTACTTTTATAAAAGTTATTATTAATTTTGTTTAGTCTGAATTAATTATTTAAAACTATTTCGTCTTAAAGTTATTTTTTGAGAATAAATAAAATGTAAGAATAAATTATAATTATTTAGTAATTGATTAGATACAATTGATGTTTCTACCAGACGCTTTACAAAAATTTTGTATAAAAAAAAATTAAAAAAAGAAATAAATAAAAATACAGATTACAATTTAAAACAAAACCAAAAATTGCTTCAAAAATTAATAACTTTAAAATGCAAGTTATTTTTTTCTATTAAAAATAAATTTAATTTTTGAATCAATTAAGTAAATTTCTTTTTATTTAAAATCAATTAAAATATTCTCACTAAATAAAGCTAATTTTTATAAAAATTTAATTTTATAAATTAACTAAATTGAAAGAAATATCAAAAAAACTATTAAATGATGAATTTATTTTAAGAAAATAAATAACTGTAAAAATATATTTTATTTAAATAATTAATATTTATTTTACTTTTGTTTAAACTATACTAAAAATATACAAATACTTACATAATTTATAAAATTTATTTCCTAAATAAAATATAATATCTAAGAAATTTCTAGCTTTTAAAATCTATTTAAACTTGTTTAAAATATATTCTCTTTATAGGATTAATTTTAATAGTTTGTTCAAGTATTTGCTCATACTTAAAAACTCTTTTTACTATTATGAATTTAATTTCCTTCAATTTTAATAACAATTCAGCTTTCATAAGTTAAACATTAAGTTAAAAGATGTGAACAATTTTTAAGTAACTGATTAACATAAGAAGAAGAGGGAGGATTCTGCATTCAACGAGATGAATTAAGGATAAGAAAATTAAGATTTGCATTTTCATATTCAATAAAAAATATAAAAATTTATAAAAAATTCATAATTAAAAATAAATTATTTTTGATTTCCGAATAACAAAAATTAAATTAAAGAATAAAATAAATAAATAAATAAATAATTTATATCATGCTTTTGTAATATTTTTCAAATTTATTTATTTATTTAAAATACAAAATAAATGGACAAATTCATACAAATATTTTTAAACAAACTTTTAGAATTTAAAAAAGATGGGATTTAAAATAAAGCAGAGTATAAAGTAAGTTGTTTTCAATTTTCATCTTCAACTTCCTCTTCTTCCTCTTCTTCACCCTCTTATGCTTCTTCTTCTTCTTCCTCTTCTTCCTCCTCTTCTTCTTGATTTGGATTGAAATAAGGATTTTCAGCAGGTATATTTGGAGGTCTTAATGAAACTGCAGCTAAGTTTCTGTTAGGATCTTATTTTAATGCGCTGAATAAATCTACATTCAATCTCTATTCATAAATATCAAAGCTGTAACTAGGGATATCTTTATTCTTTTCTCTTTGGTCTTTGTAAAATTGTTCAAGCTTTAAGTTTTTATTATTTAAATTAATCATTTTTGATTTCTTTTCTAAAATATTTTACTTTTAAAAGAATTTTTAAATCAGAGAATGAGTCATCTTCAATATAATCCATAGGGTCAGCTATTTTCTATGCAGTAAACTAATGATGAGTTTTAATTAAATCTTCTTTCCATAACTTTGTCAATTCGCTTATTCTAGAAGGACAATATGTCTTTGCAAACATAGCTGCTTCGCTGATTCTACCACTTTTAACCAAAACATCAATACATTTATCTAAGTCAGCCAAAGAGAAGTAAATTTAGAAAGCAACATTCTTTTTAAATAGTAAAATATATTATCAAAAAAATTAAAATTCAAAAAATAAATTTATAAAATTGAGTTCAATAATGAACTAAAAAACCTACATTTATGAGATAAAAATATTTTTTAGAGAATTATTAAAAAAATTAAACAATTTATTAAAAAAAATTATTTAATCCAATCAAATAAAAAATTACTAATTTCAAAGTAAGAATTTTAGTTCAGAATTTATTTTATTTTTTTATTTATTTAGTTTTTAATTAAAAATATTTTATTGTTAAATCGTTTGCTTTTAAAAGAAAAATTATTTTTGAACTTTTTATATACTGATAATGTGGTCATTGGTTTATTAGTTAAATTGATTATAAAATTTAGTTATGAATAATAAAATATAAATAAATAAATAAATAAATACCATTCTCTTTTATTCCACGGCCTTTTTACCAAGCTCTTCTAATTCTTCTCTAAGACCAAGAGAGGTGTAAATCAAGAGCAAACTGTTAATATCTTCAGATTGTTTGAAACAGTTAATAGCTCTAGTTAAATCACCTTAGAAAAGGGCTAAGTCACCTACTTATTTCAACTAACTAGGACTTTAAGTTTCTTGTGCAATCAAATTAGCTTCATTAAGCTTTCCTAATAACAAAGCTAGTTCAAATTTATGTTCGGGATCCTAGGCAATATTAAAAGCCATTTCTTTCTTATCAAGTTAATCTAAGAATTTGGCCAATTTATCGTAATATTTAAGATCAATTTACTTAATCAATTCAGCTGCTTAATCATATTGTTCATCTCCTATCAAGCTCTAATACTTGGCTACTTTAACGGGAAGATCAAAACTGCTGATGTTAAAGAATTTGTCAAGCATATAGAGTCTATCTTAAGTAGGAATGTGGCCTAAAATAAATCTTTTAAATATTAAATTACAATTTGTGATGCAATCAACATGAAATTTATCAATAACTAAATTACTTCTTTTTATCTGTATGTTAGAAAGTGAATTATTTTCCTGCGAGAGAATAGCTGATTTTTCCTGTTCCATTTGTAAAGAAGAAAAGAGATTCAATCCAAATACCAGAATTAATGCTTTCAGATATTTCATATACCATTTCAAGAGCTTCGTCAATACCTTCATTACTTTCATCTTCAGCAATATCTGCAATAAGCTTTTTAAATATTTTTGAATGATTAATTTTCATGTTTGCCTATATTTTTTTTAAATAATACTTCTTTTTTGAATTGAAGAACGTAGAATTCATCAGCAGAAGCAAGAGTGACAAAGTCATTTTAGCTCCAATATAATTTTTTGAGACTGAGTTCAATTTTTCTAACAATCTTTGCAGTAGTCCAATCATAGAAAATAATAAAATCGCTGCTCTTGACACCTCTTTTAAAATTTAAATTATTAACCTGAGTTTTAAAATTAAATCAAATCTATTTTTACAATAAAGGACCACCGTAGAGACCTTCAACAATATAGTCAGTAGAAAATTCAAATATTTATTAATTAGAAGAACCATCAAATGCCTTAACTTAAAAGTTTTCCTTAACAGCATAATCACCATTTGTATTGAACACTAAATCAGAACCATTTCCATGAACTAAATTTATAAATAAGTAAGTAAGTAATTAAAAAAATATATTAACAAACAAATAAATCAATTTTAATGAATTTTAAGAGCAGAAATAAACATAAATTTGTTTATTTTATTTACCTATGCTTTTGAAATTGTTTGATCTATAGATAGAATATTCAGTGTCATTAAAAATAGCAAATGAGTGACCATTTGGAGCATGTCTTAAACCCTATTAAAAAATGGTAAGTTAAATTAGCATTTGGAATAATAACTATAATAAAATTTGTACAGTTGGATAAAAATCAGCTGTGCCTAAATCTTTGCTGTTAATATTGGGAATGTTTTCACCTTCAACAACAGCATCTTTATCAGCAGTATTAACGGATTTCAAGTTTGCAGTAAATAATTCTAAGTTTTTGGCATAGATGATCTTACCATTACTATTAAAGTATAATTTAATATTAATCTTTTATTAAAATTGCTGAAATATTTATTTGTTTACTTAATTGAAACAACAGGTTCGTCTGAGCCAATTTTTACTATTACAGAACCTTCATCACAACCAATAGCAAGCATGTTGGATGAATCTTTACAGATGTCTACTGACCATACTCTGTCTAAGTTATAATTTAAGGAAGTTTCTAATCTATAAGTTTATGAATGCCATAATTTAACAAAGCCGTCTTCAGAACCTATTCATTGAATAAATATCACTTAACTATCTAAATTTACACTAAATCAATTAAAATAAATACCAGTTATAATAATTGGGAGTTCGGGGTGGAACAAAGCAACAGAAATATTTTGAGAGTGTCCTTCGATGGTGTGAATGCACTACTTAGTAGAGCAATCCCAAATTTTTACTAATCTGAATTTATTAAAGAAATAAATTTAAAAATGAAAAATGAGTAAATAAATAGTTTGTTTACCTGTCATCACCTCCTGAGATAACGTAGTTGTGTTCTCCTCTGTGGTAGTCTACGCTATTTACACCTTGTTCGTGACCAACCAAAGAAAAATTAGGAGATTTACTTAATATGCTCCAAACCTATTTATTTATTTTATATAAAATATTTTATGAATTATGGATAACATTTTGTGATAACTAAAAATAAATAAATAAGCATTTGTCGCTATTGCACTTTAACACGTTTTAGATTCATGTAAATAAGTTGCTTCTCTCTCTTAATAATAATAATTTATTGTACAAGATATGTATATTTCTAATATTTGATTTCATTACCTTGATTGTTTTATCGAGAGAAGCTGAAGCAAATAAATTTGTGTCACGAGGATTGAAGCACATCTTCATTACATAATGAGTGTGACCTTCGAATGTTCTAGCCAAAGAAAACCCTTTTTCAAAATCCCACATCTTGATAGTAGCGTCATCTGAACTTGTCAAAAAGTAAGGCTCAGAAGGGTGAACTTCGATAGTTCTTTTTATAAAAAAATTAATTTTATCTTAATTTACTTATTTAAGGTAATATGAATTCTATATTAATTTAATTTATCCTCGCATTTACCTAATGTAATCTGAATGGGCTTCCCATGATTTAATCTTTTCCATTGTGTTATAATTGTAAACGCGAACGCATAAATCATCAGAACATGCAACAATCCACTATTTTCTTACAATAAACTTAGCAGCTCTTGTTGGAGTTACTGAATTTTCAAATGTTTTAACAGTTGTCTATTAATTTTATTAATTATATTTTAAGTTTCAAATATTCATTTTGAGTTTTGCTTGCTTTATGCTCGCAATCTAATTAAGCAAATCTATAATAATTACTTCATTTGAATAATCGTAAATAGTAATATTTCCTGAATATAAAGAGACTAAAGCCCAAGGAAGTTCAGGGTGCAATTCAACGCATTTAACACGTTCTGAACGTGTTTTCATTTTCTTCTTAATTTCAAACTTTAAAGGCTATATTTTATAATAAAATGCATTAATTAAATACATTAGCTATCCTATAAATAAATCCAAAATCAAATGAGTTTTTAGAGAATGTTGTTTATCAACTGCTCTAATAACTCCATTCTTTCATTAAATTAAGCTATCTACCATTTCAACAACTAATTTTAATTTTTTCCTATTTTATTAAATTGATCAGCGTTAGCTTTCGTTAGTGTTTATTTATTTATTTGTTTGCTTGTTTCTTCGATTAATCCCTTTTTAAAGCAACGAATCCTATTGTATGAATTTATTAATCAATAATAATTATAGTGATTTTTTGATGAAAATTTTATTGAATTAAATTATTAATCTAAATTATGATTTATCCTTATCTATTACGCAAAAATTATTTATTCTGTGCAGTGACTTTCTTTTTTAAATATCTTTTTATTTATTTATTTTTTTATTTCTCTCAATTAACTAACTAACTAACAAGCAATTAAATAAATAAATGAATTAATTCATTAATTAATTATATTGATTTATTCATTCATTTTCTTTTTCATTTCTAATACAAAATAAGATGAAATAAATCAATCAACTTTCTAATTTTTATCAAATTAATTGGCATTTAACTTGCTTATTTTATTTATTTTGATTTACGTGTAGCAGCATTAATAATTCTAATTTGACGAGCTGAGCATATCCTTTTTGATCCCAACAAAGAATTATTCAAACTAAAAAAAATAACAACATATCATGAAATATTTAAAATTTAAATTTTAAATAAAATATTAATTAAATCATTAAACTATTAAAAATATTTTATTTAAATAAATGGAAAAATGTTAAATTTGATGTTTATTATCATTTATTTTAGCATTAAACTTATTAATTGATATACGTGTAGCAAGCAGCATTAATAATTCTAATTCTAATTTGACCAACTGATCATATCCTTTTTAATCCCAACAAAGCATTATTTAAATTAAAAAATAATAATAACATATCATTCAATATTTAAAATTAAAATTTTAAATAAAATATTAATAAATTAATAAATAAAATTTAGCCATTATTAATACTTTACTTAAACTGAATGCAAAAAATGCTATTATTTGGTTTTTAAATTTTAATTTTAGTGTAAAATTTAATAATTGTGATTATTCTATTAACTTTGGTTCATTTACGATTGTTTACAGAATCGCTAATTTTAATTTTATTAAATTAATATTTATATTATATTTTGAACTAATATATCCTTTATACTATTAAATTTAATTAAAATAACAGATTTTATCATTATTTGAGATAAAATTAAAAATTTTAATTCGAAATTATGAGCATTTCATAACTCATTAAAAAGACGAAAATTCATAAAAATATAAGGTGAAATATTTTAAATTACAATAAATTTAATAATTAAATAAATAAATAAAAATTTAAACAAACTTTATTAAACAGATTATATTTACTTTTTCTTATTTGAATTAACACTTAAATAATTGATTTCAAATTACTTTATGTAAATAAATTCTAAATTATTTTAATATTTGCATTTAAATTTAGATTGGGATTATCAAGCACTTAATTGTTTTTACATAAAAAATTGTATTTTTTATAAGTATTAAAATAAATTTTATCATTTTTATAAATTTAATATGACAAAACAAAAAAAATAGTTATTTGTATTAATAAAAATTATTAAAAACTAAGTAAAACAGTAAATGATTTACTTTCATTATAAGTTTAAACACAATTAATTAAATAATTCAAGTAAAGATTTAAAAAACAATTTTATTAAATAGTAGAAATTAATTAATTAATTACAATTTAAAAAATATATATTGAAATATAAATAAATAAAGATTTTTAAATATTTAATTAATTTCTTGTGGTTCAATCAGCTTTGTTTTGTAAATAAATAAATTTGATTGATTTTAAATAAACAAATTCAAAATTTGACGGAACTTTAATAATACTCCAAACCAACCGCAAAATTTAAATTATTCAACAAATTAATATTGCTAGGCAATCATATCTAAATAGCAAGGTGATTACATCTCAAAAAGTTTGAAAGGCTTTTGCAAATTACAAAAAAAGTTTAATGAGCGACAGCAGCTTTTTGAATTCAAGCAATATACAAAAATTAAATAAAGAATTAAATGATCTGAAATCGCGGAAAGTTTTAACTGATATGCTTAATCAGCAGATTGATGTAAATGAGCATCTCTCACAAGAAAACGCAACTTTAATAATGAATTAAAGAAAGTTATTGAATTTAATTTAGTCAAAGGTATTTATTTATTTTTCAAAGTAGCAGATTGAAATTTGTATAAACATATTTTGATAATAGGATAGAATCATAGAAGATATAAAATCAGGTACTTTATCATTTTGTGATCAAGGATAGGATGATGGAGGAGGCGATCACAATGCAAGCACATATAGATAGATTTAGATATAGTTATATTAGAATAAAGCTCAGTTGATGGCTGATCATTAACAATAAATCATTCTTTAAAAAACTCTACAAGGAGGATTATAGTTAAAAATAGTTTATGAAAAGCATTCGCTTTAAAATAAGTTTTCATTTTTTGAAAGGTTGAAAGAATTACGA
Organism: Tetrahymena thermophila SB210; assembly: GCF_000189635.1. NCBI lineage: Eukaryota > Ciliophora > Oligohymenophorea > Hymenostomatida > Tetrahymenidae > Tetrahymena > Tetrahymena thermophila. The sequence goes on from NW_002476381.1 coordinate 39,339, forward strand.
TCTAGTATTTAAAAGCAATAAATATTTAGTTAAGTAGAAATGAAAAGCCAGTAGAATTAGATTTTAAGACTTTATTCTTTGTTTAAGGTCTTGCTTTCTTTGATTTATAAGAAAAAGAAAACAGGATTTGCTGCTCTGTGCTGCTATTATATAAAATAAAATTAGCAAGAAATATATTAAAAAGAATAGGTTAAGATAATTCAATAAATGTAAAATGAATATAAAAAAAATAATGATCCATTAACTATCTATAAATAATTCTATGATTTGTTTAAGTAAAGTAAAGCTGCTTAAAAATTCAGTAAAAATAAAGGGAAAAACTAAGATAATAAAATTAGTCATGCTTAGTCTTTAAACAAATTGACTTTTGTTGTATCTAATTATTCCTAATAATTATAAAAGTAAGCCAATCAAGGATCATTCATGAAAACAGTTTAAAAATTAAAATAATGCAATAAATATTAAAATTTTTCAAAGCGACTCAAAGCTGTGATTATTTAATAAAAGGATAGAATTTTAGAACTTCTTTAGCAATCCAATTCTAGCTAAGAATAGGTCTAAGATTTTATCAAAAAAACTTAAATTATAGTTAATACTATTTAAAATGATTTCAATGTCAAGTGCAAAGAAATAGAGCAGCTCAATTAGGAAAAAGTGTATTTATAATAAACTCATTAGTAGGAAATAGATAGTTTGGAAGAGTAGCTCCAAGAAATACGTTAGTAGAGAGAGGAATCTTTATAAAATTTAAAGGAAAAATAAGACATATAAAGCAAATATCAGTAGAAATGTATGGAAATAGAGGAATTAAAAGATTAAAATCAAAAGAATTCAAGAGAACTTTAAGTTTAAATTGATGCATACGAATAAAAGTTTAATCAATTCTAAGAGATTCATGACGAAGTCATAGGTTAGCTTTAAGAAGTTTAAGACGCTTACAATTAAAAGTGTGCAGAGAATGCACAAGTAATAGAAGAGAGAGATAAATAGTAGCAAGAAGCTGAGGAATTTATTTTAAAACTTCAAAAATAGTTGCAAGAAAGGCATAATGAAGGTGAAGAAGATAAATCACTAATTTAAGAATAACTCAAAATTTAATAGGAAAAGTACGAATAAAAATGTAATTAATATGATGAATTTTTGGAGTAAAGCTAAAAGCAAAAGAAAGAATTTGATGATGCTATTATGAAATTATAGAAAGAATTAAAGTAGTACAAAATAAATGATGAAGAAGGCCAATAGCAACTAATTTAATATGAGTAGAAAATAGAAATGCTTAAAAAGGAATTGCTATAAAACAAATAATTCATCAAAGAATTTGAATTTCAAAAGGAAGAATCTTAACTTGAAATTGAAACTCTCACTAAAAAAATTTAACAATTACAAGCTGAAAAGAATAATCTTGTCAACAACTTAGAAATAAGTGTAGCGAATCTCAAAGATCTTAAATAGTAAAATGATCACATTAACAGCCTTCTTAATAAAAACAAAGAAGAGAAGTCTTTCCTTTTCTAAGAATTAGAAGACAAAGAAAGCATGATTATTTAGCTCAATGAAAAAATTCTAGAATCAGAAAAAAGAATTAAAGATGCAAATAGAAGAGCATCGCACTCACCGAATATGCAGAATGAAAGAGACGAAGCCATTAAAAAATTTAATAAAATAAAGAAAGAAAAGGAAGACCTTCAACAATAGTTGGAGGAAGTCTCTCAAAAATTACAAAAAACAAAGCAAATTAACTAAGAACTAACAAAAGAAGCAATTGAATTGAATAAAGAAAAATTATAAATGAGTGTAAAATTAACTATAAATATTAATTTTAAATAATAAAAATTATTTTAAATTTAAAGGAAGAGTTTGATAATCTATGCCACTAGTTGGAAGACAGAGAAAACAAAATAGCAGCTATAGAAGATAAATTCTAAATACTTCTTCAAAAGTTAGAAGAAAAAGAAATCCAGCTGTAGAAACAAGCAGTGAAACCTGAACTTCTATAAAAAGTAAAATAAAAATTAAGAAATTAGATTTATTTTTGATTTTGTTTAAATTATTGAAAAATATAGATTACACAGGATAAGCTAGAACTAGAAGAAGAAAATAGAGGGTTAAAAAAGGAGCTACTTGATATCGATCACTAGATTCAGCAGTATTAAATAAATATGAAGAAACTTCAACAGGAAATAAACGAGTATAAACAGAAGGAAATAGAATAAAAAGAATAAATAAATGAAATAAATTAAAACTTAGCAAACTTAACAAGAGATAAAATAGGCTATCTCAGAGAAAATTCTGAAAAGCAGCACGAAATATAAAAGATGAAACAAGAAAACTAAAACTTAAAGAGCATGTGTGATTAATATTAGACTTTAATAGAAGACTATAATGATTAATTCGAGCTTTTCACAAAGACAATTAAGTCTATGGATTCAAAAATTAAAAATCTTGAAAACAGATCTCAAAATACAATGATGGAAGCTATGGGAGAATTTAAACAGAATTAAGAACTACAAAACTCTTAAGTTTCTAAAAGCAGCAACTAAAATCAGTAACAAAGTAAACCAGGTTCAATTTAACTAGAAAATATTGACTTAACTAACATGAACACAGGTCAATAATTAATAAAAAGGATAGATTAAATGAAAAATATGTATTCTAAATAAAATTGATTTTAATTTATTTTTAATATATTTACTAATTAATTAATTAACTAATTTTGTTAGCAAGAAATTATTAAATATTTCATATATATTTTATTACAATATTAATAAGTTTTTATATTAATATCAATACTAATACTAATAAGTAAATTAATGACTAACATAAAATTAACTATTTTTAATTTAGGTTGAAATAAAAATTATAAAACTGACTATTAGTCAATATAAATTAGTTAAACTTAATTTAAAATTAGTTTTTTAAAATGTTTTTTAATGAATAATTAATTATTTTTTTCTAAAAATACCCATAAGTTTTACTTAAATTATAATATTGAAAGGCAGTAAATACAATAAAGTTAGAGAATTAGGGGGGAAAGTTTATTGTTAAACACAATGACTTTTATTTTGATTATATGTTTTTCCAAATTGTTTCATTCAAAAACGTAATATTTTTATGAAAAATGTTAAAATCATCAACAAAAAAAATATAACCTATTTAAATTTAATAAAATCCATAAAAATAACTAATTTACTTCTAATTATACCTAGAATATTGGTGTATTTATTATTTATGTCAATAAAATGTATAACATCTAAAGAATTAAGAGAGAAAAAATAGAATTTAAATGCTGATTTATTGTTGTGTTTTGTGTTAATTAATTATTCAAAAACTAATTGGAAATTATTAAAATAAGCTTTAATATTTATTCAATTGAAAATAAACAAGATAACTAACAAACTAATAACTAAATGATTCATTTTTATTTAAAAATACCATTCATTTATTTATACTAATTATCATAAATAAATAGTGAAAAATAAGTAATAATTCTAAACTATAAAGAGATAATTAGAATGTAATTATATTGAAATAATTAATTTATTTCTTAATATATCATATTAATATTGATCTATTTATTATAAATAAATACATTAATAAAACCTATAATAATTAAGGAATTAAAAGAAATAAAATAGGATTTAAAAACTAATTTATTGTTGTGTTTAGAGTTTATTAATTTTTCAAAAGCTGACTTTTTGGAAATATTAAAATAGGCTTTAATATTATATTTCAATTTGAAAATAAATATGATAACTAACTAACTAATCAGCTAAATAAATAGATAAACAAACAAACAAATAATTAATTAATTAATTATTGTACAAAGCAATAACTTTAATCAAATCCTATTGATTAAAATTTGATAAGTTAAAACTTTAATATTCATTGATTAATACAAAAACTCTGAAATAATTAATTAATTAATAAATATAAGCCTATTTAAATTATTGCACTTTTTAATAGCTTAATTGCATATTTAGTTTCAACAATCAATCATCAAAAAATAGTAAATAAGGAAGCATCCTCATTCATATTGATTGATAAATTATAATTTAAAGAAAGAAATACCAACAAAGAATTTTGTAGAAAAAACATACTGGAAAAGGTTAATTAAGATTAAATAGTCGATTATTGAATCATCTGAAGTTAGTAGAACATTATTTGATAAAAATTTGTTAGATGTAGAAATCAGTTTCTTAATTGTCTACCTAATATAAGTAAAAAAACTCCTAAAACTGTCTTTAGGAAATGCAAAATAGGTTGTAAAATTTTTAATAAAGTTTACTTTAAGTAAACAATAAGCTAATACATACGAATGATAAGCAAGACTAATTTAGTGAAGGATAAGACAGTGAATTTTAGAACTGTAATTCATCAAAAAGATCTAATTATAAATATAAAAAAAATATCAATAAGAATCAAAATTCTTAAAATGAAAAAATTAATGAAAATCAAGTGGCTAAAGATTAAAACAAGCAGCTTTAACCAAATAATTTTACTGAATTTGTTTCAAAAACTGGCGAAAAACAAAATTAAAATGTTAATTCACAAACTATATCTCCGTCTACCAATACTAGAAATGTAGGAGTATTGCCTGACATCAACCAGCAACATCATCATAATCAATATTAAAAGGCAGACAATTATTATCTCCTAAAAGGAAAAAAAAAATAAAAAAACAAATATTAAAATGACTTATATGAAACCAGTTTATCTGAAACAGTTTCAAGCAAGTCCTCACAAAACTTTCAATCTTCAGTAAGTTGCTTTTGACTTCAAAGCATTTATCATATTATTAAACATAAATTTTTCATTAAAATACAAAGAAAATGATTGATTTAATTTAAATAAAAAATACTTTCATTGCAAATACATTTAAATCTTAGTTTAAAATATATTTTAAAAATATATTTAGTCTCACGAACACCTAAATCCTAATCATTAGAACAAATCAATTCAAATAAATAAAAAGGTCCAAGACTTAAAAACTGAAGAGGATTCATAAGATGGGATCTCTTTAAATGAACAGAGAAAAAGAATATTGTAAGGAGTTTAAGAGTTAAAAAAGCTAAGAGAAAGAAGATTTACTTTCAAAAAACTAAGAAAAATAGACAAGCTAAAACAGCGAATTAGTGTGCTTTAGGAATTAGAAAAGCAGATACCTCTGATTCAAAACATTTAGAAACAAAAAGAAATTGAAAATAAATTAAACATGAATGGAGGAGATGGAGATATTTCAGATATGTCTTTTATTAGTTAGGATGAGTGCCAATCAAGAAACAGCGATGACTTTATCTTTGAAAAACTAGATCAAATTTCAGTTACTGAAATGAGTGAAGATAATGAAAAGGATAGAGTAAATGAAATAGATGAAGTCGTGGTATAACCCAAGTAAATCAATAAAAATTACTAAGATGTTCTACCAAGCATTAATAATTCCACTAAATCCACAAAACTTACAAACACGCTAGAAAGCATTATGGAGGAGCATTAAGATTACTTCAACCATATCGCAGGTAATTAATTCTATGATTGAATTTATTCTTAAGTTAATAAAAACAATATTTAAGTTCATTAAAAATGTCAATTCTTTTATTTAACAAAAAATAGCCAACAAGAAAATTAATTGACTTTCTTTCAATTAATCTCTCTAATTCCATCCATTCTTAAATTAACTCATTTTAACAAAAACCAAAAGAATTAATTTCATTCAAAATTAAAAAAATTCATTTTAGCTAAAATATTAAAATTAATTTTGTAATTTTTCAACAAAATTTATCTAATTAATTTTAATTAATGATTTATTTATAAGCTGCTTCATTCAAATAAGAAGTTAATACAAATTGATTGAATTAAACTTTAAAATAAATTTTATTAAACAATTTCTTAAAATATTTAAAAATAAATTAGGCATGGATTAAATAAATAAATAAAGAAAGAAAGAAAGAATTTTTTTATAATTTAACTTTAAAATAATTTTATTAAAAAAATTTATATTAAAATTGAAAATAAATTCAGTTCAGCTCTAAATAAATAAATGTTTAATTTGTTCTTATTCTTTATTTAAATAAAAATTTTTTAAATAGATTTTTATTTTAAAAATGATAGATAATTTTGAATTAAATTAATAAAAAAAAAATTTAAAATTAAAACAATTTTTATTTTATTCTAAAAAATTAGAAAAATTTAACAAGATTAGATAAAAAAATAAATAACACTTAACAAAATTAAATTTAATAAAAAAATTTTTTTTGCAAGATTGAATAAAAAAATTAATTTAATCATAAAAGCATTTTTTTTTTGAAATTGAAGTTTAAAATAAATTTTGTATGTAATAAATAAATAAATAGGTAAGTGCGCATGTGGATAATGTGAATGTGGAAGATGCCATGTAAAATGTTTAGTAAATTAAAAGAAACCGTAAGTTTACAATATGAAATGGGAATCTTCATATAATAGATCTTATAACCATAACTAAAATAATATATTTAAAGATTAATATGACATAAAAATGATGAGAAAATCCTACTAACCTCAATAGTCAATACCTTTTGAATACACTTCAACTTTTAAAGTAAGTAATTCTTTCTAAATTAACTATTACTAAATTTAAAATATTTTTTACAACAAAAGAGAGATTATCAAAACCCACCAGATATTAATTTCTAAAGAGTTGTTAAATATGATAGAATCAAAGAAAGTCCTCTTTATAGCCTTTCTACTTATAAAGTAAATTATCTTTAATTTGAATACGTCCTATAATATTATCTTAATTTTATTTTATAGAGCAATTATGTAGACTGGAAGATAGGAGTAAAAGAAGAACCTGTTTAACTGTAGCCTGCAGAAATGAAAACAGTTGTATAAGGAGTTCCTTTAATTGGCTCTTCAACCATGAAAAAAGATTACTAAGCCATAGACCACGTTAAAACAAACACTGCTAAACCGCCTGATCAAAGTCCTTTACCAAGGTTTTCTATTCACAGAAGCAATTTTAAAAAGCATAATGGTTTTAATCCATTGAATTAAATGGAACCAAAAAGTACTGAATCAGATATTTTCAAGCAAAAAGTAATAAAATATTGATCAAACAAACAAGCAAACTAAAATACTTAAAATATTTTTATTTTAAATAAATATTATTAGAAGCATGAGTTCATTTCAATACCATCATTTGAAGGTCAATATCAAACGAGTTAATCAGTTCATTAGGATTTAGGAAAATAGCATTGCGAGGGAACACAAAAACTATATGCAATGTATCAAAGAAAAATAGAAAAGTATCAAAAAAGACTCTAAGAATAAATAGAAAAACTAGAATAAGCAAAATGAATGAATACTTTAATTGGCAAAATAATTATGAAAAGTTCATTAAAGTAAGCTTTATTATTGAAGACAAAGCTAATATTATATATTATTTATATTAATCTATTATAGTAATTACTTAAATCCCTTTAATAATTTATTAGATTATTTATTTTTTTTTTAATTAGCATATAAAAACATTCTTCAAGTTTTTATAAATTCTTAAACAAAGTATTTATTTATTTATTTACTTAATTACTTACTAACTTACTTATTTCCTATTTTATTGACTATATAAATAAATAAGAAAGAAAGAAAGATTTTTTCATAAATAATCAAAACTAATTGAAAATTTTATTTGAATTTTATTGTTAAAATCAACCAAATTCAGTATCAATAATCAAATTTAATTATTCATTTTAAAATTTAAAACAACTCTTTGATTTTTTAAATAAATAAATAAATCAATCAATAATTATTGATGAAAATATTTTATATAGCTGAAATTTACTTTTTTTATAATTTTTAATTTATAAAACTAAAATAAGAAAATAATAAATCAAATTGGAATAGTTTTATTAATGAATTAAGTATATTTACTATAATTAGTCATAAAATTTAAATAAAGATTTATATTTTATCTGCAAGTATTATTAGAAACTTTTTTTGAAAAGAGTTTTGAAATAATTAAATAATAATTTCATACTAAAAATAACTAAAATTTATTTTACATTAAAATCTATTTAAGAAAATGTTCTTTATAAAAAATAAATCAAAGGCAGTTAAAATTAGTTGCTTTGATGATATTTAATTAATTTTATTTATTTTTTATTTAAATTGTTTCGTTTTTAACTGATTTTTCTGTTAGCTGATTTTAATTATTTATTTATTTATTTTTTATTTATTTTTTTGTTTATTTTTTAATGATTTTTTTTTTAAAGATTCTTTTATGGTTTTTAAGATTTTATCATTTTATTTTAATATCTTTTTTAATGTTATTTATTTATTTTTAGTTGCAGGACAAGCTCAATTTTATCGCGTTTGATTTCTCTTAATTAATAGTTAGATTTTTTTAATGATAGCTTAATAGGTTAGTTAATATTAAAATTTTAATGGAGAAAAAAATAGTTAGATAGTCTCAAAAAAAAGAATAAACTCTGAAGCAAAAATAATAAAAATATATATGATACAACTCAACTTCATTACTTCGAAGTGTTTTTGAGAGGAATAGAGAGGGGAAGTTTCGCCAAAATTTTTTTTTTTGATCTCATTACCAGAGCAAAGTAATCGGAGGGATTGATTACTTTGGATATGGGATATAATCATGGCCGATGAGATATATAGAGACAAAGGTAGCAGTATAGATATCCGATTTAGTCGATAGGGACAATAAATGCAGGTGGCATTGTGCAGAAATATTGCCTTCAAAAACTTATTTTTTGTGTTGGAGTTTAAAACTTATCTATACTTTTACGCTCTGATCTCTCTTCTTAAAAAACTTTTCATTTCAAAAGACTTTGATAAATTTTGATTAATTAAAAATTATATCTAAAGGATTGCTTTTATTTTTTTAGACTTTAATTGAATTAGAAACTAAAGTATTCTGTGTATTTTTCAATATTTTTCTTATTATCATTAATTAATTAATTAATTTTTAACGGAATGAAATAGATTAAATTAAATTTTAATTTAAAAAAATACATAAAAATATTTAATTTTTAAATAATCTAAAAATTAAATTAAAGTTAGTTTTTAAACAAATTATTTTTTGGACTGAACCAAAAGAAAGAGGAAAGAAAGAATCATTTATTTTGTGTGATAAATTTATTAATTAAATAAACAAGATATAACTCTATGCGAAGTTAAGCAAAATTAAATCTATAAATTTTTTAAGAGGTGGCAGGTTTGATAAGATAAAATTAATAATTTAGGTCTCTTATTCTAGATCATGTTCTACTTACTTTTTACATAGTTTTTTTGGGTTAAGAATACGACAAAAAATAATATTTTAATTCTTTTTAAATATCCACTATAACTAACTAAACATGCTCATTTGATTGATTTTCTTCTTTCTTTTTTTCTAATTAATAGTTTTTCTATTGAAATAACATTTGAAAGAAGAATTGATTGATATGATTTATCTATTTATTTATTTATTTACATACTTTTCACTCTTTTTAGAAATTCTCTCTATTTCAAAATAGAAGCATAATTTAGCTAATACTATGAAAGCACCTAAAAACCCGTTTTTTCATGAAGTGGTTTGTGTGATGCTCTTAAAATTAAATATTTATTTTAAGAGAGCGTTTTTACTATTTGGACTATTTAGAATTTGAATGTAAAAAACAAAAAGATTAGCGCCGGAGGGAAGAAGATTAAAGCTTTAATTGATTGATTGAATGAATGTTTTGGTAAATTACTTACAAAAATTAAAGTTGTAATGCAAAATGAACAAATAGCTTTTAATTATTTAGATTATTCAGGAATTTAATGTTTATTCTTTTATTCTAAATGACAAGAATAGCTTTTGATTACTTGAAGATTATTAAGAATGATTTGATTTGAGTCTCTTCTAGAATTTTCAGAAATTAAATTTGAAATAATATTTACAAGTTATTAATTTTCTATTGGAAGAATTAGGTCATTTATTAGCTTGATATGCAAAAATCAATAGATCAAATATAGCGAATAGTGCAAAAAGTTAAAAAAATTAGAAGTGGGAGATTACTAAGGATCATTTGACTAAAAAACTAAATATAATAAATAATCAATTAAAACAAAAACTCTTTCTAAAATAATCAATCAATCAATCAATCGCACATATTTATTTTATCGAAAAATAAGTAGGTGTTAATTCCTTATCGATATCAAATATAAATAAATATATATTGCTATTTATTATAATAGATTAACTACCATAAATAAGAGCTCATTTTCCCTAAATCTTCCCTATAGATTAATAATAAATTTCAATAAACAAGTTAAATAGAATAAGACTATTTGATTGATTTGATTATTCAGCTACCTATTAGATATAGACATATTTTGCACCACGAATTAAGATATAATTTAAGAGTTAACAAAAAAATTAATACATCAAAAATTAAAAAAAAAAAAATCACATACAAATGGCAATTATTAAAATTCAATTCAACAAATAAATTCGCAAATTCAATGACAACTAAAACATCCAATTGAATAAAATCTACAACTTCATCATGAAGAACTTTGAAAACTTGCCTCCTTACTTCGAGTTACAGTTCAGAGATCCCCTAAACAAGATTAAGAGACAGCTTATGAATAATGATTAACTCCAAAGCTTAATCCAAATCAAACAAAACATAACTCTAATTGTAAAGCCCATTATTTTCGAGAACATCAGCAGATACTAAATTAGCAAAAAGAATATTGAGTAGTTCTAGTCAACTGGAATTCTCTCTGATATGGCTTTGTTGCTAGAAAGACTCTCGCTCCACTAATCCTACTCTGATAGTTAATATGAAAAAGAAAACAATAATAATAATAATACTGTTGTAAATAATTGTAGTAAGAATTTAATCAATAAATTTTTAGTTGAAGATTGCAGTGAACAAGAAAATATCAAGAAAGAAGAATGTTTCCAATTAACACCAGGAGTTAATAATAACTACTATTAAAATATCGTCATCTAAGATGAAAAAGACTTCCTTATCAAGGATGAAACAAGGGAATATGTCGATCAAATGTTTGGCCTCTCCTCTGACGACGACAGTTCTCAATAAATTGAATTAAACTTTTGAAAACAATTAAACAAATGAATATTTAGCTAACTTACTTCAACCATCATTAAATAGTTCATTTACTTTTAATTTCAAAATTTGATTCATATTAGAAATGATAATTTTTTAACTTCCCCATCTCTCAAATCTCTATTCTTAAATAATAATAATTAATTAAATGATTGATCGATTAATTAAAACTTAGTCTCATCCTATTAGTAAGTCTTTATGCTGTCAAAAATGACGCTAGTTATTAATCAATCTTTCCATGATAAATAAATATCCCTTAAAATAATTTTATCAATTTAAACTATTTCAAAAATTAATTAATTTCAATACTCCTATCATCAATCAGTTAACATAATTGATTGTTATAATCTTTTGAACCTACTCAAACATATTTAAATATCAATCAACTTATTGATTACAGTATAAGAATATATCATGCTACTACACTTATAAACCTCAAACCCACGTTTTAACTCGAAAATATGTATTGAAAATTTAAATAAAATTTACTTCTATTAACAAATTAAACTAACTAAATCAATCATAAAAATTAACTAAGTAAAATGGGATAGAAATTTAATTAATTAATCAAAAATAAAAAAGTTATTCATTGATGCATCTTAGAAGGAAATAAGAAAAAGCTATATTAAATATTACTCTTCACTCACTCACTCAATCACTGATAGACTTATTTCCTAAATAACTCACTGGCGTTTTTCAAAAATACTTTTGTTTATACTATACTAAAATATATAAATACTATCTTAAATTTCTTATGAATCTTTTTATTTTATTTCTATTTGTTTGTCTGTGTTGTTTCTTAGCTCTTTGCTAAGCTCTTCAATCATTCATTCAATAATCAAATCAATATCCATTTATTTACTTATTTAAAAAAGTACATTTTATCTTCACAATTTTCCTTTCACTCAATATTGATTGACTGACTTATTCGTTTTGTATTTTTTTTACATAATTATAAATTTATTTCTACTGCCTTATAAGGTTTAGTATATAAATGTCCCAGATGTATAATTGCTAAATTTATTTTAAGAAAAAAACCAAGTATGAAAAAAATCTTTTGTCAAAATAATTTTTGAGTAAATTTCATAAAAATTATTTTTATAAAATTTTTGTTTGAATACATTGTAAATTAAATTAAACAAATGCAATTTACTTTTTTACAATATATTTAAGAGTGCAAACAATAAATATTAGCTGTAAAAATGTGAAAAAAAATTAAATTTTTATGGCTTTGAAGAATAAGTGCTTTAGTATAATAAAAAAAGAATTCTTTTATAATAAAATGTAAAATGTAAGTTGTAAAGCAGTATAAAATGGATTCAAAAGTAAATTTTATTATATTTTAAAAAGTTGAGATAAACAATTTTTTTAAATTATAATATTCAAATACATTCTTTTTTCTGGAAAACAAACAAACATGCATGCAATTTTGCTATTTATTTTTCAAATTATCTTAATGTTTTTTATGATTGAATAAGTTGTTTTTTACTTACAAATTTATACCAATAATATATTAAATACTTACAATATTCAATTTCATATTTTACTAAAACTTGTATTAGTTATAGTAATCTAAACAGTTATAGTAATCTAAACTATATACTTGGCTAAAATGAAGAAAATATTTTAAATTGGTAAAATATAAACAAAAATTTGTTTGATATTCAAAACAAAATTCAAAATAATAGTTAATTGCTTTTACTATTTTTTATTTTTAGAAAAAATTATAATTTTTTACACATATTTATAAAATATTTTTTGTTAATTACGATTTGTTTGTTTCTTGAATAAATGAATCAAGTGAAATAATAAAATGATTTTTATAATTTAGTTGTTCAGAATGAAATTATGGTTTTATTTATTTATTTTAGTTTTATAGATTAAATAATTTTGTTCGTTAAATATTTAAAAATATGTCCTTTATTCAATAAAATATTAAAAAGAAATTATTTTTTAGATTTTATTTATTCATAAAAGCTCTTTTAATTTTTATAATTTAAAATTATTATAAATTTTAATTTAAAAAAGGAAAATCAACCAAGCAAATTATAAAAAAATGAGTATAAAAAGCAACGTTTGTATTGAAAATATTTAAGAAGTAAAATGAAAAATAAAGAAACTATAACATGAAAATATTTAATTTTAACTAAAAAGTTTGATAAATATGAAAAAAATTCTATTTCAGCAATAAAAATTAAAAAAAAGTAAATTAAATTTGATAAGTTTTAATATCATATATTTTTTTTTAAAAAAAGCATAAGTGCACAAGAAATTCTTTGTTTTATCTAAAATATATCTAAGTGCTCTACTCTCAGCTAAGTTGTGCTAAGTTTAAGGTATTTTAATCATTTCAAAACATGTTCAATTTTTAATATAAAAATAAATACTTACATTTCAACTAAAGTTAATTTAATATTTAAAAGATTTTTAATAAATTAACAAAAATAATTCATTGATTGATTAATTAATTAATTAATTTCATCAAAATTTAAAAAGTTTAATTATTTTTCGATTTATTTTTACATAAAAATAATTTTATTTAACTTATAAGTATTTGATATTTTTATTAATGTAATTTCTCTTTAAGAAATTCCTACACAAGGTATACAAAATTTTTAGTATAAATCAATATACAAATAAAAATTTAGTGGTTTGGATGCAACCAGAATTTAGATTCTTATATTAAAAAATTCAATTTAAATTAGAAGAAAAATTTATAGAGCTAAATAACATTTTAAATTTGGATAGTTAATGCTAATGAGTATTTACTTAAAAGAAATTTAGACAAACATTTAGCTTAAAAAAAATAATAAATTTAGTATTGAAAATCTTTGTTAATTTTTTGATGAAAAATAGATGGAAACTTTGAAAATTTGTATTTAATTTCAAAATTATTAATATTTCATTGACATATAAATAAAACTAAATAAGTAAATACTTAGAAAATTCAAGAAATATCGATAGAAATAAATGAATTTGTAAGAATTTAAATTCAAAATGTTTAATTAAAAATTAAAATATTCCCCAAAAAGTTTGTAAGTAAATTATCTTAATTAAATCAAAACAATTCCGATACTTTTCGAAATAAGCGTATTTATATAAATAATTCATTAAAATATTTAAATTTTCTTAAATAGACTTAATTAATTATTACATTTTCAGAATATTCTTAACTACTTTTACTTTATTTTTCATAAATAAATAAATTAAACTTACAATTTAAAAATATCTGATAAAACTTTTATTCAATTTATTTATTTATTACACATTCATTTACAAAACTTTAATAAATAAAGTACAAAATAAAATAAACAAACATTCAATAATATTTATTTAGGCATCGCTATACAAAATAAATGGCTATTATTTTCAATCTAATATAATTAATTTCATTAAAATTAGAAGCTATTAAAACTAAGTTAAGATTAAAGTTAAAAATAAACAACTCTTTTTTTCTATTTAAATTAATAATAAAATTAACCAAAAGTAGAAATTTAAATAAAAATAATTTATTTTAATTAAAATTGACCTAACCAAATTATTTTAATTTTTTAAATTTCTAACTTTAAATAAATTTTCAATTAATTAATTAATAGGAATCTTTAAAATTAAATAATTACATCTTATATATTTATGTTTAAAATTTATATTTTAAATAGAGGAAATTATCAAGCAGGCTATGATATCAAGCTTTTGTTAGAGAATTTAACATTTAAAAATGTTACATATTTAAGTCTTGATATGAGGTATTTTCAATTTTCTTAAATATTTTTAATTATTAATTTTTTTAATCATTAATGTTAAGCACAAGTAAAATGGATTATAACTAAGCAACTTTGTTAGGAAACAAAATAGGAACTCTAGAAAATATTACATATTTAGTGCTTTATTTAGGGTAAAAACATATTTTAAAATTTTTAATCAAACATATAAATTTATTAAAGCTTTAATCAAATATCAAACGAAGGAGCCTTTTAAATAGGAGAAGGATTAGGAAAATGCTAAAATCTCAAATTCCTTGTTTTTTAAGCTTTGTAAATATTTATTTATTAAATATTTTGTAAGTATAATAAATTTTTCAGTAATAATAATATAGGTATTAAAGGAGCTCAAGGTTTGAGTTAGGGAATAAGATAATGCTAACAATTAACTAATCTTAATATGGGCATTGAGTATTTTTATTTTTTTAGTATAATTTAATAACAAAATATTCAAAAGGAATAATCACATGTAAAAAAGTGGTGCTGATTACATTTCTGAGATGTTCGTTTCCCTTAAATGCTTAACTCATTTGAATTTAAATTTAGGGTATATAATTTTATTCCACAACTCTTTAATTAGTTTATTAAATAAAAATAAATAAACTTTAAGCATTTATTTTCTTAATTTTGTATTTCTGATTTTAATGATGAATTTATTTCTTAATCTTTAATCAGATAAAATTTAATAGAGTATTATGGAGCTAAAAGCGTGCTAAATGAAATAAATAATTGCAAACTAATGAAGACATTAACAATAAATATGCAGTAAATATTTAATATCAAATCAAAATATATTTTAATTTTCTTATTTATTTATTTACTTAGATAGAATTTAATTTACGGTTCTGGTTTATAATCTTTAGGTTTTTAGATAAAAAATTATTAATATCTAAATCTACTTTAAATTGATTTAAGGTAAAATGTTTAAATATTTTAAATTAATAATTTTTTCAATTAATTAATCCCTTTAAAAGACTAAATTAGAATCAAAACCCAACTTATTTCAAATAAAAAGCATGGAAATAAACAAGACTTGTCAAATTAATTTTATTTGTATGAATTCTTTTAAATGTGTTTGTTTATAAATTTACTTACATATTTTATTTTTAAACTGTAATTTAAGAAATAATTATCATTTAAAATAAATAAATAAATACACACTCAAGAAAAATTTACTCATTAAATTTTATCTAAAACATTTATTCAAATATAAAATTTTAATAAATCTATTTAAAAATTTTAATTTATTAATTTCAATACCCTAAATTTTCTACAAAAAAAATCTTGAAATTTTTAATTATTTATTTCAGTATGATTAATAAAAAATACTCAAATCAAATAATTGATATTTATTTTATCATCTGAAAAATTTTTATATAAGGGTAGCCACTAAATTTCTGATCATAATTAAATTAATATAAGTATTTTAATATTTATAAAATAAAGTTTTTTAAAGGGAAAAAGTATTAAGTCATTTATAGATAGATATACTCAGATAGAAACTCATTATAAATAATTTTTAGTTTAAATATCATTTTTAGTTTTAAAGTGGCTTATTTAGAAAAATTAATTATCTCACTCATTGATGTATATACTCTTCATTGTATTCCTATATTTAATTGAATATTTCAAATTTATTATTTCTAAAAATATAAAAGCATCTTACTTATGATTATTTTTCTTCTAGCTCATTTAGATCAATTTTAGTGATGATAAGCACATCGCTTGGTTTTTTGAGAAAGAGATCTTTTTAATATTAAATTGAATTATATTTATTACCATTAATTAATTCTTTAAAAAATTGATATTTATTAATAATAAAAATAAAATAATTATTTACTCTTTTATAAATGCTTAAATCTAACAATAAAGTTTGATATGTCACTGTACATTAGTTTAACTTTTTTACAGGAAGTTTACTTCATCACAATTTGGCAAGGCATGTATTCGCTGAGGAATTCAGAATATCTAAATTTAGCCAACTAGTTGAACTCTTAATCAATATTAAATATTTCTTAGTTGATTTTTTGCTGAATTTATATATTTAGCTTGGAAGGAATATTATATTAGCACACCATTTTAAAATTGAGAGTCTATTTTTTAAATTAAATCAAAAATTATTAATCAAATAAGAATAATTAATTAAATTTTTACTTAATTTGAGTTGAGCAAAGCATAATCATAAATTGATTTCTCTTGATACTCAGTCAGTTTTTAGTTTTGTAAAAATAATTCAATTATTGTTTTTTCAAAGTCAAGGGCTAGCAAAAATGTTTGACCAACATCAAGCTAATTTATAGTTTCTTGAAGAATAAGGTTCTGTATTATAAGAATTACTATATCCATTCCCGAATAGAAGGACAGAGAAGTTTTCAGGTTAACGACTTAGCTGAGGTCAGTGCTGTTATAAATAAATTAATTGATCTCAGATCTGTTATTACTATATTAAATGTTCTATCTTTTTTATTTCAATTCTATAATTAAATGTTAATAATCCTCTTTTAGTGATTCCAGGGTATGCTATTAAACAAGTTCTACACTTTAATTTAGACTTTATTTCAAATTACTTTATCTTTTTTACATAAGAGGTCCAGTACCAAGAATGGGGTCTTCCACATCTGGTTTGTTTATAAACTTCAGTCTTTAATTTAATCTAGAGTTAAACAATCTCTTTTGTTTGTCATCTATCACATTAATTACTGCAATTACTTTACTGTTAACCATAACTGTAAAATTTACCTTTTTTTGAAGAAAGAAAAAATTATTATTTTGATTAAATTTTTATTTTTAAATTAAAACTTTACTTGGATTTAATTAATTAATATTTTTCTTGTTGGAAGTGCAAATTAGTCTTAGTTTAAAGTTTTTGAGACATTTGTCACCTAAGTTATAGAGTTTTAAAAGTTCACTAAATATCTTAGTATAGGTAATTTCTCCATTATTTCTATAAATTGCTTCTTTGAGACTTTTAGATTTTAATTTGAAAGGGAAATAAGATTTTCATTGTTATGCATTATTTATTGAATGGGTTATGAGCTAGTTAATTTATTTTTTTTAAATATTTATTAATGAATTTATTTTGAAAAAAATTTATATTATTTACTCATCTGGTTTTTTGTAGGGAAGATCTGGTCTTTTGTCAAGAATTATTCTCTTAGTTACTTTCCAGTCTTTGTCTATCAAACAAGTAAACTTTGTTAATATACCTTCAACTCTATATTTTATATTTAGCATATATTATGAGTTGTTGAGTCCTTCGATTTAGTTCTTAATTTTTTCATCTAGCAAGTTCTTCAGTATACTTAAACTATTGCTACCACCTAAGAATATGTCTTTACACTTTTTATTATTTATTTTTAAATTTTTAAAATAAAATTTGTTTTTAATAAAAAATGTATTTTTTTACCTTTACTGCCAAATTGTTTTAATTTTGCATATTAATAATTTCTTTTGTCACATCTATTACAATATTGTCATTATCTCTAACTGTCAGTTCAGCCTTAACTACTCTATTTACAGATCCCAATATCGCGTATTCAACCATATCATAAATTTAGTTATCAGGAATATAAATCATGAACATATCGTAAATATATTTCACAAATTCTAAAACAGTGTTCATATGAACAAGTTATTCTTCTATTATAAAAATTTATAAAATAGATTTAAAAATATGTCAAAAATTCTCTAAATAAATCGATTGATTTTTTTAAATTTATTTAGAATAAAAATACTATCTAAAAATTAATTTACAATCTCTTTAAGAATCAAAGACTTAAAGCAGGTCAAAAAAAAGGTATAATTTTTGCTTAAAAGTAGATGTAGAAAAAAGTATGATTGAAACAATAAAATCCATGAAATAAAATGTCTTATTTGGATTATTTATCACATGAAAGTCAAACACAGTTCTCAAAAAGTTTACATTACTCAAACCACTAATACTCCCATCATTTAGAGATATTTTCAAGAACATTTTCATCACTTCGAAAGTTGTCTCAGAATCTATTTATTTATATTTAGAAATTCTTAAAAAATGAAAGGGAAGGGAGGGATTTATTTAAAATAATTTTAGAAATTCAAACATTTTTTAAATAATCAATGAAAAAAATTTGAATTTTTAAATGAATGTTTGAGATAAAATCTTGCTTCCCCTTTTAAAATAAATTTTTTAAAGGAGAAAATTTATTAAATTTAACTTTAAAGATATTTTACTTAGTCTCCAATTAATTTTTTATGAGGACTCTAATGAATAGTGAGAAATAGCACTAAAAATAGGTATGTTTTATATATCACTTCTAAAAAACTATCTCAAGGTATTAAAATCAGTTGTTTTAGTTTTATCATCAATTTTAAATAAGTAATTAACTAATTTAGTAGGATGATTTTGTAAGGCTAAACTTACTTGGTTTCTAATTGTATAAAGAGGTAAGTTGTTAATTGGAAAAGGAGATTATATTTATTAGGTGTATTTATCAGAGAGCAAAATAACAGAAATATCAATCTCACTTGTAGTGTAATTATGTATTGCTTGTCTGAAAGCACAAATATCATCAAGTAATAATGTTGTCTTTATCAGATAATCAGGATAGTAATAGTTAAGGTTAATTATACATTCTTTTATTAGCCTTTTTTATCCTTAAAGCTCTGTATTTATGCTCTTAGGATCCTCGTAAAGACGGATTGCTATTTTATCATAACCTTCGATGTATTAGAATTCCTCATAGTGATTTAAGAATATACATGTATCAACTATTATCTTTATATCTTATTTGAACTACTATTCATAGTTTATTTCCATCACTATTTCTGTATTTTCTGCCCAAAATAGCTTTAGTTTGTGAAAGTACAAAAAGATTCTCCTCAGCTGTGGCTTTCTAAAAATTGTCAATTAAGACGCTTATTACTATTACTAAACTTGATACTGATCAACGTCTTGGTATTGATTAAAAAAATCTAGATTGAAATTATTGTTCATTGTTGTTTGATTTGTTAAATTCATAGTATTCATTTGTTGCAAATCAGGCTGAGTCATAAAGGCTCCGCCTATTTATTAAAAAAAAATTAAATAAAATAAGAATAAACCACTAAAAAAAATAGTAATAATTGATTGAGAAAATTTAATTTTAATTAACAATTAATTAAGGAAAAAATGGTTTAAATAAAATAAAAAGTAATATTTATCCATCTACCTAGGGTGTTCAAGTTTGATTATTATTGTGCTGCTTTGTTTATCATGTGATTTAAAAATTTATTGTCTGCTAGCTGGTACATTTCTCTTTCATTTTCATCATCAAACTAATCTGGTATTTCTAGAGAATCATCAGGATCTTCACCTGATTTTTGATCCATAGCATACTTCCTTTTATTGTCTCTTTCTTTTAATTTTTCAACTATTTTATAGGTTTCATCAATTTGTATTGAATCGCATTTATCGAATTCGCTTTTAGCATTAACATAACAATTAATTTGCTAATTAAGCAATAATCTAGAATTGTAGTGCACTTTAAGCTCGTCCTCCAAATTTAATAAAATATTTAAGTAAAATGCTAGCTTTTCTACAAATTTTTTCTTGTTTTCTAAAACTTATTTGATAAATTCGCTTGATGACATAACGAAAAAGCCTATTTATTAAAAATTTTCAAAAAAAATATTTGATAAATAAACTAACACAATACCATGTATTTTTAGAACCATCTCAACTTCAGAGGCTCTTGAGCATTTTATTATATCTTCCTTAGAATGTTAAAGCAAAGTTATTATCACTGAAAGCATTAGAATATTAGTATGTCCCTATAAAAATAATGAATTATGAGTAAATTAATATATTTATTTATCTAACTAAATTGATAATTTTTATTTGCTGATTGAATGTTATTTTAACAACTTTTGATATAATTAGGAAATAATATTTTTGTTTTTCTTGTATAAAAATTTTAAATTAATTTGATTACTTTCTTTTAAGATTAAAAACATCTACTGAAAAAATAAATTTTATAATTTTATAAAATATTACTTCATGCTCCAAGGCACTTTCAAATAATAGTATGTCCCAGATTCTGAAGACAATATCGGTACTAAATAGACTAGAAAACATGGTGAGTAGATGAGAAGAAAAGTAATATTCAGTTGGCAATCCTACTTCATTGAGTTTCATTGCCAAATCTGGTATGTTTTCTTTGATTAAAATCTTTAAAAGTAACAGCTCTGCTTTTAAACCAACTAACTTATTACTTTAAAGAGGTGGGAACATATTAGGCATATAGTCTTTGATTTTAAACGATCCTCTCATACCTTCATGCTATATATTTGGATTAAATCTATAGTAATTTTTTAATATGAAATAGACTATGCTAACTAGTAGCCAAAAGACTTCTTCTTCCTTCTTAAATTCAATGAAGTCTTAGTCTATTTATATTTCATCCTAAATACAATAAATCATCACTAAAATGTTATTTTTATTTTAATAAATTTACATAAGCAAGTGATTAGCTAATATAATAAATGCCGATCTTGTCACAAATTTCAATCAGATCTGCTGAATAGTTTATATATGAAAAGTGGGAAGAGTTCGAGTCAGAGCCCAAAATAATGCTCCAAAAAATGAAAGCATTCATAATATTTTCTATTTAGCTCATAGTTAAAGAGTGAACTGATCTGTTAGTATGCTTTTTTAAATAATAAGTAATGTCATCCTTAATTTGTTACTGAAGCACTAAATAGTTTTCAGTTGATCCTCTTAGGAAATGCTCATACAGGGTTAATTGAATATCTTCCTCAGCAGCCGTTTTTAATGAAACCTAATTATGGCTGTAATAATTTCTTATACTTGTAAATTAAGACCACGCTCTCTCAGAAATAATCTTTAACTCTTAAACTCTGCTTAAGCTTTTCCAAATCTACATTCTCATATAGTTAGGGATACCTTAATATTGTGGAAAAATTATTAAATCTTAAAGTGGTATAAAAATATTTAACCTTCTTTGCAAATTTCTTCAAGTAAAGTGTATGCCTAAGGGCATTTTTGTCTCCATGCTTTTCTTTCTGATAGCAGTCTGCTGAGAGTAACACTTCCGAAATCATCTCTTTTTAAAAGTAATAAATATAAAATAATAATAAATAGATGTACTTTCTTACCTATCATCATCGTGGTTTAGTCTTCTTGTTGGGGAAGAAGGAGGATAAGCAAGACTTGCGTTTGATGGAGTATTTGCTTCTCTAACTTTTAACAGAAGCTCTTAAAGCTAAACAATTAAGTCAATATTTTTTTTTAAACGTGCATTTTCTAGTGATATTTGTTTGTTAAACTTTAAAATGGCATTTTTCTTAATCTTTTTGAGAATAAAAATTTCACGCTGATCAATAAATTTTAAATATTTTAATTCATCATTGATAATCTCCTTCTTTTCAAGTGTTTTTTACATTATTTTTACTTTTTTTTTGGTTAAATTTGGAAACTATATTGACTCACCATAAATAGGATCTATGAATGGTAAGTTGTAATCAACATAATATGTTACAATATCATCAAAATTTTTTGCATTTGGTATGAGGGAAGGTGATATGAAACTGTCTAATTTAATAATTGGCAATTAAGTATCTTAACTAAACAGGAAATTTCTAAAATCCAAATTAATCCAATTCCTCTTTCCGATATTTTAATCTACACAAAGTTCTGAAAAGTAAAATTTTCCTTTAGCTTTTTGTTACTTATCTGCAGACCCTAAATCTCTTAACTCAATCACTAAGGAATCATTTAAATCATAATTGTTTATTTTTAATTCATAACTCATTTAACTATCTCTAATTTAAATAGTATTTTAAAAGGGCAAAATCAAATTCTCACTAGGTCCTTTGTAGTGAGGTTAAGACTGCTAAACAGTAGAATCAATATTAAACAAATACCAGCTAATTGTGCTTGGATTTAATTTATTCTTTACTCTACATTGCAATTCTGTTTGAAAATAAACCCCTTCATTATTACTTGATAATTATTAATCGTTGACAATTCGTAAATCAAAATTTTCATTTTCCTGTTTATTTTAAAAAAATAATCTATACCTATCAATCAATCAATCCTCATAAATCAAATTTATTTATATTTATCAAAATTTTAAATTAATTTTGTCAAGTTTCAGTAGAAAAAAATTATTTTTCGATATTTTATTAATGTGGATTTACAGTTTATCTTAAATTGAAATTAAAAATTTTTATTAAAAACATTAAGAAAATGAATTACCTTAATCAACTAAATAGAAAGAATAGGTTTAATTAAATCTATTTTAGATTCAAGTTCTATTTCTTAAAAAGTAAAAATTATTGTTTTCTTTTGATTCTCAATTTCCTACTTCTTCTTAGCTGCTACTTGTTTCCAATAATCAACAAACTAGATTAAAACCAAGTTATCAAACTATTGAATAAATTGATTTTAACTTAGAGCCCACATTTATTTCTTTTACTGTGAAAAATCATTTTGATTTTAATTAGCTGATAAATTTGATTTATTATTATGGCTAACTATATCACTTTGAGAATGAGAGCCTTGTACTTATTTTGAAAGAATTTCTTCTGTGCTAAAGAATTACTACTATTCTTTTTGTTACTCAATAATAAGCTATTCGTTCTCCTATTACTACTTTAACAATTATATTTATTTTTCTTATTCATAGATAAATTGAGCTCTCTTAAATTAGGTTATCATACTGGCTGTATTCATAAAACATTTCACAACTATTTGATCAAGCTTCTAAAGTAATTTATTAGACTATAGAGACTACATTCTTATCTTACATCTATAATCAAAATTTTCTTTTAAGACTTCTCTAAACTATTAATTACAAAGTATAAAAATTTAATATTGTTGTAAAAAGAACTATAAAATTACACTTGAAGCTGCTCTAAGATAGAATATTTTTGATAGCTTTTGCAACGTACTATTTATTTATTACTGATTCTTGATCGCTCTAACTAATTTTTTTATATTCAATTAAAATTTTAATTTATTAAGTTAATTAATAATTTATAGCTAAAAAATATTTTATCTTTTTATCTAATTTATGTTATTTAATACATATTTTATAATTAGAGTGATGAATCAATATATCAATCAAACTTCTACATAACATTTTTAAATTATCAAAATAAATAGATAGATATTCATTTATTTTTTTATAATCCATTTCTGATAAATTTATCAAAATTTTTGAAATATCATTTGATGATTTTCTATTTTTATATTTTCAATATTATTCTTATGATATGAAAAAAAATAAATATCTAGCAACTCTAAAATTTATGTTTTATATTATCTCAAATTGAATTATGCTTAAAATATTTTTTAACTCTTCTCTAAATTAAGTTTAAATTTATTATTAATTTAATTAATTTCTTAAATTTAACCAACCTTTGAAATCTTCTAAAATTAACTATGTTAATTGATTTATTTATAAATATCATAATTTTTGTTTTTGATAATAGAACCGTTAAAATTTATTTAATTTTATATTAAATCCTCAAGATAATTTTTTATTTTATTTTGCTTATCTTAGTTATTTAGTGAAATATAAAATATTAAAAAAATATCTAAATATATTTTGTGGTAATTTAGAATTTTTTAAGGGAAAAATTATTTATGTTTGTTTGCTTAATTCGAGCTAACAAACTATTTAAAAATTATAAAACTTTGCTTAAATAAGAATAAACCAACGTTTTTAGATATTTATCAAACATATTAATAGTTTAATTAATATTTTGATTAATTGTATACCTTAAACTAAAATAGTTTAATTTATGTTTTATTTTGAATGTTAAATATATTAATTAATCTTAATAAGTATTTATTACTTACTGCTGATAAAATAATCTCATTTTAATCTATGCTTATTTATGTTTTGATTTATTTTATTTATTACACTAAAATAGTTTAATCTATTTTTAATTTTTAGTATCAGATATATTAATTAATTTTAATAAGAATTTATTACTACTGATATGATAATCTCATATTTATTGATGTTTTGATAACTGGTATTTATTACACTAAAATAGTTTAATCAGTGTTGATAAATTAATTAATCTTAATAAGTATTTACTACTTACTGCTAATATGATAATTTCATATTAATCTAATTTAATTTGTGTTTTTATTAACATAATTAATACACTAAAATAGTTTAATTAGTGTTTACTTTTTAGTATCGGATATATTAATTAATTTATTTTAATAAGTATTTATTACTGCTGATAAGATAATCCCTGACTGCGATTCCTTATTCGACAGTGTCAAAATAAATTGCCATTCCCTTAACTCTATTTTAGTAGAAGAAGAGTAAACGAGATTATTTTTACACTACAGATTTTGTCCATGGGAGCTCCTTGAGCTTTGATTAGGCATTAAGATTTGAAAATGTATCCTTTTTTAATTAAAAAATAAAAAGATATTTTTAGTAAATAACGAACAATAAATAAATAGTTTTTAAATTATAAAATAACATATATGTTTATTTATATTATATATAGCAGTGTATATATATATAGATATTTATTTCTATATAAAATCAGTAATTAATTAATATTATTTACAAAACTCTCAAACACAAATGATTATGGAAAATCAAGGAGTCTTTAGATTGGATTCTTTGAGTTCAAATCTACATTAATCACACTGGTTAGTTAATCAAATCAATCAATCAATAACTAATTCAAATTACTTTTTGCTTAAAATATTTATTCGCCATTAAAAAATACTGATCTTTTAATCAGACTTCCACCTTTTTTACCTTTATATTTTTTAAAAGTTTCAAGTATTTTTAAGATAAAAATTTTAAAAGAAAGCAGTTAGAAAGTGGTTTTATTTTTAATCAATTTATTTAAAACAATTTTCAAATTCTAAAAATTAATTTTAATCCAAAAATACTGGAAATGATTTCATTTTTCTATTTAGTTGAGTTGATTGTTAAATTAACCATAATTATAATGTATTTCATACCTATTTTTTCCATTTCAAAATATTTAATTTATTCTGCGCTTGCTTAAAAAGCTTAATCAATCCCATTAGAAATGATGTTAGCATTCTTCATATATTCCCTGTTGTATTTAATATTTTATAAATTAGTTATTTCTGATTCTAGTTGCTTCATTTGAGTCGAATTTTGCTTTAATTATGCAAAGATTGAGAGTCTTTTTTCTAAATAAAAAGCATTATTTATAAAATCTTCATATTCCTGCTTAGACATCCCTTTTAGCCATTCCGATTGAACCTTCTTTTTCTCAATAACTCTTTATTGCTAAACTAGACTTTCTTAATTGTTCATTTCTATTTTAAGCTAATTAAGTCTTGCTAATTAGATTGAATAATCGATTCTAATTGATTTGGAATATAAGTATTTATTAACCTTATTAATTATTTAATTAAGTCCAGTTTAATTCAAAATTGTGTTTAGACTAATATTAATTATTCTATCAATTCAAATACAAAATCAAATTCTTTTTATCAAATAAAAATAAAATCATTTAAAATTTCTACCAAACTTAAAGCATTTCACAAAAAAATATCCATAGCTTTATACATATATAAACTTTTATTAAAATTAATTGAATATTATATAAATAAATATTTAACGTACTCTTTTTTTATTTAATAATTTTTATTTTGTTTTTATTATTTAATTTTTATTTATTTATTTATTAATTTAATTGTATTTTTTATAATTTCATTTAATTTCTTATTTTTAATCTTTTATTTATTTATTTATTTTTTAATTAATTAATTTTTTCTTTTTAAATTTTATTTTCAATCTTTTTTTCTTCTTTTTTCTTTTCTCAAAAACTTCAAGATTATTCCACGCTCAATTGCCTCAATGTGATCACTTTTTAAAACTTTTAAAAATATTTTTATATAAAGGAATTGCTAAGAGAGAATTTTCCACTTTGAGCGGAGGTTATTTGGGTTCCGGGTATGAAAAGCATTTTACTTTTATTAAATGAAAATCAATCAATAGTAAAGTTGTGGAGATATATTTACTATGATTTAAATGTTAAAAACTTATAAAATGGAGAGGATTTTTGGAGAATTTAAAACTTTTATGTTATTCATTTAATAAATTTTAAGCTTTTCTATTTTCACTTTTGTCAAGTGACCTCAAAAACTTGAGATGATAAAACTTCATTTATCTATCTATTTATCTATTTTTAAAAAAGCATATTTTTTTGCTTTCTTTTTTTGTTTTGAAAAAATAATTAATTATCTCTTTTTCTTTTTTTAATCTCGTAAGAAAAAAGATTAATTATGAATTTTTTCAAAATTTAATTAAATAAAACCAATATTTTTTGATAAAATTTAACTTTTAAATTTTTTATTATATAAATAAGCAAATAAAAATCAAATTATTAAATTAAAAAATTAATTTGCTACATTCGATCTTATTTATTTTATTCAAAATTTACAATAAAAGTATTTTAGAATTTTATATATTTAAAATATGACAATAATATGTAGAACATAATAGATATGAAATAATTAAATGTTTAAATAAATAAACATAAAAATCTCCTTTTTAAATTTCTTTAAATTTAATTTGTTTCACATTTGTATATTAAATACTTTATTTTATTTATTATTTAATTTTATGAATAAAAATCTATGATATTTAAAAATCATTTATTCTAGTTTTATTTATTTATTTTAAATTAAAAAACATTTAAAATATTTTTAATTTTATTCAATTTATTTACTTTTTCACATAATTAGTAATTTATTTATTATTTTTTAAAGCTTTTTTTGAAGGTTTGTCAACACTCTATTATTTTTGTTTGATAAATTTTTTTATTGTGAATTTATCCTTTGATGGATTAGCATTTTTTATTTTCTCGATTGACTTTCAATTAATTTTTTAATTTGAGTATAAAATTTGCTTTTATTAAAATAATAAATAAATATTAAAGAAAATAAATTAAGTTTGGTGGTTTCTTGCTTAATCGAATGGATTTTTTGAGATCATATTTTATGTGAAAAAAATGTTTATTTTTAGCATATTTTATTAATTTGCTTCAGATTATTAGACAGAGGTAATCACTATTATTTTCTTCTCTCTAGTTATTTAGAGTTTTCATCTAATTAAATAATTTATAGATTTGGAGGGGAATCTTTTTTCAAATTTTTGAAAATTAAGAAAACTAGTTTTTTTATGTGTATCTTTTTATAATTAATTTCATGCGGAAGACATTCACAACGAAAAAATTATAAAAGGATCGAGAAATTTTTAATACCCGTAAATTTCGTTTAATCATGGAAGTTTTTAAAGTTTAACAATAAGTTGTGCATGTCTTCTAAGAGCCCTATTTTTTTTACTCCTCCGGGCTTTAAAATAGGAGTGAGATGGTCTCACCCAACCCAAAATGGGAGCTACTTTTAGTTTTTAAAATAACCAAACCCCGATTTAATAGAAAAGTAGCAAACATTTTGAGTTAAATGTGATCTAAATCGGCTTTACTTATAATAATATACAAGTATTTTTGATGCATGATATGCTTTTTAAGTTTTTAAAAGTTAATGAGTTTTTAAATCCCTAAATTCTAATGGTTTGTGAACCCTTCACGGAAGAAAAAAGCCTCTACATATGCATCATAAATAGTATTAAAAAAAAGTAAAGTCGATACTATCAAAATGTCTTCATCTTATTCCGCTTCTTATCTTACAATGTCTTATTCCCTTAGGTAAATCTTCGCTACTGCTACTGACGATGATGATACAGACAGACACTCCTCTAAAGATAAAGAAGAACAAAGACTAAAAGAGAGACAAAAAGAAAGATGAAGACATATTAAAAAAGAAAAAATAAATAAAAATTAAAAATAAGAAAAATAAAAAAAATAAAAAAATAAAGAAAAATAAGAAAATAATTAATTAAATAAAGAAAAAAAATTAGAAAATACAAGAAAACCAAATAAATTAAATTAAATAAACTCAACTGAAAAAAACAAACAAATTAAATAAAATATTAAAAAAATTAAAATAAATAGTAAATGTAATATTCTATCTAGCCATGTTGCTGTTTTTTTAATTTTTTGAATTTCGATTTATTTTTTGAAAGATTTTCAATTATATTTTTTAATTTTGATATTTACATAAAATTTGTTACATGATTTATTTCTTTATTTCTATAAGAAAAAAAATGAAAAAAAATTTAATACTTTCTAATGATAAAAAATAAATTATAACAAAATGCTATTTTTATAGATATTATTAGACAAATTTTATATTATTAGATATTTAAATTAATTAAAAAAATTTACTTTATTAATTAGAATATCAATAATATTATGCTTTTTTATTTTACAAAAAAAAAAAATTGGATTTTTTATGAAAATGAAATGATTGCACTTTATGTGTAGTGATATTTTGAAAAGTGATAAAAAAGATTATAAATATTAATTGAATTATATTTATTAATCGAGATTGGGAAATAATTAATTAAAAATACATTCAGAGAGAAAAAAAATATATTTAATATAATAATGTGTTTGTTTTTGCATGATTTGTGTTTTGTGGAAATAAAAAAAAAGATGAGGAAGGGAATTGAAATTTGAATAATAGGAAAAGAGGAAGAAGAAATCCGTATCAAAAAAGATTTGTCCAATCAAAAGTGAGATTTAAAGAGTCATCAAGTTTGATTTAGATAATTTGAAAAGAAATAATTAAATAATTAGAACAAGCAAAAAAGAAAAAGAAAATACAAAGGGAGTAGCAAGTTTTAATCAAACTAAGCAACAAGCAAATTTTTTTTTCATTATTAATTGAATAATAAATAAAGAAACAAACAAACAACAAACAATCTAATAAGGTAAATTATTGCAGTTTTTTACATAACAAATAGAATCAAACAATATTATTAACAAGAAAAAGAGGAATATCTAATTTTAAGTAGATTTATTGAATTACGCCATTTTTTATTACCCCTTTATTTATACATAAATAAATTCATTATATAAAGTTATTTTCATTTCTCTCTCTTCTCTTCAGGATTTTTACAGCAATCAACACTCCTTCCCCCCATTTTTGGAAACCAAGAATAAATACATTATTTTAGATATTTTTTCTACATTAGCGAAATGATTCTACAAATATTGATTTTATTGCAAAACCTGATAAAATAAAATGTTAGCTTTTCTTTGTATTTAATTCATTTTTAAATTAATTTAAAGGAATGGGAAAAACAAGAAGTGTTTCAGTAAGTCAGAAGAGCTCTAAGGATAGTAGATCCAAGTCTTCTAAGAAAGACGTAAAGGAAGTCAAAAAGGCTGTGGCCACTCATAATAAGAGAAAGGCTTCACCTAGCCCTTCTCCTTCTCCTATGAAAAAATCTACAAAGGGACCTAAGAAGGCCTAGTCTCCTCCTCGTTCTAAGAGCGCCGTAGCTAAGAAGAGAACAAGAACTCCTAGCTCTAGCCCGGAAAAGACTCCTGTTAAGGGTAGAGGAAAACCTAAAAAGGTCGACAATACTAAGGCTGAAGTTATCAAAAAAAGAAAGGGAAATGGCAAATAAAGCGAAGTCATTAGCATTGAGAGCAGTGATTCAGACAGTGTTCCAGCCACTCCAATCAAGAAGAAAGAGCAAAAGATTAAAGAAAAAGCTAAAGAAAAGGAAGTGCATTAGACTACCAAGAACTAAGGTTCAGTCACTCCTATGAAGAGTGTTATTTCTAAAAAGAAAAAGAAAACTGAGGATGAAAAGTCTGATTTACCTGCTGATCTTGGTGATCTTATTAGAAAAACAATTATTCATGAAAGTAAATCCAAGTTAACAGCCGAAAAGATTATTGAATTGATTAAAGAAGACTATCGTCAAGTCGATGATGTTACTGTTTTGACAGTTATTGCAGACTTATACCGTAGAGGACATCTTAGCGAATCCAAGTCTCACTTCACTGTTGAAGAAGATACTCTTCAATAGTTGAAGCCTCCTGCTCCTGCTATCGTTATTCATGAAGCTAAGCCTCAAGAAATTTAAATTATTGAAGATGAAGATGAAAAGAAAGAATCTGAAGCTGCTATCGAAATCGAAGATGACGCTCCTATTGAAGTAGCTCAAGAAAAAAAGCAAGAAGCTGCTCAATCTGAAGAAACCCATGCTGAAGGAAAAGTCTCTGCTACTAAGGAAAAGGAGAGCTCTTCCCATGAAGGTAGTAAGTCTGTTGCTAAGGAAGCTTCAGTCTCTGCTTCTACAAAAAAATCTACTGCAAAAGAAGATTCTACTTCTAGTTCTGCTGTTTCTACCAAAAAATCTACTTCTAAAGAAGCCGCTGTTTCAGCCAAAAAATCTACCTCAAAAACTTCCGTAGCATCAAAAGAAGTTGTAGCTGAAAAGAGTGCTAAAAAGAGTGTTGCCAAGGAATCTTCAAAGAAGTCCACTTCTAAGGCAGAAAGTGATGGTCACTCAGCCCAATAAAAAAGTGATGAACACATCAATGAAGAAGATTTTGCTAATAAAGTGATCAACAGCCAAGAACAAATCGAAGAAGAAGCCCTTAAAGTTCTTGACAATGAAGAAAAAGAATAATTAAAAAACTAAGAGAATTGAAATGAATGAATGAATTTAATAAATAAACAAATCAATTAATCAATCAATTCATTCTTTTTTAATAATTTACATTGTGAACAAATAAATATTCTACAAATGCTATAAAACTATCTAAATAATATTTCACTCTAAAACGTATATAAGTATATATTTTATTATGACTGAACTAATAAATGAATCATCACCTGCTCTTTCAATGAAAGTGGTTAATTTATCTAGCAAAAATAACAAATAGCTAATCAGATAAAGAAAGAAAGAATAATCAGTTATATCCTTGGCTTAGCTAATTAAGGAAAACATTATATAAACTAATTAAATAGCTAATTCTAACTAAGCTAAGGACTTCACGGATACAGTTAAAATGTTACCGTATTTGTTTGCATTATTTTAAATTAATAAACATTTTAATTGTTGCAGCTATATGTTTTCGTTCATTGTTATTGAGTTTTTAATTTCGAGTTACTAAGTAAATAAAATAATATATATATATTAAACCACTAATTTACTTTTTCATATTTAATTCATTACCTCCAATTTTTTTTCAAAATTTGTATTCATAATGCTATAAATGCATAGATAAATAAATAAAGCTTAAATTCAATAAATACAAATTTCAATTAAGACTTATTAGTAAAAATATGAGAATCAAGTTGAACAATTAAAAAAAATTATAAATTTGAAATTTCCCTCTTTTAATTAAAAATTTAATTAAAAGATATTTGTTTGCTTATTTAAATAATTTGAGTAGAACAAATTTTAATTAATTTAATTTGAAAGAAGAAAAATCCTATATATTTATTTATTTATTTCTCTTTCTATCTATGTATCTATCTATCTTTTCTCATCAGGTATCAGAAATTAATAATTTTAAATTTTAAATAAAAATTAAATCGCATGAGAATCGAACTCAATATGGACAATTTAATTTATCAATTTGTTGATAATAAATAGTTTAAGGTTCAAAAATGAAAAAAAAAATATTTTATCAACACAAAAATAAATGAATAAACAAAAATATAAAATTTAATTAATAGAATAAAAATTTTAAGATAAATTTTATGATAAGGGGAAAAAAGCAAACAATTTTATTTAGTTATTTGGAATTTGCATTTAATATTATTTTTAAACTATCAATATTAATTTTATTTGTTAATAAATTTTTCATTCTTTATTCCGCTTCTAGGTTTTCAAGTTTTTAATTTTTTGATTTTGTTATTTTACTTCTCTACTTTCTCTTTTATGGGATTTATTACTAGTTTGTTTGGTAGGCTAGTATTCAGATTCATGAATTCTATTCAATATTTTCTTATTGAGATTAAATTATTTGTAAGTTAATTTATGGATTGATTGTATTTATAACTAATAATTTTAATAAAAAGCTTAATTTTATAATTTTTTGAAAATAAAATCGATAAATAAACTTGAAAAATAAAAAAACAAAAGATTAGATTTTCGATTTTTTAAAAAAATAATTAAAATGAAAAAAAAAAATCTTAATGAATTTAGTGATGAAAAAT
This sequence comes from Tetrahymena thermophila SB210, assembly GCF_000189635.1. Lineage (NCBI taxonomy): Eukaryota > Ciliophora > Oligohymenophorea > Hymenostomatida > Tetrahymenidae > Tetrahymena > Tetrahymena thermophila. The sequence goes on from NW_002476381.1 coordinate 72,284, forward strand.
AATAAAAAAGATTTGTATTTACAACTCTTTAATTTAATTAATTAGTAAATGATAAAGATATATTTTATTTATTTACAGTTTTTGTTTTCATATTTATAAATTTAATTCACAAAGGTTTCTAACTTTAAATTTTTCTTGCTGTTTTATACCTCCCATTTTCTTCTTTGTGTTTTGTAGATTAATATTCAAACTGTAGGGCTCTATTGTTTGATTTACTATTGAGGTTGCATGATACATAAGTAACTTATCACTAAGTATTTATATCTTATATTTCTTAATAAATATTTTAAGTTGAATAATAACCATTTTTTAATTATAAACAAAAAAAAAGAAAAAGTTAGGATTTAGTTATTTATTATATAGTTAATATGATAAAATATATAAAGCCTCATGAAATGATGAGAAAAAATAGATCTATATAAAGTACAATTTTATTTAGTTATTTAGGATTTATTTTTTTGAAATTCTTTTGTTTTATTTATTTATTAAATGATAAATATTAATTTTAATTAGTTACAAATTTTGTTTTCATTTTTCTTAGCTTTATTCTACAACAAGGCTTTCTAGTTTTTTAATTTCTTCTTCTTGTAGCTTAATATCGCTACTTTCACTTTCAGGAGATTGATTCTTAGTTATTGGTAGGCTAACATTCAAGTTTTAAGAGTTTTATTGTTTGTTTTCTTGCTGACATTGCTAGTTAGGTTATAAATAAGTGTTTATAGCTTGTTCTTAAGTTAGACCAGAATTCTTTTATTGGGATTTTTCTATTTATTGATTATTTGTATTTTCACCTGCTAAGGAAGAGGAAGACTGTAAACTTGAACCATCTTATTTGTTTTAAAGTTATTTATTTTTTGTTGAATTTTCTCCTTGGGCAGTACATGTTAGATTTCCATATTATTTTACTTTGTTAATCTTTTTTAAGAAATCTTCTGAGAAATTAATTGAACTTATAAGTTGTTTCCTTGCCTCAGAATAATTCTATTAACTATTTGAATTGGATGATTATTGCTTAAGTTAAGTTTAATCTTTTGATTGTAACACTCTTTATTGAGTGAGAGTGCTTTTTCCTTTCGTTTCTTCTTCTAATTTGTTCATCATCTCCAATTTTTATATTTATCTCTCCATAGCAAGTAGTGAATCATCTTTATTTTCTTTCTCTAATAAATCATTTATTTCTAGATCCTAATCATCGTTTGCTGCTTCAGATTTATCAATTTTGCTTTAATTCTTTTTGTTTACATAGTTTGCTGTTGAAGATGTAAAATTGTTTTGCAAAAGAGAATTTATTGGTGTTGTGGAATTTTTATTTAAAGAAGGTTTATTAGATTCTTCTTGCTCTTTTTATTGTGAATGAGAAGCAACAAGCTTGCTTAATGTAGGATTTGTAAATTGGCCTAACAAATTACTGACATCTTCTTTTTTAGATGCTGCCTGTAAGTTATTTTAGCTGTTTTGAGAAGCCTACAAAGATTAAACAGAGATAGAATTATTAAGTCCTCTATTCTCATTAAGATTATGAGACTGTGCTTAGCTCTATTCTCCATCATTCTTTTTGAAGTTATACTTAAATTATTATGTTTCAAATGATATAGGTTCTTTTCCTTCTCCTTTATTAGTATTAACTTAATAGGTATAAAGTCTATCGCTTTTTAAGTTGTTTATTCCTTCATTTTTAGTAACATCAGATCTTTAAGTGTTGTGAGTTGTTTCTGATTTAAATTAACTCTCATATCTCTAAATAAATGAGTCAAAATGATGGATATTTTTATCTTTGAATAAATTGCTTGACAAACCTTGCTTTGCCTGTTCTTATTATTGCTAGTATTAACTAAATGTAGGTTAATAAGAGTTATTTTTAACTGATTAAAACGCCTATTCTTCGCAGTTGTAGTATTTACTTTTTGTTGAGGCTATGCTTTAATTTTCATTGATTTTCTCGCTTTTTAAATTAGGGGTGATATTTTGGATTTGGGTAGGAGTGGATGCGGCTGAGTTTCCAGATATTAAATTTCTCATTTTTTACTGCTATTGTTGCAATTAATGTTGTTAAACTTCAAGCTTCTTTTCTTCAATGCGTAGAGCTTCTTGCTCGAATTCTGGTAATAGATTCTTTTTTATCATAATTGAACTTTCATTCATACTTTCATGCTAGGAAACTGGAATGAAGTGTACTTTATCTCCAATATCATCAAGCATCATATAAATATCAGGAAAATCGCTTTCTTAAGTACTTTTAGCTAATTTATCATCATTTTCATTGCATATTTTTGACTCTTCTAATAAATGCAAATCGTTCTTGTTGTCTTCGTCTTATTGTATCATTTCTTTTCTATTTTACTGCAGCAAGTTTGTTTTTAATGAGTATGGGTTAACAGTGAGTTATTGGCTTTAATTAACATTAGCAGAATCTCCACTTTTAAGAGCTTAGCTGACATTTTACATGATTCCATTCCAGCGCAATCTGTAATCATTATCTTTTGTCTATTATTAGATGCTTGGTTGCATATTTTATTCAGACTAAACTAAATTTTATTTATCTTCATTCTAAGAAACAGCCCTATCTGTTAGTTTAGATCCTTAGAGAATAGCTGATATTTCCTAGTCTCTGAACTAGAAAGATTTCTATAATTAATTATCGTTCAATTGATTATTTTATTTAGATCCTAGCTATTGTAGATTGTTAGAATATTCGTTGAATTAAATTTCTTCTTCCATTTTACAATATAAATCAATTTCATCTTAATCTTCATTTCTCTTATTCTTATCTGATTACCCTTCTGTCTTAAAATTGTACTAAGATTTAGTGTTTTCTTGCTTTAAGATATCTTAAATATCTTTTGCAATGCTATTTAATTCCAATTCCTCCTTTAAGTTTTGCTATTCAATAAATTCTAGTTCTTATTTTCTCTTCAATTTTTTAGCTGCCAATTCATCAATAAAAGAATCATATTCCATGGGTTCACTTTGATTATTTTCGAGTTCATCATCGTTATCATAATCATCCAAAGAAGCTTTGTGTTCCCCTTAGATAATTTTTTCCATGAATTCTTTATTTTAATTATTACCATTGTTGTTGGAGCGTTTATATTAATATTCGTCAACCTCATTATCATAAAGCGAATCTTCATCTTAGTGATCTTTTAAATTCTCAATATAATTTTAGCTTTCGAATTTTTCTTATTCTCCATCACTGCTTCCATCATGATCATCTTCCTCCTCCTATTCATCATCATTTTGTTCATGATCATCATTTTCATCTTCTTCTTCTTCTTCATCATCATCTTCATCTTCTTAGTTTTCATCATCACCTTCTCTAGCATCTTCATGATGATTGTAATTATTTTGATTAGCTTCATATTATTCCCCTTCAGTGTCACTTTTAGCGAATTCTTCCAAAGCTTTTTATTTTAAGTAATTTTCAAGTTAAGATCTAATGTTGGAAATACTTCCATTCTCAACTTCATTGATAAAAGTCTCAAGCTCAAAGTTATCAGCCTTAGATTCATTAATACCTTCAACTTTGAATTTAAATTATAAAAATTGAATAAAATTAGTTAAAAATATAAATAGATTTACATTTTAACTACTCACTAACCTAAAGCTGACTGATATCATCATTTGAAATTTAGCGTTGATTATGAGATTAATTTTCTTTCAACTATTTTATCTCTTCTTAAAGAAGTAAATTTTTAGCTTCTAACTCTTCGATTCTATTTTGTTTGCTTTAACAAAACTGGCTATAGCTTGGAGATCTGACGTAATACTTGAAAATTAGCTATCATATAATGTTAAAGTGTTAGTTAAAAAATGAAATATCAATTAGTTTTAATATTTTACCATATCACTTTCTGGAAGCAAATAACCTTCTGATTCTAATTAGCTTAATTTGAAAAATTTTTCATATCCCCATGTTGCCCCTGTTTCAAAAGGGCTGATAAATTCTCTGAATATTAATTAAAAAAATAATTATATTTTTTTATCTAATATTTTTAGATTATTTATTTACCTTGTTACTCTAAGGTCAGGATTAACTTGATTAATCATTTCTACTCTGTATTCGAAATTGCTGGGTTTGACACTGCCCTTTGTCATCTCAACAAAAACAGAGAGAAAACTGTCTTTTGCTTTATCTTTACCATTTAAATAAACCTTTAATCTCCATTCATTTCCATGAGCATAGAGAGTTTCAGAGTAAGAAACATCTGCACTCTTTCTCTTGACTGAATAATTTTGTAAAAAATAATCTGCAGAATCATAAGGAGGAATCATATCATATCTGTTAATAAAAAAAATATTTTTAAATAGAGAATGAATGAATAATCAGTGATTTATTAAATTATTAAAATTATTGATAGACTCTCATTAAAAGTGAAAAATTAAGAGAGAAAATATATTTATTTCTTTTTGATGATTTTCTTTTAAAAATTCTGAAAATAATTGATAATCTTATTTTTTAAAAATAGCAATGAATAAAGTGCACTGTCAATAATCAACCAATTAACTATAAAAATTATTACTAGAATTCTAATTTTTTCTCGTTATCTCCAATGAAATTCTTAATAACTCTTCTACTGTTGATTTCTTCTAATGTTTTGACGATTTCTCCTGATTTGCTAATAAGAATGCTTTTAGGTAGAGTTTCTATATATTCATTTATTTCCTCACTCATATTTTCAAGTAAGTCAATCTCTTCAGAAATAGGTCCTCTTTGTAAAGAGAGTTTTTCCAATTTAGATTTCAGCAGATCATTTAATTTAATATTAACCTATGAAATTTATATTTAAATAGTATTTAATATTATTAACATAGCATGAAAGTTACATAGTCCATTTGCTAAGTGAGTGAAGCAGCTTTATCATCCCTCATTTTAGTAATCTTTTCTATAACAACATCTACTTCTTGTTATTACTTATTTAATTCCTATAATCTATTTATTGTATTTAGATTAAACATTACATATCTATAAATTCATTAATCTTAGTTTACTTTTTTTTAACGGCACTTAGCTCTTAACGTACTTATTTAACGTGTGTTTCATAAACAGAATTTAATTTATCAAATCTATGATTTTTATGTTGTGATCCTATCATACCGCAGTCAGAACAAACAGGATGCTTGCAAATCTAACAATAATAAAGAAGAGGATTGTCATGTTCTTCGCAAATACCTTATTTCTCCTTCTTCTATTCAATTTATTCTATCTTTTCAAGAGCCTATTTATTTGAAATAATAAATAAAAGTTGATAACAAATTTATTATTTATTTTTAATAAAATTTTTATTGATTGGTTCAATGTAGCCTTGATTAACTTAACGATAAAATATTATTTTTCTAAGACTTATTTGCTAAATATCTGAATTATGCCTTCAAAATAATTTAATGAAAGACTATACAGATTAACTTTTCTCATTAAAAAATTGATTTATTAATAAAAATTTTTAGACAAAATAATTGATTGACAATTTGAAATAGTTTTTAAATTTGAAAAATAAATGGCAATTTTTATCATTTTAAATCTCTTAAAAGAGTTTATTACTCCTTATGCAAGCATAATTTTGTATTTACCTCTTATTTTATCAATTTATCAATCTACATACCTATGCATGAATGATAAAAATTGAATATATTTATTTGTATTTGAATCTTAAGTTTAAAATCTTTTTTATTTGGTTTAAGGTTAGTTAATATTTAGCTTAATTCAGTTGATAAATCAAGTTATTTTAAAATATTACTGTTGTGATTTCGTTGACAAATCTACATTTCATCAAATTGGAAGGTCTTAAATGAGATCTGCAGTGAGGACAGTGACTTTTACTTGATAGCCATTGTTTAATGCATGATTCGCAGCACATTTTTTAACAATCTGGACACATATGAGCATTTTTTAATTTTCCAAAACAAATTAAGCAAGTCAAAATATCTTAGATTTTAGGACTAGAATTTTATTTTTTACGTGTATTATTTGTAGAGCTAGATTCGTTAGAAACCTGAGCATTGTTAGAATATCTTTAATAACTATTGTTATCATATCTACTGCTAATGCTTGAAGGCTATTAATATCTAATATGATAGCTAGGTCCAGCTTAATTTTGTTACGAAGATGATTCGCTGTGTAAAAATTAAGCTTAAATTAAATTAGAATTACTATGTCCAACTATAGAGCTTGGTTGAGGATTGCTGCTTAAATTACTATTAACATGACCATTATTTTAATTTGAAGAAGATGTGTTTGTATTCAGGTTGCTTGCTATATTTGTGCTGTTATTGGTATTATTTACAGAAGTCAAAGGAAAACTCTACAAATTGAAATTGATTTCCTCGAGCATCTGAGCAAAGTTTCGATTATTTAAACCATTATTGTAAGTTCCGTTACTTCTAATCATTTGCTGAGATAATTATATAAATAGGCTTTTTTTAATAAATTGAGATTTGATGAGATTTTTGTTTGCTAATTATTTTTTGGTTTGTATTTATTGTTCTTATTCCACTATTGCTACCTACCTACCTACTATTTTTTTTTGATTGATTGATTGATCAACTCAATATATTGCTTAGTTTTTAATTTATTTTGTATTTGATTTTCTTTATTATTTCCGCTGAATTATTGACAAGAGAAGTAATTTCACAAATTAAACAAAAAAAATTTGAATGTTTTTAGATTTTTATAATCAAAACCAAATAGATATTTAATTTAATAAATGCTCTTTATAAATTTTCAAAAATATTCAAACTAATTTGGATGTTTGTAAATCAATCAATCAATCAATATTTGATTCTCAAAAATTTAAATGAAAAATAGATATCAAAAAATTTATCAATTTTATTATTTTTTATCAGTCATTTCATTCTCTTTCCTCACATGATTTGAAAATTAATACAATTTAAACTTAAATTTGTGTCTAATATAATAATAGAAATTCATTTCAAATTTTCTACTTTTACTTATTATTTAATTATTTTTAAATTCTACAATAAACATCTCAAAATAATTAATTTTCTAATTAAATATTTTAAACTTATAGAAATAGTAGAATTTTTATTTTTTTATAAATCCTAAAGTCAAACAATACTTTTTTAGATCTTGCAAAAAATTTTAAAGAACGTTTTTTGATATTGGTTACTACTTTTATTTAATGGTAGCTTTAATTGATTTCCTATTTAAAAAAATATATAAGTACATTTTTAATATTCAAACAACTCTTTTCAAATTATGATTTAACTGATATTTTTTTTAGGTTTGATAATTAAATTAAAATGGGGTTTGTTTGTTTGTTGAAATTCAGATCAAATCGGTTTTGGAAATCTATTTATTAACTCAAAAGACTTTTACTTTTAATTTGAGAATGAAAATTATAAATTTTTATAAAGATACTTTTAAAATAAATTTAAAGTTTGAAAGTTATTTTTTGTTCAGAAATTAAATTGTAATATTTTGGTAATTTATTTTCTGCTTAGAAAGTTTTCTAAGCGAATGAAAAAATAGAATAGATTTTAAATATTAAATTTTTTTTATAATTAAAATTAAAAAAAAAGAATTTATTTTAATCAAAGTAAGATGGAAGAATCAATGAAAGAAAATAATAAATAGCTGGTGATTTAATATTTATTTAAAATACTTAATGGCATCAGGAATTGATATAAGTGAGTTTATGTAAAAAAAAATAATAGAAATGCGATGATTTAAATACTTGGGAGATATTAGGCGTAAAGATTATAAAAGAGATGGAAGATAAAGAAATATTTTAATTAGATAATGTGTTGGATAAAATAAATTCAGGAAGAGTTTGTGATGGCAGGTAAGAAAATTGAGAAGTAATTGAATAGGGAGGTGAAAGGACATTGGAAAGATTAAAAAATGGTGAGGAATGTGAAATTCGGAGAGGTGAAGGAATGGGAAAGTAAAGGCAAATGGAAGGAAAGGCTAAAAAGAAAGGAGAGAAAAATAAACAAATAAGTGATAGGAAATTTTAGAGATTAAAGATATATTGAACACAGCGAAATTAAAAAAGTCAAAAGAGGAAATTATATAGATTTCGCTAATTAAAAAATTAGAAGAATAATTAATATAAATAACAAAGAAAAGAATAATAAGAAATGGTCGTTAGAACTGGTACTTGCTCATTCTGTGAATACAGAATTTACCCCGGTAGAGGTCAAAGATTCATCGCCAAGGATGGTAGAGGTTTCTTCTTCTTAACCAAGAAGGCTAAATGTCTTTCCTTAAGAAAGGTTAAGGCCCAAAAGATCACCTGGACCATCGCCAGAAGAAGATTATGGAAGAAGGTTAAGGCCACCGATATTGCCCAAAAGAAGAAGAAGAGAAACGTTACCGTCGCCAGAGCCATCGTTGGTATTTCTCTTGAAGAAATCAATAGAAGAAAGAATCTCGACGCTTCTCACAAGAAGGCTGAAGCTGAAAAGGCCGTCAGAGAATTGAAATAAAAGAAGGCCAATGATATTGAAAAGAAGAGAGCCGACAGAAAGTTGCAAGGAAAGGACGTTAAGGCTGCTAAGAAGGCTGAAACCAAGAAGACCAAGCAACCCGTCGGTGCTAAGGGTGGCAAAAAGTGAGATAAGCAATCACTAATATAATTTAAATATAAAATATATGCTCTCGTCTAGGCAAAAAAGCATTAAAATTAGCATCATATAAAGCGATTCATATAAAATGTTTATAATTAATGCTAGATAATTCAACGGGAATATAATATATATCATTAATTTTACTTAAAAAACTTAGATGTTTGCTCATTTAATGTATATCAATACTTTTTATCTTATTTAAATTCAAGCAAGACCAATTTCTCTACTTTCTACTTTAGTATGCTATTATCAAATCAATCAATCAACCTATCTATCTATCAAACAATCATACACACAAACATACAAAAAATTAATTAAACATTTTAGTTAGATTTTATTGCAATATTTCCAAAACTAAATTGATAATATAGAAACGGCCCTATTTTAGTATTCTAGCTAGCTAGATTTTTTGCTGCTGATTTTTATAAAATATTATCAACTTTTCATAATACATTTTCATCAAATTTTACTTTATTCATTTTTCAAGAGTTCGTATGAGATAGATAGCAACAAAAAAAACTACTTTAATTTATAATTTTAAATTTTCAACTTTTAAATTAATTGCATTAACTCATTTTTATATAATGTTTTCTTATTAGATTTATTTCCACTTACAACAAAAGCAAAAATTTTTTCAACTAATCAACATCCAGACAGGCAAAGCAATTTATAAAAACTAAATATCATAACTCATCTATCAATTAGTGGCATACATAAAAAGCTATTTCATAATATTTCACATTATTTTTGTTTAAAATAAACAAAATTTTAAATATTTGTCTGATTAATAATTAAATAAATAAATCGCTAAATTTAAATAAGCTGAGTTAGAAAAAATTTAATTGATAAATAACAAAAATAATATTTCACATAAAGATTTTTTTTTTGTAACATTAATTTTAATATCAATTCTCATTAAAGATCAAAGCTTTATTATCTTACTTTTAAAATATGAAAAACTTATTTATTTGATAAATTAGTAAGATATTCTCTTATATTTCTTAAAATAATGACTGATCAATAATTTATCTCATTCAATAATTTTATGAAATAGTTTTAAATTATGAAGTTTTTATGAAATGAAGATTAATTAAATAAAACTCACGCTTATCTTGTAAAATAAATTACAAGTACACAAATAAAATACATTGATTTATAAGAAATTAAAATCAATATTATGAATGTATGTATGTATATATTTATGTATGTTTGTATGTTGTTTAAGGAAGGAACATACACTATTTAATTATTTTAATTAATTATTTTATTTGTAATAAATTATCTGTCGATATTATTTTAGTAATTTAAATATATTTTTGTTGTTTATTATTGTTATTTCTCTGGTTATTAATTATTATTATTTTATTTTATTAGTTTTCTATACATTTTATAATTCATTTATTTAACCTTAATTACTATTTTATATTTAAAACTAGTTTTTTTTCATTTTAGATTTTAATCAATATAAGATTTGCTTGATTCATATTAGACTTGATTATCAATTTTTGGTTGCCTTTTTACGTGAAGCTTTATCCATACCATTGTTCGTAGATTGTTTTTTGATATTTCTTTCGGATTCTTTCTATAATATTATTTAAAAAATAAAGATATAAAATTAAAGCATTATTTCAATAATCTTACACAATCCTCACAAGTAAATTATAAGTCTTCAAGAGCTCTTGGATTTATATTTCCAAGACCTACACAAACAGGGTGGAACCACTTTATCTTGCAGTTATCGTTTGAACACTTTATCATCAGTTCTCCTTCGTATGATTTTTAGCACTTGCAGAAAATTTCAATGAGATTTGTACTCAAAATGATTGGATCCTTAATTTCAAAAATTACACTCTTTGGATTAGCTGTCAATTAATAAGTTAAATGTGATTGCATAATTACATTGGGATTTTTATTCGTAGTTGCGCCTGCCATTGCTGCTGCTGGGCCACTTTAAACCAGTTTTCCATCTAATACGTATTGGGCTCCAGTAACTTATGTGCCATTTATTGTCTTTTATTCTTTTGATTGGATTAGCTTAATGCCTGGCTAGTTATTTTTCCAGTTCTAAGTTTCGCTTGTAAATTATTTTAATAAAAAGACTTAAAAACGAAAAAAATAATTTTATATTTGTTTAACAAAAAATTATTGCTGTCAAAAAGTAAAAATATTAATTTTTCAGATATTTAAAATTCCTTTTTAATAAAAATGATATAAAAGTTTGCTTAAGAATGGGCAGTTTTCTTAATGATTATGATCATTATATCTATTATTTTTTATTTATAGGAAAATTTGTTTTTTCCTAATATCTTTTTTATCTATATTTCTATATTTTATTATTCAAATATCTAAGTAATTGTAAAAGCCCTTTTCAAATTAAAAAAGCGGCTTTATTTTTTTTATTTACTTATCACCAGGGATATTGTTAAGAGGATCGTAAGCATTGTCAAATGCTTGCTCTGTTTCAGATAGAGTTTTGTGATCAATTGCATCTATGTAATAGTATGAATCTCTATATACAATGTTTTAATTATGCTGAATGATATTCTCTCTTTTTAATTCCCTAGTTAGCTATTCATTTATTTATTGTATAAAAATAATTAGCAAGCTATACTTCTATAAAAATTTGCAAAAAAGTGGTAATTGAGTGCTTTCTGATTCTCTTCGATAAAGAGAAGAAGACCTTAACCAACTACATAATCGTTATGCAATTAAAATGCAAATAAATGCAAATATTTACGTCATCCATTGTTAGATTAGATGGATGTCTGAGTTCTTCTATTCCTTTCTATATTAAAAATTAAATTAAGAAATGCTAAAAATGGACTTTTCTTGGATAAAATGGAAAATTAGCAATGCCAAAAATATGGCAAAAGCTTTAAAGAACACAAAATATGTTAAATTTTGTGATAAACTTAAATTAAATGAATATAAATTACATTTTCAGGAAATTTTTGCTTGACTATTTCAATTATCTTAGATTAGTCATTAAAACCAGGAATTCTAAAACCTAGTGGACTATATCTATCGATAACATCTATATTTGCAGAGTGATCAACTTCTATTTCCATACTCATACTTTTTCAATCTACTACTTTATTAACCTTTGTCTCTCTATCACACTTTTTGATGATTCTGGGATACTGCTACTTTTAACTTTTTGTATTAAGTGATTTATTGTTATATAAATTTTTTTAATTAAAATATTCTTTATCAAGTGTGTGCTTTATTTATTATCTAACAAATTTTTTTACTTTATTTCGATTTTACAAGCGATCTATCAAATCAAGTAAATAAGTAAACACATACATATCTCATCTTCTTATTTTCAAACAGTAATTAAATGCAATCATTGATTCATTCATTGATATTCGTATTTTTTACTTAGCCTGTAAATTTGGTAAATTGCTTTTGTTTCCGACCACCATCATATAATATTACTAACATAATTAATAATTATCCAACTACAAATATACATATAAACATATACATACATATCCTATTATTTAATCTTTTCATTTATAACTAAAACGGTTTGGCAATCATCAATTAAAAAAATTTAAATTAAATAAACATTCCAAATTGCTTAATGTTTTATTTATCTAATAAGACAAATTGATAAATAGTTTATTTTTTCCAAAAAAATAACATTTACAATTTGGTTAAATTCTATTAAGATAAGGTTGAATAGTTCATATATTAACAAAAACACTTTTTATCTTTCAAATAATATTTTTACAATAATTTTAAATATTTTAAAAAACTCGATTAAGCAAACTCTAAATTTAATAAATAAAATTATATTTGTCATCTACTTTCATACGTAATATCTAAAATATTTTAATTTTTAAACTAGATTTAAATAGAAAAGTTTATTTTAAAATTAATAAAAAATTTATTCTCACTTTTTTTTTAAATTAATCCAATAAATAAATTTAAAATTCTAAAGAATTATTTTTATTTAAGAGATAGAAATTTAATCAATATTTTTACTTATTTTAGTATAAACTCATTGATTAAATATTTTATTCCAACAAATAAAAAATTATTTAATATTTATTTTTTATTTATTTGAGAAAAATTAAAATTATCAACAAATATTTGAAAACAAAAAGAAAATATTTTGATGAAATAAATTAATTATGAAAAATTTATAAATGTATGTTGATATTTTTTGCCTGTTATTTGGATATCGAAAGTGCTGATAGATAAAATAAATATGGTGAGGCTATAAAAAATTAGGGCTTTAAATTTATTGAATCTAGGAGAAAATATCTGATAAAGTGTTAAATAAAAAGAAGATGAAGCAAGGTAGGTAGGTAGCTAGCAAGTTAAAAGGTAAATAGAAATAAATAAAGCAGACATGTAAATAAAATAATGCAGTAATATGTTAGTGTTATCATAAATGTATTTATTATAAATAAAAATGAATGAATATTAATGAAAAACAGTGAAAATTGAATGAAAAATAAGATTGAGTAAAAATGGTTGTATTTATTTATATATGGAAGATATAATGAAAGAATGTTAGATAAATAGTTAGATAGATAGATATCTGAGGAGAAATTAAATGAAATGAAATGAATAAAAAAATGATTGATTGAATTATTAGGGAGAAATATAAAGCGGGGCGAAATTGTGAAGGGTAAAAGGGAAGTGATTTAATTTAGTTTTAGAGGGGAAGAAACAAACAAGATTAAAAAGGAATCAAAGATATATATTTAAAAAAGAGTAAAAATAATAAGTAAAGAAATATAAATTAACAAGCAAGATTAATAAAAATGGTTAGAAAAGCTGCCCAAGAACCCAAGGATGACACCCTCTAAATGAAGGTAGGACCAGCTTTAAAAATAAAAAAATTTTAATTTCTTCATCAAGTATTTCTTCAGTCTTTGGTAGGAAGGCATATCATGCTCACCTGACTACCTCATGCTCCTTATTAACTTTAAGAATGCATTTTTACACAACATCTCTCTTGGATTTATCAAAAAAAATAATAAGCAAATATTGCTTCAATTAGTAATTTAACCCTATTAAATATTGCTATCATGTCCAAATCTAGCAACTTTTGAAAAAAATGAAAAGCAAAGGAGAGGTTTTGCAATATTGGCATTACGCTTCTGATTTCATTCGATCAGAAATAACAAAAATAGTGTTCATTATTTGATAGGGAGAGATGGATGGAATTAATTAATAATTAATTGCATATTTAGAGAAATACTCAAAATAAAAAGACTGACTTGAATGAAATTAAGTTATCATATTTATAATTATTTATTATTAATCAAAAGGTCAGACAATACGTCGTCTCTGCTGCTAGACTTCCCATCGAATAGGGTACCAAGCCTGAAATTCTCTAAATGAGAGTCTTCGCTAGAGATGAAGTCCATGCTAAGACCAAATTCTGGTAAGATAAATTTAAGATAAATTCAGATTTAGTCTTCAAAACGAATTAGTCAGAGAGAAAAATATTTTAAACCCATTAACAATCACAATCGTTCATTTGCTGTGAGAAAATAAATATACTGGATGGATTAAGCAAAAGGCATTATAGTACAATAATTTAAGGTTCTACAATAAAACATATTATCAGTGCAATCTATAAATCAATCAATCAACCACTGCATACTAATATATCTTCACTAATACAATATATAAATAAATAAATAAATAAATGAGTGAGTGAGTGAGTTAGTGAATTAGCTGCATTAATAACAGCAAGCAACAATAAAAAAACAAATTCATTCTGTTAAATAAATCTAATAAAAATTTAAAAATTTTAATTAAAAAGTTGAATTAACTTAGGCTATAATTCTGCTCTTCTTTAATTAAATGCAAAAATTAGTTTTATGGCTAGGATACAAAAAAATTTAATAACCTTAACTTGTTAGAATAAATTTGATTAGATCAACATCATAGTTTTAGCATTTATTTAAATAAATGAAGGAGCAAACAAACAAGTAAATTAATAAATAAATAAATCGATTGTGAAAATGGGAAAGGCTTAAAGTAAAAATAGTTAAAACAATAATATTTAGAAGGATAGATATATTAATTTATGTAAAAAAAGATCTTAAATCAAAAAAAAATTCAGCGAAATCAAGCAATATGGGTGAACATATTTAGTTGAAAATATTTATAAAGATAATCCTAAAATTATCCTGATGAAAAGCAGCAAATATTTCATTTTTAAATATTTCAAAAAAAGCATAGCTTGTAATTAAAAAAAAATTATGGAAGCAATCAACAAAATAATTCCACTAATTCGATTTGACTGACACTCTTACAAATTCCATTAAATAAATAAATATTAAATATATTTTCTTTTTTAAATAGGTACAACATGAGAAAGTTGAACAAGATTAAAAGATCTTAAGGTAGAATCCTCTCCGTTAACGAAATCTACGAAAAGTCCCTCAACACCGTCAAGACCTACGGTATCGTTCTTAAGTACTAATCTAGAACTGCTATCCACAACATGTACAAGGAATACAGAGATGTCTCTTTAAACGGTGCTGTTTCTCAACTTATCTAAGATATGGCTGGTAACCACAGAGCTCAACCTGATACCATCCAAATTATCAGAACTGCCACCCTTGAACCCAAGGACATTAAGAGACCTGCTACCCTCGCCATGAGAGTAATTTATCAATAATTTATTAAATTAAAAATTCTAATTGAGGACAAACAAAACTTTTCATATTTTATATTTTTAAGAATTCTATTTCCATTTTAAATGAATTATATTGGATCTAATTTATTTTTAATGAGATATGTTTGTTTGTCTTTGATTTACTGAAAAAAATATGCTGTTAAAAAAAACTATTTATTAAAATTTATCTTCATAAAAATTTAGAACGCTGCTCTTAAGTTCCCCATCGTCAAGACCATCCACAGACCCTCCGAAAAGAAATACAGAACTGTTTACAAGGCCACCAGACCTACCACTTTCTAGTGATCAATATAAATATATTAAAAATTTTTAACTCTTTTAAAGATTGAATTAAATTAATATTCATTTTTTATAAGTTGTATCTACGCACTATGTATACATAAAATTATTTAAACTAAAAATATACTTTGCGAAAAATTATACACTTCCTACCTCCCTCACTTCTTATTAACTTACTTAATTACTCTATTAAAAATAATAAAATAATAAATAAATAAATAAATAAAGTGTGTTTGTGTATATGATTCTCATATGTATTTATTTGAAAAAGCACAATCTAAAAAGTATAAAAAGATAAATATTAATTTAACAAAAGTAAATAAAAATAAATTAATCTTCCAGGTAAATAGAACAGTAAATATAGCAAAAAAATATACAATATTTACATTAAATTTAATTTTAAATTATTTAATAATATTGGTTGATTATTGCTTTTATCTCTAATTTATTGTTAAAGTCTTAATATTTTAGAAATTTAGATTTATCTAAAATCATATTAAAAGATTTTTCATAATTTATTAAGTTAAATAGCAAAAGAATTTTTTAGAAAAGTTATAAATTTAAAATATTTAATTAGTGTTTTGTTTTAAAATGCTTGTTTGTCAGTTATTTTAAATAATTTTATTAAGATTATGCTTTCCAATGCAATTATTTTAAATATAATATTCAAACTTTTTAATTTTTAATATATAAAATACAACACCAAATAAAAAATTATATCATAATTATTGCTTAGATTATTCAATTTTATTTCTATTTTCAATTCTTATTTTTTTTAAGACAATAGTTTTAATAATAAATTATTTTAGCCTTTTGGAAGGGTTAATTTCTATTATTCCCTACTTAATTCAATATTTAATTAATTGTTACTAAATTTCAATTTTTTTTTTAGGACGATTCTTTTTAGGTTTCCTCCCCCTCCTTTCCCACTTATAACTCAATAAAAATAAATTAATTAAGTTAATTTACTAGCAGTTTGCATGATAAAGTAAAAAACATATTTTTATCAATATTATAAATTTTTTTTATTTGTGGAAGGAATAAAAAATCAATAGAAAAATATGGAATTTATATAAATTAAATTATTTTTATAGAGCCATTATTGAACTTATAAATCTTAAATTCACAGAAATCTATGTAACTTTGTAAGATTTTATATATATAAAAAATGAAAAATAGTAAAGAGTCAAACTAAAATTAGGATGATATTACTCTTAATAAAAGAGAAAAGAAGTAAAAGTATTTGACTAATACTATTCATAAAAAATATATTTTAACAATTTGCATAAATCAAAATAAACAATTAATCTATTCCACTTTTTTTTCTCAATTTGCCCTGCTTTTATATTATTTTTAATACCAATTTCATTTTTTTAAAGGTGTTACCAAGCAGCCATACTAGTTAAAAGAAGTATTTTGAAGGTGAAGTAAGATAAGTGGTATGAAGTGCTATAACTAGATATATATCAATAGTATTTATTAATCTAAAACTTTAAATGATATTTGTTTGAAAAAGATTGAATTTTAAGGGTTACTCAAGATAATAATGGGTGCCATATATGTTTAATTTCACTAATATTTCTTATTGATTTAATAAAATTTTATTGGATTAACAATGCATAAAAAATTGTGACAATGCCTCTTTTATTAATATATTTTTATGCAAGTAGAATATATAAAATTAATTTTAATAATCAAAAAAATTATAAATTAAACTCTATTTTTATAAACAAGGTAACTTTAAAAAGATGACAAAATATTCTTCATTCGTTCAATTATTCGATGTTTTCTGTGAAATAATTTGTAAAACACTAAAGAGCAGGACTATTTGAAAAGCTACTCAACTACTTTGAGTCTTTCAAATTTTATTTAACAACTAATTTAGCTTTATTATCCATAAATTAGTTTTATTTACTTATTATAACTGGCTAAGCTATTGTGGATACTTATAATTAAGATAAATAATTAGTTGGAGTAACATCATTAATTTAGTAAGTTTCATTAAGAATAATTTAGTCTCCTTCTGTTTCTATGTTAATTGATACATCATCAATTATATCAAAATGGAATTATTTAATAACATATTAATTTATGTCAATTATTCTAATTAATATACTATCTATATCTTAAGATTAAGGAGTTCCTTAAAGAATGATTACCCCATTTTTCAAATTAAATTTAATCCAATTAGGTAAAGCCATATTTTTTGAAATTCCGTAATTGACGTAGTCCAAATTAAAGAACTTTTTTAATGATAGGCAATTCTAATTAGCTACTTTCTAAAAGACTTCTAAAGATTAAATTTGATAAGGAAATAAATGAATTGATTCACCTACACAAGGCGAGAACATAGAGGGAGAATATTCAACCAAACCTAAAGCATCTGCAAATAAAACTTCTCTAATTAAATTAAAGTTAATGTTACTCCCATTTTGTTATTGCACTAAATCAACTGAGTACTATAGGTTAATATCTAATAATATTTAATTTATCTGCAATTCATTAAGTTAGCATTCTGGGAAAGGGACAGGGAACCCAAAAGAATCCCTTTAACTAGTAACAATCAAATTTACGAAGCATTTGTACCAATCATTTTGAGTGTAAGATGAGTTATTTTAGGCATAAAATTTTAGGTAGTTATACACTTCCTATGAGTTAGTATCTAACTTTAAAAAATATCTAGCAGCAAGAGCCTAGATAGATTTAAAAATTTTGGATTGAGGGTCCTTAAAATCTGTCTTGAAATTTTGATAAGTGTAAGACTTTCCTTTCAGGTTGAAACTAACATTAAACTTTTTGATGGATTTAATTATTTTTGAGATATTTATATTGCCATCTTATAGCAAGTAATCTTTTTCAATTTATTATTTTAATTGGTATTTTCTTGATTTTTCAATTGTTTATGCTGGTTTTTTTAACTTTTATTGTAATTTTTATTGAACATTCTTAACTAATTTTTATTTATTTTCATTAAATTAATTTTGAATTGTTTATTTTCTATGTTCCAAATAGTTCTGAGAATTATCTGTTTATTAAATTGTTATTTTTTGATTTAATTTTAATTTTAAAATATCCTACTATTATTATTGGCTCAAGCTTTTTCTTGATTATTTTTAGCGAACTTAGTTTTTATAGTTTATCCCATTTTTTTGTAAAAATCCTTTAAATAACAGTTAACTTTTTTCCATTTCATCGCCTAAGACAGCTATCTTTTTCTAAAATAGTTTGCCTACGATTGCTGTGTCTTTCGAGAACATAACTTTTTCTTTAAAAAGCAAATTTAAAAAGTAACTTTTGTACTTGTACAATCCTAAAAAACCAAATATCGGCCCTAGAACTTTTAGTAGCAAATTAAAAATATATTAAAATGGAACACCTGACACATCTATTTTAAATGAATCATAGTCTTGAGTGTATCCATCAGATGCTATTATCTTAATTAAGAATTATTATTAGAAGCATGAAATTGGAGGCTACCCTTAAAAGTTGATAACTCCAGAGCTATTTTAAAATAAGATCCAGTCATTTTAAGTTAGCTCAATGTATTAATCGTGTTACAGAATGAATGCTTGATAGAATATCTATTAAATATCATCCACTTAGAAAGATTTCTAAGAAAAGGTTATTGAAAACTATTCTTCGATATTAATTATAGCATCAGAATACTATCTGTTAAACTGCTGTTGTAGGCTTAGATCTACATTTTTTTTAAGCTATAATTTTTATTTGATAAAAACACATTCTGCTATCAAAGCAATTTAAGATATATCGTAATTGACTCCATCAATCAGAGTAAAGGTAACAGAGATCGAATTCCATGATGTTTGATTCGCAAATATTATCTTTTATTATAAAACTGAGTTTATGTTTGCTAACGAACCCTCAAGTATTAACTAGGTCTACTCCTGGTTAGTAGAAAAAATTACTCCCTAGAAATTTTATATAACAAATTTACCATCGTTTTATTTAACTTATAAGTAGAATTAAACTTATTATGATAATGTTTGAATGGGAGTTTTTGAATTACGAATATCTAATTTGAGAGAAGATTCTACATAAAATTGAACAGGGTTTATATAGTAGCTTCTTTAAAGTGTCAATAAAACAGCATCAAATAATAGTTTGGAGCTATTTATTCCGCTTAATTAAAATTGCAGATTCTTATCTGCATCGAAACTCTGAGTTATATATCCGGAAGAATCTAATAAATTCGATTATTAAAGGTAATCATAAATAGCCTGGGCTTAATCAGGTGAGGTTTAGAAATCAGAGTTGTTATACTGAAACGAACTTACTTATACAGGTAGTAGTACTTTTAGTAAAATTATATTTTGGTTTGCTTCTGTTAAGCGATTTGTATCAAGACCACTTTTGTCAATATTGAGCACAAGAATTTAATTGTTATAATCATAGTTTATCCAGAAAGGAAGTTCCTATATCTATAAATTAAAATAATATTTTACAGAGTCTATTTTAATTCCTGCTGTCGGGTAGAGAAAAACAAAGTTAAACTAGATATTTTGGCCTACTAATAATGTTTAGCCTTTTTATAACGTAGTATAGGTCTGCTTGCCGCTTCCTAGGCTATTTACTAATTAGAATTCTGCGTGAATAAGCACTTAACTTTTTAAAGGAAGAACAATAGTGCCTTGTTGATTAAGGATAAAAGAATATTCTTAATTTGGACTAGTGCATACTCCATACGCTGATTGTTATTTATATTCATAAGAAGATATTAATTTAGGCGCTGTTACATTTTATATGTCTATTAATGAAAGCATTCCTGAGTCAGCCTCTGCTACTAATAGATACTCATCATTTTTTATAGGATAAATAAAATTTGCCCATCCTTGAACAGAAATGCGACTTAAATATTTAATCTCAGGCAAAACTGTGAGATCTAAAATAGCTATTCCATTTAGGCCATCATATAAAAATGCATAATTATTGTTGTATAAAGATGGAATAATCCCTTCACCTCCTAATGTCTAGCTCTAGTTTTTCAAAACCAAATGCGTCTTGTTAGTAGCATCAAGAATGTAAAACCCATAATTTTCAACTGTGCCAATAATATATTTATTATCATTTGTTATCATAGCCCCTAAATTATCTCCTGCCATTTCAGGAAGAGCTCTCCAAAAATCTAGCAATACTAAGCTAGGTGGTTGAGAGGCATCAATGAGAATGACTCCTACTTCATAGGAACACACAATGTACTAATAATCTTTCGAGAAGAAAAACTGCTCATTAAATTAAATTACATCATTTTTCATTTCAAAGGCTATTTATGGCTAGGTTATATTTGAAATATCAAAAACGTAAAATGATGTTTAGTTGGATTGTCCAGGCACGTAAAGATATCGTAAATCAGATGATATTTATATGTTATCAACAGCATCTGGTGGATTTACAAATAAATAAATTTGCTTTAAGTTATATGGATCGCTTGCATCAGCTATGTAAGCCCCATGAATATCAAATGCTCCAAAAAAGTAATCAGTTCCTTATATAGTCCTAGTGAGACATCTCCATTTAAAAATAGCTGGACTGTTATTCTAAGATTTAGCTTGATGAGTATTAAAGAGATTTGGGTATTCATTATTTAAATTTGGGACAGTTTGCTAAAATATATAAATACTTTTAGCATTCGCATAATAGAGAAATCTCTCATCAAAAGAAAGAGCTATTGATAAAGCTAGCCCTTCTACTGGAATCAATTCAAACAGTTGAGGTTATAATCTATTCTTAATATTAAATATGCATATTCCTAGAGAACGCATTCCTACAAACAGATAGTTATTGTCCATCGATAAAATCAGATCATAAGTTACATATATATAGTCAAAAGGCCAATAATATTAGTAATTTATAGAAATTGGATATTATTCTTAAGTAGCATTCAAAATTTAAGAAAAATCACAAATGTAAATACCACTCCAAGAATCTGTACCATAAACATAGCCGTTATCGCTGGTGATAGCAACAGCGTAAGTCTTCCAATACATTTAAGATTAAGCGACTAGTTGAAAATTTATATTATTATTTTAAGAGTTTTTTTAGATGGATAAGACTGATAGACCTAAAAGATCATCTCCTAAAAGAATCCATTTCTCATCGGATGAAAGAACAAGATTGTTTATTAAATTAGATTGCGTATTAAATTCGCCAATTTAATAAATCTAGCTTTTGTTCGAAATATCATACGCAATGACATAACCACTAAGTCCTACTACGAAAACAATAGTTTCTTAGGAATTCATTTTCATATCTAAAATTCCTGTAGGAAACGCTGCTTAGCTAAGTAGAATTAACTGAGTTTAATTTTTAAAACTAAACAAACTAAATTATTTTTTATATGGAATCATTAAAAACTCACCATCCGATGTAGGCTAAAGAGCAAAAAGAAATTCATCAGAGGTTTATTAGAAAATTAATTGATTGGTTTTCCCATCTATAACAATAACGCCTCCTTTACCAGCTGAAGCAAATACCAAGTTTGCTTTTTTTGCAACTTTTATTTATGTAGAAGAAGCTTAATTCTGTAAAATGTCAATTTTTTCCAAGTAAAATGGTGAGTAAATAAAATCTATTTATTAATTATCATATGATAATTAGCATTATATCAACAAAAAATGACTAAAAAGGAGAAAAATATAATTTTTTCCTAATAAAATATTTACTATAATTTGTAATATATTTCTCATAATAAGTTCTGAATTATGTTTTTTTATATTTATTTATTTTTTGTTTGTTTGTTTGAGATAGAAGTTAATGTAATGAAGTAATAATAATAAAGATTACCACTTTAAATTCAATAAATTATTTAAACCATTACTGCCTTAACTAAAAACTTATGTTTTTCAAGAAAAAAATAAATTAAAAATTAATAATATTCATTCACATTCTTTAATTGTCTCTCATTGATAAATTATTAAAAGGAAATGTGTTCAAAAAAATTATCTCTTTTTCAAGTAAAATAAAAGTTAAATTATTTTCATTCAATAAATAAATTTATTAAAAATCCCTCTTACTTCGGGCAATAATATTGAATAAAGCTTTTGATAAAGCAAAATTTTAAATGGATAATATAAAAGAAGTAATAATTTTTTAAGTAATTACTAGCTGCACTTTTAATAATAAAATATTAAAGCAAGAAGGTATTAAGTTTCATTAGCTAAGCATTGTAATAATCTAAAATAAAATATTTTCACTATTTTTATAACAGTTTCTTTACTCTTACTTCTTATTTTTAACAATGTTATGAAAAAAGGAAAAAAATAAATAATTATTTTGAAAAATATTAAATAAAAAATGAAAATTAAGAATTCATAATTATAATTTACAAAGTATATTTGACTGAATTATAGTTATTTTGTATAAATACTTCAAAACTAATATAGTAATATAAGATATCTAACTCAGTTTAGTATCTATTTATTATAGTGATTATTATTGAATTTTTTGTTATGAAGTGATCTGATTTATTTGATTGATCACTTAATTTACACAAGAAACAATACTAAAAAATAATAATTATTATTTAGAGATGATTAAATCATATTTGTTAGTAAATTTTATTAGTTTAAAGATGAGATATAAAACTAAAATTAATTTTTTGAAATCTTTTGACATATATATTAATTCAATCTTTTGGAGGGACTCTCGTATTTGTGATGTATGAAGAACAAACTTGAGTCAATATCAAAAAATGAAAATATAGAAAGGTCTTTGTTATTTAAATAATTAAAAATTTAATCGCAATCTATAATTATTAAATGAAATGGTTTCTCATTATAACATAAATTTTTTAGTTCTAAAAAAATAAGTATTCATCATTTATTATTAAAAAAAAGATTTAACAGCTTTTGAGTTTATAAAATTATTACTAATGAAAAAATAATCTGATTGGATTTTGATTACTCATTTTTTTGAAGAAATAATAATCTATCTAATAAAAAACAAAAAAATGTTAAATTCACTAAAAAGTAAAACTTATCGTGAATATAAATTGGGATATAAAGAAATTTTTCACTTTTAAATATATATCCCAATATTATAAAATTTAAAAAAACATACGATATTTACCGTAAAACCTCATTCCCTCGTCCCTCGTTTTAGGTGAACGAACGAAAGAGGGCGAGGGTTGTTTGTTTTACTCAAAAATAACTATCTTGTCATTTTTGTTCACAGCTTCAAAATAATAAATTATGGTATAGACATGTAAGTATTAAATATAATTCATTCCTATGAAATAGATTATTAATGATATGGGTAGTTTAAAACAGAAAATGAAAAATTTTACTTACTTTTAAATTTGTGTAAATTATTTAATTAACATGAAACAGGCTTCTAAAAAGAAATTGATATATTCATCATATTTATAAAATAAATCAAACTGAATGTTTAATAAAAATCCTTTATATGATTTAATTTTAATATTATAAAATAGAAGGATTGCTAAAAAAGAATTATTCAAATGCTATAATTTTTAATTTAAAAATTTAAATAATAAGCAATTAATTAAATTTGTATGAAAAAACAAACTCTAAAAATAGAAATATACATTAAAAATGTGCTTTGATCAAAAGATAAAGAAATTAGAAACAAATAGCCTGCCAGATTCATCTTTTAGCTAATTTAATGATGATAAGATTAATAACAGATTTAGAGATTGCAAAAATAACTATATAAGACAATAAAATCTTTAATTATTTTTATCTAGAATAATTATCAAAAATAAAAATTTCTTTCAAAGAAAATTTAATTGAGTTATTGCAAAAATAATAATAGAATAACTTTATAAATAAAAATCAGTTAATTTAAATTAAAAAATAAGTTATATTTTGAAAATTTTAATAAAATGCTAAAATAAATTTTTGTCTTTTAAAACAATAGAAATAATTATTTATTTATTTATTTATTTTATGATTTTTCTATTGATATTATTTGTTTGTTTCATTTACACAAAAATTGTACTTGGAGTGTATTGCCGAAATATTAAGTAAACAAAAATGAAAATAAATAATTAGAGTCTTACTTGTTATAAAGAATTAATCATTCTTAAAAATCATTTGTGGCTTATAAATGCTATTGATTTTTATGATGAATCTTAAATTAATAAAAGACTAAGTTTTAATTAAAAAATACTCAGATTAATTTATTAAGCAATATTTATAAATATAAAAGCAACCTAATAAAAAGAAGAATAATAGCAATCAAGCTAGCAAACAATAAAAATGGATAAGAAAAAGGAGCAGAGGGATATGAAACAAAAATAAGAAAATTAAGGATAGCAAGATTACTAATTAAATAAATATAACCTAACTTTTTATGATAAAGATCTAGAAGAGTAATTTTAGTAGCAAAATTTTAGATAAGTAATAGTTCAATTAATTATCTGTTTGTTTTATTAGCAAGTGTAGATAGAATTACATTATTGTAAATGAAATTTTTTAGCAAATGTATTTTTAGAGATAAGATTATTTATATATTTGAAAATATTCTCAATATTCTTTTTAAAAATTATTTTATATTCAGAAAATAGCTTTAACTATTGTCTTGCAGCTGTAATTTATTGTCTGGCAAATATTCTACATAATTTAGAGAGATGAATTTTTTTACGTTAGATTTGCTTTGATTGCTTATTTGCTCTTAAGGATAGTAACAGTTTAAAAAATAAAGCCTAAATATAATTCAATATTGACATCCTGCGAAATTATTTTTAATGTTGCCTTTGAGGGCTATGTTATAAAAAGGCATATTTACTATAGCTCTGACTTAAACTTATTTTTGCAAGGAGAAGTAAATAATTTATTTATTTTTTTATATCTAGTACTTAAAATCTCTGAAATATGTGGTATTTAGATAAAGTCTGCAAATCAATAAATAGTTTACACATTTAAATCTAAACATTAAAAGAATTTTTAATGATTTTTTATCAAATGTATTAGAAAAATTTAAGTTCAACCTAATCAAAAATGAATTTGTTAATATTTTAATAGTAGTTAAATTAGATAATATTTCCAAATTATTTAATTTGGAAATGAAATAACAAATAAAATGCTTAAGATATTTGTTTTAATTCACTTTGAATAATAGTTTGTTTAAATGAATGAATTAATAAATCAATAAATAAATAAATTGATTGTCTTTTTTGGATTTTTAAAATTTACTGAAATAATATTAATGAATTTTTCTCCTTATAAAATTAATTAAATTAGAGTATAGGAATTTTTCTTTTTTTGGATACTTCGAAATTTGTATACGATGTTTGTGTAATTTTGATAAGCTAATTCAGCCTATTTTTTATGACGGAAATGAATGAGCTGGACACAATTTTCAGGATCCTTTTCTGCACAATTTAGATCCTCTTTTTGAAATACATTTATTATAGGCATTAGAGACAGGGTTTCATGAAGTATATGAGAGAAAAATTACAATATGAATTGATTGATCAAATCATCCCTATGCAATTATTTGTCATTAATTATAATCCCATAACACAAAGAATTGAGTTAGTAGGTAATTTATTTTTTTATTAATTAATTAATTTTTTTATACAAATCTAATATCAATCACATAATTAATAAACGCAAAATAAATTACCTTAATTTTTTAATCATATTTCATTTAAGTTTTATCCCTTAAAACTAAACAAAAATTAATGTATCAAAAAAGCAAACTTATCTATTTTAGCTTAATATTATTTTTTTTAATGAAAGAAGTAGCTTTTAAATGGCATATATATCTCTTATATGCTTTGATTGATCACATAGACTTTTCAAATATTTTTATTGATTGAATTTCTAAAATTTTAAACAATAATTAAGAATATTGCCATTCTTTCCTACTAATTTTTTGATATTAGCCAATTTTTTTGATGTTTGAAATTCTTTTTTAAGTGTTAAGATATAAATATTTATATATATTTTTTTTTGTGATAATTATGATAAAGTAATGAATTTTTATTTCAATTGTAGATAGTAACATCAGAGCAAAGCAAGTTAACTAAATTAGTTCTGATGATAAACTTGATATATTTATGCAATCAGCTCAGCTGAATTTCACTGAAAAATAAAAAAAGAAAATTATTACTCTTAAGCACTTTCTTTTGGAAATGTTCATAAAACTAGATAATAAAAAGTAGACTTTTTAAGAGATATTCAAGAATTCCAAAGAATTTAATAAAATAATTGCTTATCAAGTGAACAAGGATGGTGGAAATACAGTCGGTAAATATAAAGTAAGAAGTTAATGTTTTTAATAATTATTTCTAAATTTTGATAGATTTTGTTTTATTTAAAAATAGATAAAATTGTTTCCAAGAGGGAAAAAAAATAACTAAATTGTTGTAGCTTTAGAAGATCTTAGTCAGATTGAGGAGCTTAAACTAGTAAAATAAAAGGCAAAATAGGCTGATTAGCATCTTTAAATTTTTTTTGAGTACTTCAAATAGAAGTTTGCTAGGATTTTTCATACTATTGACATTTCGTGTTCTATGAAAATAGAAGATCCTATGGTAGAACTTATGTAGGCAAAAAGAATTACAACTAAACTATATTCTACTGTCCAGAATATTGCTGCATTTAGAAAATAAGATAATGATGAATAAGGAACATATAACGCATAAAGATTCAGCAAAAGAGTTAGAATGAAATCACTTAATCCATCTAGCGTTTCATAGTTCAATTTCAATAACTTAATTGACGATGTCAAAAATATTTATCCTGATTTTTTCAATTCATACAGCTATGAAACTCATTCTAATTCCTCTTCTTAAAACTAAATATAAATTTACAGTGATAATGAAAAAATGAAATCAATTTTTATTACTCTGCTTAATTAAATTGAAGAATGTTTACCTGAAAAATACTTCAAAGGATTGAAGGTCTCTTTTACCGAAGAAAAGGAGACGCATTTTGAATTTATAAAGGTCAAGATATAATTTTAAGTGCACAATGATTGTGTTCAGAATACATAGCTAAAAGATGCTTCTTTTTTTCAGCTTGAAAAAGAAAATAAAAAAATTGATTCCTATGAAATACTTAAATAGCTGCTATGCTATTACAATTCAGATAATGATGAAATAAGAGATATAGAAATAGCTATGATAAAATTCTATCTGTCTTAGATAAGTCCTTATGAAATGGAAATCAAAGAAGAAGCTATTGAACAAGAATTCTAACGACTTCTCTCAAATAGTCTTATTGGAAATATGTAAAAAGATCATAATTAAATAAGCGAGCTAGACTCAATTAAAAATACAACTTAGAATCAAGAATTTCATTATTATTAGATGCCATCGAATAGATAAGTCGATGGTATAGAAACTACTCCTTAATCTTTCATTTCAACAAACAGACAGAATGAATTCGAAAATGATTTACTTTCGCAAGAATTAGTCAGAAACACCAATAAGAAACTAAACCAAGATACTTTTATATCAGAAAATGAAAACAATAAAAATCAAATTTAGTATATTAGTAACAATATCTAACATAATATTAGTAACACAATTGAAGGTAAAGTGGATGTAGAACTTACAAAAAGACAATCTTTCAAAAGAGTTAATCAAAAAAAGCTTTCCTAATTTCACAGACAAACTAAATAGCATTCTATCG
Organism: Tetrahymena thermophila SB210; assembly: GCF_000189635.1. Lineage (NCBI taxonomy): Eukaryota > Ciliophora > Oligohymenophorea > Hymenostomatida > Tetrahymenidae > Tetrahymena > Tetrahymena thermophila. The sequence goes on from NW_002476381.1 coordinate 100,439, forward strand.
ACTATAAAGAACATAAAAATATTATACTTTCTATGACATTTTTTAAAGATATCAGAGTTATTTTAGAATTAAACTTAAGATAAAATAGTTAGGCTTCTAATAATAATAATAATAATAATAATAATACTAATAATAATTAAAACTACTTAGATTTAAAATCTAGATAAAATTCAACATATTCTTACAATAAAGGCAATACAAATTTTAATTAAACTGATATGAACCTGTTGCCAACTATGTAATTTATTCCAAAGCAATCAATCTTAAAAAAAAATTCTATGTAAAGCAATTAGTCTCCTATGTCCTCTCCTACTCAAATCAAAAGATTACTTAAAAACAATTCATTAGTTTCAAACATTAATATTTTTAATAATCCAAATAAAATTCGTTCTAACACATCTATAGATGATACAGGAGAATCAAAATAATAAAAATTAATTCCATTTTTTGAAATTCATACACTAAAGAAATTGTAATAATAAAACGAAAAAATTAATAAAATTAAATAAAACTTAACTAATGTAACAATCTAATTAAAGTAAAAAGATAATATTTCTGATCTATGAAAATATCAAAGCAAATTTAAATATAAAATTCTATTTAAATTATTAAAAAAATAGTTAAAAAATGTATTAAATTTCATAATTATTGTATAAACATTTATCAAAATTTATTAAAATAATAACATAAATTCTCTATTTTATAAGGAATCTTTATAGTTTTATACATTTTAAATAAAAATTTAAATTTTATTGATATTAAGAAGATTAAAATTTAAAACTTGGTCACAAATTAATTCTAAATAAATTATATATATATAATTTATATTATTTTATATTTTTTCATAAATTATTTTTATATTTAAATATAAAATTAATAAATTAAATTAATCAAAAAATAGCTTTTTAGAGCCTAATTAAAGGTGAAGAATCTTAATTTTGCTTAATCGATCTTATCATTTGCTAAAAACAATATCATTATAAAATTTTCCATAAAATTATTTTTGATTTTGTTTTTTTATATCTTTTAAAAAAGCATATCAAAAACTAAACGTAGAATTAATTATTTTTTGAAAATAAAACTTTATTTTCATTAATTATTTCATAAAGCCCGTGTAGCTCAGTTGGTTAGAGCGCGAGTCTCATAATCTCGAGGCCGAGGGTTCGATCCCCTCCGCAGGCATTTTTTAATTTTTTATATTATTTAATGCAAAGAGTTTTTTGACAAAATTGATAAATTTTGTTTTACAGGTTATTAATAAAGAAATAAGAGTTAGTTTTTATCAAATAGAAGCTATAAAAGTTGAAATTAAGAGCTATTTATATAACTAAATACATACCTAATTTGTAAATTTTAAATTATAAATTCTTATCCATGTATATTAATTAGTTGGAATATGATATTTAAGTTTTTTAATGAAATATTTAGATAATCTTTTTCTTTAACATAAAGTTAACATTTTATAAATTATAAAATTTATGCAAAAATATAAATAATTTTTTTTAACAAAACTCTATTGATATTTTTATTTATTAAATAAATTTATTTATTTATTCAATCATTTTTAATCAAATTTTTTTGTTTGTTTGCTATTACATAAAATATCCATTCAAAAATTATTATTTTATTTGATTTTTAAAATATTAATTCATTAATAAAAGTTATATTAATAATATTAAAATATAGGATTTTGATTAGGGAAAAAAATTTTAGTTTATTAAAATACATTAAAAATAATTTTTTTGTTTAAAAATGGTTGCTTTACCTCATTTTATTTTAATCTTAAATGTATTAAATATTTTTATATAATATTTTAAATATCTCTAATAGTTAAGTCTTAAATAAATAAAAAACACTTATGTCTATTGAACCATTGCAATCATGAAAAAAATAGTTGATTTATTATATTCTTCCTTTTTTTGAAAAATTGATAGACAATTAAATGATAAATAATCTTAATTATGCATAATTATTATAATTTTTCTTTTGATGATTGCTTTTGCATGTATATCTTTTTTTGTATTTAACTCAAATTATATCAAAAAATATTAAAAATCAAAAATAGCTTAATTTTTTAGAAATGGATTAAAACGAAGATTTCTACGTCAGATATTAGTAATTAGTTAATTGAAATAAAATAAATTGGATGAAATAGCCATCATATATAATGCATAATCACTCAATTTTATTCCTTAATTAATAGCGTAGGCCATAAAGGTCAATACGGTCATGAATTCTTAGAATTTGAATTCAGAAAAGATGGAAGACTTAGATATGCCAATAATTCTAATTATAAAAGCGATAAATTGATTAGAAAAGAAGGTTAGAAAATATTAAACATATTAAATAATTATTAATGAATGAATATATTTGAACCAATTCTTTTTAATATCAAAATAGTTTATGTTAATGACATAGTTTTGTAAGTTTTAAAAAGAATCATAGATGACAGTGAAATTTTGAAGTATTAATTTTTAAAAAAAATTTTTAATAAAAAAATGATTTATTTTTTAACAGAGAAGATGACAGCAACTGGCCAAGATCAGATAAAAATGGCAGATAAGAACTTGAAATTAAATTAGGAAAAACCCATATTAGTTTTTCAGTAAATAAGAATCTGAAATGTATAAATAGCAGATATAAATAATAAATTTTTAAAATAAAAATAGACTAGCAAGATAGGATCTCTAAGTGACATTAAAGGAAGCAAGGATGCAGATGGTCTTGCAATATTTTTCTATCTCATTCAAGTAAATATTAGAAAGCAATTTATTAATAGATAGCTTGAATTTTATATGTATTTGTATTTTGAAATATTAATTTTTTAAAACAGGATTTAAAGGCTTTAGTTTTTTCATTAATAGGTCTTCATTTCAGAGTAAACTTTTTAGATGATCCTAATTTAAATGATAAAATATTTTTTAAAATAGATCAAACCAGTATGAAGTGTTAATTTAAATAATTTCTATAAAAATATTAATATTTGTACTATTTTTAAAATATATATTATCCTTAAAAAAAAGTAACAAATACTATTTCTTATTTTAAATTTATCTTAAATTTTTATTATTTTAAAAACTTAAGTATTCTTTCTTGTTTATTTACAACCTAGCAAATATTTCTGTTATCATTCAGCAAAGTAATCCAATATTTCATTGATATTTATTATAAAACAACAATAAATAATAAATATAATTAATCATCTACTAATCTAAAAAAAATTAAAAATATCATATAATGTTTATAAAATATATTAAAAAATAATATTTTTTAGTTTTAAACATTGAATTAAAAAATTCTTCTTACTAAATTCAATTTATAAATATAAAAATTATATTATAATTAACCATTCAAATATCTTCTTATTCTATTTATTAGACAGATTCAATTAATTATTTGTTCTTAAAATTAATTTAATATTTATTCCTCTTATTTTATTAGCAATTAAATATTATGTCTTACTATCAACAAGTTAAATCTGGCCTTGTTAAAATTAATTGTGGTTATAAATTATGTGAATTAATCCTAATATTAAATTTAACTTGATGTGAAAGAATATTACTTTTATCACTTACTTACCTCAAATTTATACAAAAATGGAATGACTTAGTTAACTTATATTATAAAAAAGAAAGTTATTTAAGTTTAGGAAAACACATATTTTATAGCAAAGGAGATTTTTTAAAAATGCAAATGAGTTTTTTAAACTAATTTTTTAATATTCTTTGCTTTTATAAATTGATATTTTTGTGATTATGTGTTTATTAATGTTATTAAATTTGAATTTATAAAATAGATTAATTGTTATTTATTTTAATTAAATTTATTTACAATATAATTCCACAAGCTTTAAAAAAAATATGAAACAAATAAATTTAATTTAATTGTTTTGAATCAAATAATTAATATATTTATTATTTATTTATTTATTTATCTATTTATTCTAAAATTTATCAAATAAAATGTTAATTTAATCAAAAATAATTTTTCATTGATTAAATAAACAAAGAAAGATTGGTCATAAAAAAATTTCTTTTGTAACTTTCACAATTTTTATTTATTTATAAATATATTATGGTTAAATCTCTAAAAATTAAATTTTTTTGAAATAAATAAATCAATATTCATTTGTTTTGTTAGTTTTTTTGCTTGTTAATTAGCAAATAGTGAATAAAAAAATTAGTAGAGTATTCAATAAGCATATATCATAACATAATAAGCTATTCATTAAATAATAGTGTTTGCATCAAAGATTAATTTAGCACAAAAAAGATAGATATGAGTTCAAATGAAAAAACAAATAAATAGTTTCTTCCTAAGCCATATACTTAAAAAAGATATTATACCATAGAAGATTTGAAAGTGCATAATTAGGCTAATGATTGTTGGCTTACATTCTTCAATCAAGTTTATGACATTACTCCTCTAATCTAATAAAATATTAATTGTATAACAGTTAAAATTCATCATTAATTAAATCCATTTTCATTCGCAAAGTCAAAAGCAATTAAACGAAAAATCAAAGCTAAGACATTTATAAATAGATTCGCAATTCATTTAAAGCTAATATTATTCTGTTTATAAAAGCGCCATTGACAAGGCCACTTATAGAGGCGGCAGGTACTGATATTACATATTGGTTTGATCCTAAAAATAAAGAACCTAGGAGAATGATTGATGTAAATACAGGATTAGAGAAATTTTACTGTCCTAAAGGAGAATATTTACATATCCCTCCTTTAGGTCCTGAAACTAATTTTGATCTCTAAGAAGTGCAAACTCCGTAAATGAATTAATAATTTAATTTTTTTAGATATTTAATATACATATCAATAAACAAATTTCAATTTATTTAAAGTTGGTGGAGAAATTCACTCTATTTCATTGGACGCCTTACTGTAAGAAGTGTTAAAATAAAAATCATAAATATGTTGACAGAACATTCAGATATAATTGAAGTATTTTCTTATTCAAATAAATATTGCTTTTAATTCTTTTCTTTTATTTAATCTAAATAAAGGTGCCTTGTGAAGAAACAATAAACGAAATATTAGAAAGATACAAAGAAATAAATAAGCATGCAGCAAGTTATACATGGAAAAGATTAGGAAGGCCTCTTGATATGGAGTTAAACTTAGAGGAAAATAATATTATAGATTAAACTGAAGAGTTTGAAAGGTATTTATTTATTTATTAGCTTATTTTTTTAACATTTTATTTATAAAAAAAATATTTTTATCCAAAATACCAATTCTTTAAAAATAAATAAATAAATAGGTTGGGAGTTCCTGAGAAAGATTGGTATTGGCCTGTAATTCATTTATATTTCGATGATGATTTAACTGTTGCTTGATTTAAAATAATTCTTAAGATTAAATTAAATAAAACTAAATAAATTAATTAATTAATATATTTAAGAGTAAAGATGTAACATATAAAATTATTTACTTATTTATATAATTTTAATCATAAATAGGATAAAATTAATAATTAATAAATAAATAAAATAATTGATTAATCTACTAATTATTGGTTACTTATTTCTAGTAATATTTAATCTATAAAAATAAACATACAAACAAACAAATAAATTAAAGGAATTTTAAATATTAAGGATGGATTAACTCTTGTACTTACTATTTTTATAAGTAAAAATTTATCTGTAAGGTAGATTTTTAGAATATTCATTTTATTAACCGACTATTTTAAGTAAAAATGTAAGTTTAAAATAACTAATTTGTTGTAATTGATATATATTAATTAATAATAAAGGGATGTATTATGATTATTATTCTCAGCAGAATGTCAATCTGCATCAAAAAAGCTATAATTTTTTTTTTTCATTTTTCTTTCAAATAAAATCAACTAAAATTTTAATCATAAACAGGATAAAATTAATAATTAATAAATAAATAAAATAATTGATTAATCTACTCATTATTGGTTACTTATTTCTAGTAATATTTAATCTATAAAAATAAAAATACAAAAAAACAAATAAATTAAAGGAATTTTAAATATTAAGGATGGATTAACTCTTGTACTTACTATTTTTATAAGTATAAATTTATCTGTAAGGTAGATTTTTTAGAATATTCATTTTATTAACCGACTATTTTAAGTAAAAATGTAAGTTTAAAATAACTAATTTGTTCTAATTTATAAATATTAATTAATAATAAAGGGATGTATTATGATTATTATTCTCAGCAGAATGTCAATCTGCATCAAAAAAGCTTTTATTTTTTATTTTTCTTTCAAATCAAATCATCGAAGAAATCATTGTTCTAAGCTTTACTTGCTAATTACTTTTCCTAATTTTTAAATATAATAGATATTTATTTATTAATTTAAATATAAATTTAAAATAATTAATTACTCTCTCTTGTTTATTTTCTTAGTTCTTCTTGCTGCCTAGTCCTAGTGAAGAAGGTTACTACTGGTTTGTAGGTTTCGAAGGCTTTTTACCAAAGAAATCATCATCGTCATCATCATTATAATTTACTTTTGGCTTATCTTATTTTAAGAAATCCAAACCACTTCCATCATCGTCATCATCAAATGGAGATTTATTACTTGATTTTTAATTCATTCCAGAAGGTTGATAAGATTACTACTGTTGAATAGGTTTGCTTTCCCCACCTGCTCCACCAACTTCCTTAGGAGCAGCTAAACTAAATTGTTAGTCACTAGAATCTCCTCCTCCAAAAATATCTCTTTTTTATACTTTAGCAGCCTCTGCAGCATTAGGCTTTTTATTTACTCTTCTTCGGTCATTTGGACCTTAAAATATAACATCATCATCTTGCTTTTTTATTTATTAAGGTTAAGTTTATTACTATTACTGTTATTGTTATTATTTTGGTTATTCTTGCTGAATTTATTATTTATTTACAACAATATCTTACTTATTTTCATTTTCTTATTTTACTTATTGCTGTTCTTCTTACTTTTTCTTAAAATTAAACTGCTTTGGCTGTTCTTATACGCTTTAACTATTAATATTGCTATTGTTGTTATTGTTCATACCAAATGTATTATCGTTCCAATTACTTGCTTGGTTAATTCCTCCTTTACCTAATACATTACTAGTATCGTTATTATTCCATGACCATTTATCATCATTATTATTATTTTTATTTAATAGATTACTTGTTTATTTATTTTCATTATTTTATTGAACCTATTAGTTGTTGCCTTATCCAAATTTATCTATGTTATTGTTTACTGAGAAATTGTTATTATTATTTGTTGCATTTTCATTTCCTGTATTCCAGTTCCATTTATTATCATCAAGCTTATTACTAGGCTTTTACTCATTATTGCTAACTTGATTCCTAGAAAAATTATACTCACCAACTACATTATTTGAGCTATCATCTTTTTATTAATTTGCTACTCCACGTCTTCTTGAAACTGCATTTATATTGAAATCATCATTTTATTGTTGTTTATCATTATTTAAATTATTCGAAACCGAATTGCTGTTTCCGAATGAATTGAAATTGTTTTTATTATCAAAATCGTTATTCTTTTAATTGTTATCTAAATTATTTTAAGCTGCTAAAGTTGATGGCATATATCCTGCACTGATATCACTATTCATATTAGAACCTGCTCCCTGCCTTCTTCTGCTCACTCCTGCAGTAGGTTAATAAGAATCACTAATATTATTTAAGCTGTTTTAGTTTGCATTTTTATTGGAATCAAGTCCGCTAAATGCATAACCTCCACCTAAACCACCTTAAGGATTACTATTTTATGTCAACGCTGAAGGGTTATATCCTCCTCCACTAACTTATTTTTCATTTGAAGTTATTGCTGATTTCTCATTTTCGATTTTGGATTTTTCTTCATCTATTTTAGAAAGTTATTGCTACTCATTTGGTTAACCTTATGTAGCTCCTCCTTTATGACGAACTCTCGAAACTCTGGAATTAGCAGAAAAATTATATCCTTCATCTTCTTACTTTTAAGGTTATACTTATTGTTAATTCTAAGTTTAGTTGTTTTATCCTATGCTCTCTAGTGGATTGTAATCGCCACCACCTCCTTAATGACTGCTTTCGTTATTGTTTTCTTTCTTAAATTTAAACATTTTCTGAGGCTTTGAGAAAACTTCTTCTTATTCTTTATTTTGATCTAACTGAGTTTATGATTATTGTTTATTGTTTAAATTATCATTTGATAGTAATTGCTACTAGCTGCCTTATTAAGGCTGTTTTAATTAATTATTGTCACCCTATTAATCATTTTTCTTTTTAAAGTTAAATGAATGAGGAGTATCAACATTCTAAGAAGTAGGAGTTTATAATTAATTTTTCAAAGGAGACTATTATAAATTACTGTTACTGTTCAGATTGTTATTGCTATTTTAATTATCTTCCGGTTTCCAAACTCTTGCTTCCTAATTGTTATTTTTCTTAAAATTGAAAGGCTTTGAAATAACTTCTTCCTTTGAATCTGAATCAATTTAGTTTTAATTTAGGTTGCTTTTTGAATGTATTTTTTGGTGGAAATTTATACTTTCTGTCTCAATCTCGTCCTTTATTATATCGCTTCCTTTTCTTTCTTTGCTCTTTTCTTCTTTTTTAGTGTAGTTTTCTTTTTTTCTAAATTTATTTTAATAAAAGTTTTATTTAAAATTTTTATTTTATTATTATTATTTTTTTTACATAAACTTAAGATTTGGTTTGGAATTAGATGAATTTTTAGAAGAAGGACTAACAAGGTTATTGTGTCTGACTGGAGTTAGACTGCTTTCTAAATTTTTGTTTCTATTTAAAGATTCAGTTGATCTGTGATGATGCATTCCAATACTGCTTTCAGGTAACCTATTGAAAATTTCCTTTAAGTTACTTGAGTAAATTTTTTCCTTATCAATTCTATCAGAAATTCTATTCTTTAATTCAATGATTTCGATTTCCATTTAATTTATTTCATCATCTTTATTTTAGATTTCTCTTTGGACTTCCTCTAACTCTCTCTTTTATATATTTTCTTTTGTGTTGCATAGTTTTTAAGCTGTTTAGTTGCTTTTTATTAAATTTTCTAAATCTTTTTGCAAATCTCTGTATTTCTCCTTGCGTTTGTAAGAGTTTGACTAAAGACTTACATCAACATTTAGCTGCTTCGCTTCTCTAACTTTTTCATTAAACTCTTTCTCCTTTATTTCAATTTGATCAGCTTTCTTTTTAAACATGTCTTCGATTTCTTCTTTTCTCTTCTAAAGCTCATTTATTTTATTAACATATTGCTAGATTTCTATTTTTAAATTATGAGATTCTTTTACACTACCAGGTATTCCATCACCTCTTTCAATTTTACTGAGTTCCTTAGCTTATTTCAAATTTTAAAATAATAAATTTTAATTTAATTATTTTCATTATTTATTTTTACCTTGTTAGTCATTTTTAAGTATAACGTGCTTAATGTCAATTTTGAATTTGTTGATAACCAACTTTGCAGACTCTATTTGTTGCTTGAGTTTGCTTACATAAGATTAATCTTCTACAACAAGTAGTCTTGATTCCAATTTATCATATTCTTCCTATAATCTCTTCATGATTTTCATGTTATTTTCTTGCTCTGCATCAGCAGTCCTCATCTAATTGCTTCTAGAACGAGGCTAATTAGAAGAATTCTATTAAATTGCTTATTTCTAAATTAAAGTTTAATTATGCTCTATCTTTTCAGTTAATTGCTGATTAAATTATTTTAATTTCTCCCTTAAAGATTCGTTTTCTATTTTCAAATCTTTGAAGCTCATGTGATCATAGTTTTTTTCTTCAAGTAGTTTTTCAAGATCTTTCACTAAATAATTTAAATTTTAATATTTTTAATTATGACATAATATTTACTATTGAGCATCTTAAACATTCTGCCAGCTGAAAACTACCTCGCTTTAAATATAAAAATAAAATATTTAAAAATTCAAACAATAATTTTTTATAAGATTCAAAGTGAATAAAAGTTAGGTTAGTTTACACTTTGGCTAAGATTTACTAGAAGAAGAAGGAGGAATCTTATTTCTTGTTGCTTCTCTCGATGCTACCTTATTATTAGCAGGCTTAGAGGCGAGATAATTTTCAGAGTTTCTTCTCTAACTTCCTGAGCTCAATTCACGAGATTCTAAATTAAGTCAATGATAAATTTGATTGATTTTTTTTTTCAAATAAAATTTTACTCTTTCTTTAACGATCTGCTGAATCATTTGCGTTTCTTTTTTGCTAAGCATTTGTTTTTTATGGTTAAGGTCTTTTTATAAAATTATTTATTGAAATTAATTTGAAAAATTAAAATTCATTCTATGAAAAGAATCATTTAAACTACGGTAAATTTTATTTAGAGGGTGCTTTCTCATTTTTTTTATTTTATATGCTGAATGGTTTAGACTCTTTATGTTTATTATTATAATTATCTTCTTCTTCTTCCTCCTCTTAATCATAGTCTTGTCTGAAGTTGCTATCACTTTTTTTTTAGTTATTTGAGTGAATATTTTTGTTATTGTTTTGATTTTCATATTTAGGAGAAGCTTAATCGATATCTGGTAAATCTGATAAACTACTCAAAGCTTCCTCTTCTTATATATTGTTTTTATTTCTATCATTTTTGTTTCCTTTATCATCATCATCAAAGCCTTCGTAGTACTCTTCTTCAAAATCTTTATTTTCTTATTACTATTTGATCCTATTATTAAATTATTTTTGTCATCTCTACTAAAACACCTTCAAAAATTTAAAATTAAAAAAAAAAAAAAAAAATTTACGGCTCTTGCTTGATTTTTTAATTGGCAAAATTTGGCTTTGATTTAATTGCTTCTGTTACACCTGATCTGCTTTGTGGTTTAACAGGCGATTCTTACTTTTTAGAATTATTTTAATAATAATTATCATCTAAATCTTCAAAGCTATTATTTTCTGATTGCTTTTTGATCCTATTATTAAATCATTTATTTCATCTCTACTCAAAATTTAAAATATAATTTATATTTACTGCTCTTGTTTGATATTTGCTTTACCAAAATTTGGCTTTGACTTAATTGCCTCTGTTGCACCTTATTCGCTTTTATTTTTTATTGGGGATTCTTATTTTTTATTGTTATGACTTTAATCATAAATATCATCTAAATCATCCAAATCATCAAATTCTTATTCTTCTTTTTTTTATGCTGGCTTATGAATTGGTTCATCAATTTTAAATGGATCTAGACTGATAGGTTACTTCGAAGCAGGCTTATTAATTGAAGGAAGACTTGAATTATTTTGAATAGGAGGAAGAGCTGATTGCTATTTTGAATTCGAGTTATTATTATTATGTTAATTCTTTTAGTGATTGCCAAACCCAAAATCATCAATGTCGCTTCCTCTTTTTTAATTGTTTTATTGCTATTTTGGAACGCTTTCTTTCAAAATATCATCATCAGAAAATTCAATATCGTTATAATTGAATTCAGACTACTTCTATTGTTATTGAGCAGGCTTTTTAGCAACTTATGCAGCAGCAGCTCCTCCTCTTCTACTATTGTAGTTGCTAATTTATTAGTAAGATATTATAGAAATGATTATTGAAAAAAGTATGCAATCTAATTTATAATTGAAATTACATATGATTCAAATCATTATTTTCGTCTAATAAATCATCATCATCGAACATTTTTAATTTATGCCTATTTCTACTACTTATAAATAAAAAAAATAACTTAGCTAATTGTATTAGTTTATTCCTATAGCCCTAAGCCTAGTAATTATCTATATCTAAATGTTTAATTATTATAAATTTCTAATTATTGTTTCAAAATTTATAAAATTAAAGATTTGATAATAATAAATCAATTAAACAAACTCATTAATTAATTAATTATTCCCTTCACAAGAAAATTTGATAAAGCACTGGTAAAAAATTAAAAATTAGGATTTCATGAAAGCATTTATTTTTTAAATTTTTAAGAGATATTCTTTGGTAAGTAAATCTTTATTTAAATCACTAATAAACTAAATAATTATCACAAAACTTTCATTTTATTTAAAAAAAGCATTTTATAGAATTACTTTAAAGCTAAAAGTAGCATTTTAAGATAAAAAATCAACTTTTTTTATTAAATTTTAGTTTTAAAAGCTGTCATTGTCAGAAAAAAATATATATAAAAAGATATTTTGAATAAATTTGTATTTCTAATTCTCTTTCTTTATAAAACAATTTAAAAAAATATCAAAAAAAAATAAATTTTCTGCAAAAATAAATAAACTATTTTTATAAAAAATTAATTAAATTTCTTTTAATTTTAATGATCAAGAATCTATAAAATTTGAAATTTTTCTCTAAAGATTCAAAATTTTCTCTCTTTGTTCTAAAAAGTATGAAGCTAGTTATTCTGCTATTGGGTCTTAGCTACTGCTACTACCAGGGAACCATCCTTAATTTTATTGTTTGAGATTACAAAAATCATATCTAGCGTATTCTTCAGTTGTTGTATATGCTAAGTAAACATATCCTGTATTTGTCCCTCTTGATACCCTTCCATCTTAGCTTATTCTAAATCTATAAACTCCTCTCATACCAGGATGCATAATTTCTTCATCCATTTAAATATCAGAATATTATTTCCACTTTCCTTTAATATTTAACTTAGAGAGTAAATAGTTGCAATGATCTACAGTTTCCTTTTTAACTTTATAGATTTGGCTATTTAATTCAAATAAATTAGGTTGAAGACTTTCACTTAAATACTCTAACTTGGTTTAAATATCATCAATTTTTTCTTAAAACTTAAATTATTTAAGCTTAGCCTCTACACTTTTTTAATTTAAATCTACATATTCAATTAATTATTCAAGCAGAGACTGCCTATCTTATGAGAAATTTGTTTCCTTTAGCTGATAAATTAAACTTTCAGGTTAACTTGATACTTCATTAATTCTACTATGCATATTTTCTACTTCTTATTAAATATCATAAATAACTCTTAAGGAGCTTTTTATGAATTACTAAAGTTCTGTAGATTTTTGTAGCAACTAAAGTTTTTAAAATTTCAATGAAGATTCGAATTATGAAATTAATTAATCAAATGATATTTGAACATGGTAAGGCTAAATTAAAAATGCAGGTTTAGACTCGATAAATTCACTCTTTTCCAAGTTTTTCTGCTCTAAAATTTTCTTTTCTTCATTGTTTTCAGCTTAATCTTATGAAACCTTGGACTATATCTTTAGTTCTTCATTATTTTATGATGAAGATTAATTCTATGATAATAAAGAATGATTTTATATTGATTCTTCTTTAATTTAAAATGTAAATAAATCTTTTTTATCTATAAGGCTACAGTCACAAGTAAAAAGTTAAGAAATAGCTTATGAGCTATTTTCTGATATTTAACTCAATAATTTTTATTCTTATTTGTCATTTTTAATAGAGCTTTAATTTTATAATTCACTTCTTAGTGATTAATTTTTTTCGTTTAAACATGAATTAAAAAGCTCTAAACTTTATTAAGACTAGGACTCTTTACACTCACCTTAGTCGTTTTATTAATGTTTCAACACTAAATCAATTTTGTTTTCATTATTTTAATCTGTACCAGTAGTCTCGTTTAAGGAATCAATTTATTTGTTTTGTTATGCTTTCAAACACTGGCTGCAAATAAGCTGAACAAAATTCTTTTCTTTAGGTAGACTGCTGAATATTACTATAGACGGTTCTTCTAATCCTTTACACACAAAGCATTTTTCATCATTATTCAAAATTTAAGATACTTTTTAAGATATTTAAGATTATTATTTTTCCATTTTTTATTCTATCTATTTATTTTGTATTTTATTATCAAATTTTTTTGTTTTTTTTATTATTTTTTTTTTCAGTTTAGGTTAGGTATTACACAAAACAATTATTTTTAAAGATTACTAAATAGAGTCTATATTCAAAAAAATAAAATAATCATTTACTTAGCAATTCATTTATATTAATATAATCTTACGATTTCACTTCTTTAAAAAGATTTTATTTAAATTCTGCTTTTTATTGCTTACTTACCACTCCAAAATATATTTAAAATAATCAATTTTTTTTTTAATTATTCACTTTTATAAAAGAATCTTTAATCTTTACATAAATTGATTACTTTTGATATATTTTTTTTAATAATTAGATATAAAAAATTTAATCATTTTTATTTTGTATTATGTATTTATTTTCTTTTGAAAATATCACTTTTAAAAAGATTTTTCCATTTATATCATTTTTGAAATAAATTTAAAAATAATAATGCACATTTACTAAGCAGCAAATAAAATAATTTAATTTTTTATATAAATTAACTGATGTAAAACTTTTTCAAGATTCTTTTTAATAATTTCAAATTCTTTTTATATACCTTTCAGTTTTTTAAAAAGATTTTATTCTGTTCTAAGTTTACTATTATTAAAATAAATTAAAAAAAAAAAACTTTTTTAAAATAATTATTCCTATTTCTCAAAGAGTAATCGATATTAATTTAATTTTTTGTTTTAATTGATTAATTTTGATAAAAATACTCTAAAAATTATTTCAACTCATTTTAATTCATATTAGAAAATCTCTATTTTTCAAAAAGACTTTATCGTCTTTTTATTTACCTTTTTACAAAAAATTTTAAAGTAATAAGCTTTTGTTTGTTAACCATCAATCACAATCATCAAAGGTTAATTGATATTAGTTTAATTTTTTGTTTTAACTGATTACTTTTTATTTTTCAAGATTTAAAAGATATCAAACATGTTCTTATAAATTTCTTCACACTTAATTTAATTAATATTAGAAAAAATCTATGCTTGAGATTAGAATAATTTTATTTTTCTTAACAAATCAATAAAAAATTGAAAAAAATATAAAGTATTTGAATTCATATCACTAATTAAAAGCTCGAACAATTTAAACTTGCAATAAATAGCTATGTTTAAAATCCTCTCTTTTCTATTTAATGTAGGCAAGCCACCTTATTTAAAGCTACTAAAATTGTGCTTCAAGATTAAACTTAAATTTTATCAATGTTAAATAAAACTATTATCAATCTACCAGTCATTCAGTCTTTAAGCTAATTGTAAATTTTTAATAACTAATTTAATTTTCCTAAATCATGGCAATAAAAGATTCACTTGAATTGATATATGAGGAATTAAAATTAAATAAGAAAGAATTTATTTTACATAGAAACTGATTAAGATTGAAAGGATGGTAAAGGTGTTTTGAATTTTAATAAATTTTTATTAATTATTTATTAGTTATCTAATTTATCTAAAAAATTCAATTAAGAAAATAAAAATATCCAATAATAAATAATACATTAGCATTAAGAATCACTAAAAATTATGGGAAGTTGCTGTCAAAAAAATAGCGCAGTTACAAAACTAGATAATGGAGAAGAAGTTGATTTAGACCATTATTAAAAAGAGGAAAATTTGGCCAAGATTTAAATGATCTAAAATAAATTTAAAGGTAGGCTTATCACTAGTTTTGTTATTTATTAATCATTTTTAATGAGATTAAAATTTATAAAATTGCTAAATTATAAATACTCTACAATAATTTTTTCAAAGTTTTCATTTATATGCTGCAAATTAAAATAGAGTGTGTAGTAAAATCATAACCCGCTTTTTTTAATCTAGCCTATTTTTTAGTTAAATAAGATAATTTCATCTCATAATGAATTCATTTTAAATATTAAAAAGAAAGTTAAAAAAAGGAATCTACAACTACCACAACTACAACCACAAATAAAAAGGGTGAAAAATAGGAATCTACCACAACCAAAACTACAACCACAAAGAAATAGGAAAGTAAGAAGCACTGAAAAGGGAAATTAGCTGGAAATGATGTTTATCTTTTTTTATTTAATACTAAAGTTGTCGAATAAGATCATAAAAAGGGAGTAGAAAAACTTGATAATGGAGAAGAAGTTGACTTGGATTTTTATAATAAAGAGGAGAATTTGAAAAAGATTTCTAAAATCTAAAATAAGGTTAAAGGTAATTTAACCTAATTTCAGCACTTATAAATAAACTTTGAATTAAATATTTAAAACAAAAAATAAATAAATACATACATACTCTACATTAATATTTATTTTAAAGGGCTTCATTTATAAATGATATAATAAAAAATAATAGCAACAATATAAATTAGTTTTAAGCTTTTTCAATTAAGCTTGCTTACTATATTAGTTTAAAAAGTATTATTAAGTAAAATATTTAATTTTTTTTTATTTTCTAAAAAAGAAAATTAAAAGAAGGAATCTACCTCAACCTCAAAGAAATCTGAAAGTAAGATGTGATGGTAGAGCTTCTCAATCAGCAAGAAAAGAAGTTTTTCTCTTTTTATTAAATCATGGCAAAATATAGCAAATTATTGTTTATAATTAGAGTTAAATTATTATAGCATTAAAATTTAATTTGTAAAAATATGCTTATAATCAAGTAAAATAAATAGATTCTGCTTATTACTTTAAGTCCTAATCTACTTTTGTGTTTATTATAAAAAATTATATTTTAATCGTTTTTTTATTAATTAATTTATCGATTTTAATTACCTGTTTTTAAACAAAAATATTTATTTTTTTAAGTATGGAGTATTTTCTCAAAGTATCCTATATAATTTATACGAGATTAAACCTTTAAGTTTGTATTAGATTTTAAAATAATTAAAAATCAAATTTATTAATATATGACTTTTGTTATTTCTAATCCTTAGATGAATTATTGTAAAATAATTATTAGAAATGATCATTTATTCTTAATAAATTGTATATATTAACAAAATTAAGATTATAGAAACTTTTTAATAATCTTGAATGATATTAATTAAATAAAAAATTAATAATTAAAAAAATTTTTAAGAATTTAAAAAAGTAAAGCGAATAAAGAAATTTCTTTCAAATTAATTAGCGACATAAATTTAAATTTTAGTAAAAATATGCTCAAAAATATAAAATGAATGGAGAAATATTAAGTATTAAACTATTATTTTGAATTTATTTAATAGTAAAAATATCAGTTATTTAACTATTATTTATTTATTGCTTCAAAAAAGGGTTGATTATTTATTATTTATTATTTCATTTGATAAAAATAATAATAAAATATTAATCTCAAAAAAAAAATAATTTTTAAAACTGTTAATCTGTTATTTATAATATTATTTAATTTTAAATTAGATATATTACAATTTCAACATATTCTTAATAGAATAAAAGTAAAAGTTAACAATAACTTTTTTAACATTTTAATTTGGAAACAATCTTTTGCTTGAATATAATTCTTTATTAATTTGCTAATAATCTTTAATTAGTATTTAAGAATCTTTTTATAGTTACTTTTTATTTTCAAATTTAATTTATTTTTAGTTTTAAATAATGAATAAATCAAACTTAATTATTCAAAAATAACATGAATTCTCATTTTCTATCTATTTTTTCTATGTCAAGAGTTTTTTTGGCTTACTTTTTTAGAAAGTCATTTAATAACACCGAATTTGTATAAAACTTATCCAAAAAATGAGAAACTAGTATAGCTAAATATTCTGTATTGTTTTTGAATTGAATTAATTAGCATTTTTCATAAATTAAAATAATACAAATATAAATAAATTTAACTACGATTCTAAAAAATTTTGAATATATATTTCTAATATTAATTTACATTTGATGGTATTACTTAATGGAAAAAATTAGCGATTATTTTTCTTAAAAGAAATTAAAAATAGATGCAAAAAATTTGGCTAATTATCAATATCAAGGAGGTTTTTTTTTTGGAAAAATTAGTACAGTATTAATAATACTCCATACATTCTACTTGTTTGAAAAATTTACTGGATATAATAATAAACTTATGTAATAATTTAATTTATAATTTTTGTAAAAGCTGTAATGACATTTTTATGGTGAATTTTTATTAAATACAATATAACATTATTTCAAATAAGAGTCAATGAAGCTAAAATTTAATTCATTAAAATAATTGAGTTTTAATGCTACTCAAATAAAATAATTTTACATATTCTAAGATCAAAAAGATGATCTAACATTATTTTAATAATGTGCATGCAAATAAAGCTTAAAAAGAATAAATATTAAATGACTAACAACTATTTGTATTTTAGTTGTAAAGGAAACTTATTTTTGTTAGTTTTGTTTTGGTATTAAGAAAAAAGAAGAACACATTTAATTATTTAATTAATACACAAACATTACAAATCATATAAATAATTTACGTTGAAAACTGTAGTTGAATTTAATTGCATTAAATATAAAGTTTATTTATTCAAAATTAGAGTCGAATTTATATTTTGCTGGATAGTATCGTAAGTAAAAGTTGGTTTGCTCTTTTAGTCCGCAAAAGTTAATTCTTCATTGCTATTAGCTCTGATAAGCTAAAATAAATTAATATAGCTAAGTATTTCTTTCCTTAAGCGATTGTATTTTGGTTTAAAGCATCAATAGTAGTAATAGGGAGAACTTTGATATTAGGCTTAGTAAATAAATACAATATAAATAATCATATCAAAATAAAAAGCAAAACACAAATTAGGTAATTAGGGATATTAAATATAGATATTTTACTCTTTAAGTAATCATGGGTAATTGCAGTGGAGTTAACTGCTGCTCGAAAGAAAATGAATTAGTTTTAAAAAATAATGAAAATGGAACAGCAGAAATTACTACATTAGAAAAAACCAATTAGCGTAATTATGCAAATGGAATTAATCACGATGAAGACACAACAACATATGGTTTCAGCAAGGAAAAAGATGATACGTATGATCACAATAAGCATTCTTCAGGAAATGATAATAATTAAAGCCCTGGCAACAAGGATAGATAAGGACTTGAATCCTCGATAGCATTATTAAATAGTAAAAGCAACATTTTAAAAGATCAATATTCAAATAAAGCTGTTTCAGATGAAGATAATTAACTCATCAAATAAACATAAAGTTAAAATTTTAGAATGAAATTAAAGTAAATTATATTTGAAAATGGGACAAAATATGAGGGAGAATGGCTTTAGGGCAAAAAGTCAGGTTATGGAAAATAAGTATGGCCAGATGGGTCTTATTATGAAGGAGATTGGAAGGATAACAAAGCAAATGGAAAAGGAAAATTATATCATGTAGATGGTGATATATACGAAGGTGATTGGTTGAATGACAAAGCAAATGGATATGGTAAAATAATTTAATATGTGCATGACAATAAACAAAATATTTTAGAAGTATTTTAATAGAAAGTTTAGTTATTAATTTATTTATTTGTTTGAGCATATAATCGTTTGATTGATTGACTGATTATTTGTTAATTATCTAAGTTTAAATATCAGTCTTAAGAAATTTATCAACCAGAATCAATAAAATGTTAATTGATTACCCAATTATTTTGTTAGTTAATTATTGATTAACATTTACTAATGAACAAATAGAATTTAATTGAATTTCTTAGCAAATTTGAACTAATATTTGAGATAAAATACTAAATTTCAAGCTTTTTATATTTTCAAAGATTTTTATTACCTTCAAGCTAGAAAAATTACTCTATCCTTCATAAGATCTTTGTTTAGATTCTCTCATCCCTTTTATTTAATTATTCTTATATATTTAATTTACTTCCTAATCATTTTGGTTAGAGCTTACTTTTAGCTATTACTTATTTTATTAAAGTTAATAAAGAATAGAAATTATTAATAAGATCTTTTATCTAATTGGTCCTTCACTTTTTTCATGAATGATAAAAATTATTTTTCCTAAAAAGATAAAAATTTTAATTTTTTGTTTAGAAATTCCTTTGATGAATTTAATTAAAATAAATATTTTTATGATATATCTTTCTATTTACACAGATTTCTAAAATTTATTATTTTTAATAAAATTATTAATTACTTTATTATTTTAATAATAAATAGGAGTTTATAACCATAGCAGTGGAGCTAAATTTGTTGGTTAATGGGAAAATGATAAATAGCATGGATAAGGCCTTGAAATTTGGCCCGATGGTACTCAGTATGAAGGAAACTATGTTAAAGGAAAGAAAGAAGGATACGGAAAATTAACTTTCGCAGATAATTCATATTATGAAGGAGAATTTTAAAACAGTGAAATACATGGAGTGGGATATTATGTTTGGCCAGACCAGAGAAAGTATATAGGCTAGTGGAAATAAAGTAAAATGCATGGCTACGGAATGGTTGTTTGGAAGGATTAAAGATCTTATGAAGGCTAATATCTAGATGATAAAAAGCATGGCTTTGGAGTATTTAAATGGGGTGACGGCAAGAAATACGAAGGTCTTTGGGAAAATGGTAAACAGAATGGAGTTGGAATTTTTACTAACTCTAAAGGAGAAAAAAAATATGGGTCAATGAAAGAAGGAAAGAGAGTTAAATGGATAAATGCACAAATTACAGAAGAAAGTGAGTGTTTGGATATTATAAAATAAATTAGAGATTTTGCTCAAAAACACAATTTTCCAAATTTTGATCCAAAAATTTATGACATTTATATTGAGACATAAGTATGCTTGCCTCCAGAAATCTCAGCTAAGTGTAAATGAACAAAAGCAAAAAAGTATTTGTATAAAATAAAAGGAGAGACTTTTTCGTTAGTTAATAAGAAAAAAATAAATACCAAATTTTAATTCCAAATTAGTTTAATTAAAAAAAAAACGAAATGAGTTTATAAAATAAATAACAGCTTTTACAAAAATAAATAAAATAGTTTTCTAGAAATTAAATTTTACAATCAATTTTCACAAATAATTAATAAATGAAGTAACTAACTAACTAACTTTCAATAAATTCTCATAATTCTAATACACAAAATACTCAACTAAGAATACTGCTTTAAAATATATCTAAAATCATATTTAAAGAAATTAGTTTTGATTGTTCGTTCAATTGATTGCTTGCTTATTTATTGATAAAAATAGAGAAATAAAACTATTTCTAAGAGGATTGATCAAATCTTTCTTTCTTTATATTAAGTACTTCTAAATGTATATAGCAGATATATTATTAAGTAAATTAAAATATCAAAATCTCAAATATAAATAAATAAATAATTTATTAATGCAAACAAATTAACATTTATATATTATTTTTCTATCATTAGTGTTATAAAATTTTTCTCTTTCTTCAAAGATATTGCTTAAATACCATTTATATTTATATGTTTTATTACAAACTATTTTATTTATATTTCAAACAAAAAAAGTAAATCTATCTCTGTATCAAGGATAAATTAATTATTTAAATAAATAATATTTACAAATATGAGTTGAACCCATTTTTCATTAATAATCATTAGCTTTACCCTATATTAATAGTAAATCCCACTTATAAATCTGATTAAAAATCTATTTAAATATTTTAGTGCGTTCAGAAGGTGTTAATTATTATAAAATTTTGTAATTTGATTGAGAATAATATTTAAAATAATTTTTCTATTGTAATTAGAATCCTCTTTTATGACAAAAACAAAACTGTTTGTATTTTTCTATAATTTTTTAGGTTTATTTAAAATATTTTAAAACGAATAATACAAAGAAAGTATCTGATAAGCTATTGCAAATTTTAAAATAAAGTGTAAAAATGTATTTTCACTCCCAGAAAATTAAAAATATTTAGAAAAAAATAAATTCTTCAATAAAATATAAATTCATGTTCAAGAGGGATAAAAGGTGGATGACTTAAAGCAATTAAACATAAAAATAATGAACACATTTTAAATATCAAGGATAAAAAATAGAAAATTTCAAATTTTAAAGACTCTAGAAAATATTAGAATATTTTCATTTTTACATTTATTTTAGATTGTGTTCTGTGATCTCATTGTTGAATACGTATTAAGCATAGATGGAGCTATAGTTGTAGATTTCGTAGATTTTTTATTGAATACGAAGCTTTACAAAAATTCTTAGTAGGGAATACCTTTTTTTGTAATTTTACTATTTAAAAAAAATATATATTACACTTTTTAAAGAATTTTTTGTTAAAAATTTTTTGTTTCCTAAATCTGAATGTTTTCTATTATAAATAATTTTTCGCTAATTCGACCATTAAGTAAAAAATATTTTTCATTCTCTTCAAAAAAATATTTGCAATATATTTTTGTTTTTAGAAAAGAAATCTTAAAGATTAAGAATCGAACGAAATTTTATATAAAGATAAATAGAATTTAGAATAATTAATAGCTGTAAAAAATTACACATAATGTTTGTTTTTATCAATGAATGAATTGATAGTTTTTGATATTATTTTTTTCAAAATTTTCCAAAAAAATTAACTAAAAATTAAAGGAGAAAATAATAATTATTATTATTTTTACTGAACGATAAAAATTAAACAAAAACTTAATTATACTTCAAGGAAATAAAAATAACAAAAAGGAAGAAGCTTAAATCAGCTTTATCGTTAATAAAAGAATGATGACTAAAAAAACACATTTTGAAAATTAGCTCATTTACTTTAGCTAGAATATTATTTTCTAGAAAGTTATTTATTAAAATATGATTAAAATCTTAAATTAATTGAGGATAGAAATTATAATCTTAATTTATAGGGGACACAATTTATTTAACTTTTTAGTATAGAAAAAAATATTAGCTAACTTTGTTACATGTGTTAAATTATTATGAATAAATCATTAATAAGAAATACTTTTATTTTATTTATTTTATTTTTTATTCTTTTATTCATTTTTAAGTTGTTAAAATAGACTCGAAAATCTTTTAAAGTAGTAGATTTAGATGATTTATTAATTAATGGAATATATATATTTTTAAATTAATCTTGAGTGTAAAAAATAAAATATTATTTCTAATTCATTGTATTTTTACTTTTTTATAAACTTAAAATAAATACAAGATTTTTAAAGTCTTTTTATTATTTTATTAGCTAAATAAGCTATGCTTGCTTTTGTCTAGTGTGCAAAATGTTTAATTATTTAAAAAATTAAAAATGATCTAGGCTTAAAATAGATAATTTTTCTATATCATTTGAATATGAAGTTAACTTTTTTTTACAAAAAGTAAAAACTATTTAGTCAATTTTTTTTATAAAGCTATAAAATAAGACTTTCAAAAATATGTGATGTATTTTCATATGATAAAATTAATTATTTTTATTTATCTTTTAGTTTTGCTTAAATTATGTGATAAATAAAAGAATTTTAATATTTCTTTATTTAGAATATTTAAACAGTAATTTAAAATTTATGATAAAAATATTAATTAATATATTACAGACCAAAATTTCTTGGTATAGATAAAATTCTTTTTATACTTCATCTCTACAAAGATAACTCTAAAATAATATATTAAATAATTGAGTTAGTTGCTTATGAAACTATTTTATTGGTTTTAGGTGTAATATTTGCAATTGATTAAAATAATTTATTTTTTTGATTTATAAAATTTTTTTCTAAATTAAATTAAACTAAAAATAAAAGTGTTTTAATAAAAGTCTTTTATTAAAATATAAAAGACTTTTATTTTGAATAGTTGTTTTAAAAAGCCTTCGATCTCACTCAATAATTTATTATAATTAATTAACATGAAAAAAAATAATAATAAAAAAATCAAATGACTATTAAAATCAACTAAAATCCTAAAGTCTCTTTTTTGGCATAAAAATCAAAAAAAATTTATAAATCAACAAAGCATACAAAAAAGGCTAGTTATCTTACTGTAAATGAGAATAAATTTAACTAAATTTCTTAAGTTAGTAAACATCATTTATACTTGAATGATTTAATCACTAACCTTAACCCTGATGAATTAATATCTATCATAAGCTAATTTGACTAATTGACTATCTAAGAAGTCTCTCCTTATAATTACATAGCTCAGTACTAAAAAAAGGTTATGGACTTTGATTTCAATGAAGAAACGGATGAACTGTTTGAAGTTTATAATGACATCACTATTGTAATCAAATTTGAAATTAAATAAATTATTGAATGCTCTACTAGATATACAATTTTATTTTAAAATTTGTCTAAATAATATGATATTGAATATTAAAATCTCAAAAGCGACTTGATCCAAAATATCATTTCTTTTTGAAGATAAAGGTCTTTCTGACATGATAGACAATTTTGTAATTAATTTCTACTGCTGCATACAAAAATGAATTGTAAAATTTATTATAAATTTTAAAATTTAACTTTAACTAAATTTTAAAAAAATTAAATCTTCTTGCTTAAACAACTGAAATTAGAAGAAAATATTTAACAAAATAAGAATTATCTCTTCATTTCTTTCTTGATTCTCACTGTAAATAATCCTAATTAATCAACTTTATATATATAAAAATAAGAATTTTAATCTTAGTTAATAATTTATTTGTGTATATATTCATTCCTCTTTATTTTTGTTGAAATCTATTCTAAAATTTAAATTATTTTTATTTTTTATTCTAAATCTTTCAAAAATGCTCAAAATAAAATATTTCAATTCAATAAAAACTAAAAATAAATAAAAGAAATAAATAAATAAATGAATCAATCAATCAAGATTAAATATCATCCTTGAACTGATAGATGAAAAAAAGCTAATTAGAAAACCAATCAAATAAATTATAAATAATGAATGAAAAAAATTTAAATGATTTAATCTTATGAACTAGAAAGGAAATTAAAAATATCAAAATATAAAGGTGACAAGACAAATATTAATTAATCTGTCTACTTTATTAACAATTAAAATTGATAGAAATAAAATTAAGTCTGATTAATTTAATCTTTCTATCTAGATATATAAAAAATACTTTGCCAAGCATGTTTAATTCAAAAAAATAAATATAAGTGGATTTTTTATATTAAAAGCCATTTTTTCTCACTAAATTTTCATTTTATTAAAATTAATTTTATTTATTAAGTAAAAAATTAATAAATTAAATGCCTAAATTTTTCATTCGTTTTTTAAAAGTTTCAAAAAGTTTTGTGCATAAAAGAAATCAAAAAGCTTTATACATTTTAATATATTCATAAAGGTATGCACATAATAATGTAAGAAAAATATGAAAAACTATATTAATCATTGAAAATTTTTTGTATCTATTTCATTATATTCATTATTTTTTTAATATAAAATAAAACACTTTTATTTAGATGATCAAAAGATAATTAATCAAATAAATACAGATACATTAAGATTTTTTTCATAGAATTTACTTATAATAAATTTTAACTACATTTCTTATCAATTATTTATTCATTTTTCCTTTTTATCTTTTTTTGATTTTTTAAATAACAAACAAATAATTTTCTTTTTAGTCTTTTATGATTAAAATTTATTTTAAAATCTACTTTTTAGTTGTAACTCTAAAATATTTTTATATAAACTCTTTAAATAATAAATAAATCAATTATACATATATACTTGTTATGAAATAAGTGTATTTTAACAAACTAAAACTTTGATAAAATCTTACTTATTTACTTTTACTAAAAGAGAATTAATATTTTTTTTGATAGATATAAGCATTTTTTAGACTATAAAAACAAACTTGCCTAAAAATATCTTAAAGAAATTTTAGTAAATGATAATAGTTTTAATATAAGTTAAAGACAGACACTTATTTTGTTAAGTATTTAAAAATAATTTATTTTACCTTCTTTGATTAGAAGAAAAAAAATACACTAAATTATCAAGTTAATACTAAAATTCCTTTTGATTAATATACTTATTATTACATGCTATGAATAAGTGTTTGATAGATTAACTTCTTAAGAGTAGCGTAAATTAAAATATTTGTAATTATTTAATAATACTAAGAAATATCTAAAAAGAATATTTATTTTCTTACCATTTAAATTATTCTATTTGTAAAAAAAAATTGACTATATATTTTATTTTTCTCCTTATTTTTGATCTATCTTTAGTATATATATTCTTAAATTTATTATAAAAATACTATTAGTGAATTTTTAGATTAAAATTTTATTTATGATTTACTAAAATATTTATATTCATTTAAAATCATAGACATTTGCATTTTTATAGCTTCATATTTTAAATGCTCATTAAAAGCCTTTAAATTCCATTAAAGTTTTTGCAATTATCTTCGTTGTTTACAAAATTAAATTTTATATTTTTTTAATTTGAGATAAAATATTCTCATCTCAAAATAAAAAAATTAAATTGGAAATTTATTCTCAAAAATATTGATTTTGTTTTTTATCTATTTTAATATTTCAATAAATTTTACTGGTCAGTAAAAAAAAAGTAAATTAATAGAGGCAGTCCTTTTAGAATGTGTCTCTTCTAATGAATATCTATTTTTTATATATAAATATGTATAAAATAGTTTATTCTTATTTAGCGTTATAAACCAAAATAATTTATTTAATTATTTTATTGATGTAAGTTTATTGAATTAATATAAAATATTTATTTAATTGTTTGAAAAAAAAGAATTTTATACTTATTTATTAATTAAAAATCAAAAAATTAATAAAAGTAAAAAAAAATTGTTTTTGAAACTATGTAATAGCAAAAAAATTAAAAGTGTTTTGTTGTTTTGATTAATAATTCAAAAATTGTATGCGGCGATGATTAATTTACATAATTAATTTCAAAATAAATAAAAATAAAATAACAAAAAAAAATAATCTAAATAAATACATTAATTAATACATAACCAAATGGCAATCTAATTCAACTAAATTTCTCTCAATCTTTTAGGCTAGTCTAAGATAAAAAAGTAGATTTAAAAAATTTCTAAATAATCAAGACATAATAAAAAAAATAATTACCTTGCTGTCAATCAATAGAATATTATCTAAATTTCCAAGGTCAGTAAAAACCATCTATATTTGAGTGATTTAATCACTAACCTTAATCCTGAAGAATTAATATCAATCTTGAGCTTATATAACTAATTGTCTATCCAAGAAATATCTCCTTACAAATACTTAGCTTAATACAAAAAAAAAATAATCGACTTTGATTACAATGAAGAAACAGAAGAAATATTTGAAGTTTATAATGATATCACTATTGGAATAATATTTGAAATTAAATAAATAAGTGAATGCTCTACTCAATATACAATCTTATTCTAAAACTTATCTAAATAATACGATATCGAATATCAAAATCTCAAAAGTGACTTGATTCAAAATATTATTTAATATTGAAGAAATAGATTCAACTTCATTACATTTTTCAATTAAGAAGCTATAGCTAATATAGAATAAACAATAAATTTAGCAAATTATTCATTAAAATATATTTTCTGATAATTTAAGGAAATATTAAAAGTACTTTATATATATTTGTATTAAATGTTTCAATTTTATTACTCATTTGTAAATATTTTAATAATTAATTTATTACTATTTTAAAATTATTTACTGATTATTAAGAAAAGATTAAAAGAACTATATATATTTTTTTATTAATTTCAATTTTATAACTTATTTGTAAATATTTTTTATTATTACTATTTTAAAATTAATTTTAATCTAAAAACCTAATTTTATAAAAAAATTGTCTGAAGTATATTAATTAATACATAGATATAATTTATTCTAAAAAAATAATTTAATAAGTCAGGTATAATTATCAATTAGAGTTTCGAGTTTCTAATTTAAAGTTTTGCTTTTTAAAAATGAAAAATTTAGATTTTTATCTTATATTATTATCAATTGCTTTTCATGTATGTATATATGTATCTTTAACTAGCAGAATATATAAAATTTTAGCTTAAAAAATTCAATTTTCATTGAAGTAATCTTAAATTTATTAAGGGGATATCTGGCGCAAAGATTGATCTAATGCTGTTGTCAATTGTCAATTTTTGCTTTTCATAATTAAGGTAAATAAATTGATGATTTTGTGTTACTGATAAATCTTACAAAAGTATATTTAGTAAAGTAAATCTAAATAAAATAAAAGTTAAAATTATTGAGATAAATAAGAAAAAAATTTTAGCTCTTAATTAAATCTAAAGAAATTTAAGAAAGATAAACATTTCAATATTTTGTGTTTTAAGTAATCTAAAATAATTAAAATTGATTGGACAAACATGATTTTTTCCTTACTTTTTACAATTTTAAAATAACAAAATTAACTATAAGATGCTTAAATATTATAAATAAGCTTACATATAGATAATAAAATCATCACAAATTTATTTTAGAGTTATTTTAACTTTCTTTAAGCTTTTAAAATGTATCTTTACTATAAATATATTTGATATTTTAAATATAAGTTATTTATAGTAAAAAAATATATCAATTTTTATATGAATGTGAATTTTATTTTATTCTAATTTAGGACTTATTGTTTATAAATGATGAATATTTTATATTTGTATTCTTTTTAATATAATTAATAAATGCCTATATTATATATTTAACATGTTTTGTATTCATATTTTAAAATAGTATAATTTGAAATATCCTAGTAATCTAAATTTATTTGTTTATTATTTTTTTGTCAGTACTAACTAACTAACAAATTAATTGTGATAATTAAAATAGTTGTTTCGAAATTAATAAAATAATAACTTTTGATTTTATACTTTCACAAGTTAAGTAAACATTTGTAAAAATTAAAAATTTAAGAATAAATCAAGTAAAAATATTAATAATTTATTTTATTTTAAAAAAATTCTTTTATGTCTCTGTCTAAAAAAATTTTGAAGAAAAATAATAATAAGCTAGCTGCTAAACATTTAAAAATAGAAAGATTAAATATACCCAGTAATATAAAATCTTTAGAACAATTCATCTTCATTCAATTCCTACCCATTTTTAAATTTAATAATATAATTTGAATTTATCTCAACCCCTCTATATCTACTTCATTTTTTGAGCTCGTATAGTATTTATTTGCATTTCAACTGAAATAAAACTTTCTATTTTAATAAAATTCAATTGTTTTACTTAATATTAACTAAAAAATATTTTTAATTATTCATTTAAAAGCTAAAATAATTTATTTTGGTATTAATTTGTTAAAAATAATTTAAAAAAGAAAGAATTTAAGAAAATTTTATATAAAAGTATTTTTTACTCATATTGAATAATATAAGAGATCAGTTGAATCAATAATTTTAATAAACAAATTAATAATTAAAACAAAGAAAATCAATTCAAACAAAAAAAAAAGAAACAAAATTAATAATTTAAATGACTATTAAAACTAGCTAATCACCTTCTCCCTCTATCAATTCTTTTAATAAATAGATTAATAAGTAAATACAAACAATATCCAAAGATAGAAACCACAAGAAAAAAAGCTATTACAATAATGTTGAAGAATAGAAAATAAAATAAATTTCCAAAGTAAGTAAAGACCATTTATACATGGGCGATTTAATAACTAATCTTAATCCTGATGAACTAATTTACATATTGAATTAATATCCCTCCTTTTCTATCTAAGAAGAATTCCCATACTAATACACTGCTTAATACTAAAAAAATGTTATCGACTTTGATTTTGATGAAGAGACAGATGAATTAATTTAAGTTTAAAATTAAATTACTATTAAAATTAGGTTTGAAATTAAGTAAATAAGTGAATGCTCTACTCAATTTACAATTTTATTTTAAAATATATCCAAATAATACGATATTGAATATTAAAATCTCAAAGCTGATTTAATTTAAAATATTATTTCTTTTTGAAGTTATAATTCTAATAAGTTTGATAAAGTGCTATTTATAAAACTATAATAGTTAAAAAATATATATAAATATTAATTAATTGATTGTATTGATAATTTATTTTATTACTTTTGTAATTTTAATTAAAATTTTTGATTTATTAATAATTAATTTCCTTAATTTTTTTGATTTTGTTTTTATTTGATTTATTAATAAGCTTATTTATTAACTTGAATAATTAAAAGATATTAATTTGGTGAAAAAATAAATGATTTACTTATTCATCTTAATTTAAGTATCTGCTCTTGCTAAAAGTTATATATCAAAATAGCTTAAGTTTAGTAAATTTTCATATTGTAAATAGAGGATTTCTTAAGAAGTAAATTTAATATATAAAAAATCTAATTTTATTTTATTAAAGAATAATTGGCAAATAAACAAATATTGTTATTACATTTAATGATTTAAAGTATAAAAGCAATATCATTTAAATAATTAGCAAAAATTAATTCTTTTTTTCTTTTCGAAAATTATAGTTAATTCGCTATAATATTATTTTAGTATGTTCTATATTTAGAATGAATTTTTTAATTTCTGCAGTTTTAAGCAGCTACTTTACTCTAAAATAAATAGAAAATAATGTAATTAAAATGATAAAAAAACAGGATGCTGAAAAATAAAAACCAGTATTTTATAATCCAAAATTTTTAACAAAATTTAAAAGACATATACACTATTTATATATATTTATATAAAGATAATCAAATAAAAGTTAATTAAATGTATTTTTGTGTATTTTTATACTCAAATTAAAGTAAAAAAACTTCAAAATTAAGATAGTTGTTTAAATTTATAATATTTATTTAGTAAGTTTTAAAAAATCTTTTAGATTTATTTCCTATTTTTTTTTAGTTATGGTTTTGTTTCAAATTCCATTTTTGTCAATTTTGTATAACATTTAAAATTTAATTCATAGCTGAGTCATAATCACACTAGCATAGCTGGATGATTTGAAATATCTTCAATATTTTATCCTTATTTGAAGAATTTTTCACAAAATTATTTTCTGCTTATAATGTTTAATCTAAATCTTCTTTATTGTTAATTTATACTGTAGTTTGATTATATCTTTCAGAGCCTTTAGAAAAGTTTTCATTATCTTCATTTTTCTTTTATTTTTTGCAAATAGGAGTTTCATATGAGTTTTATGAATCAAGATCATCTAAATTATTTTAAATTTGATTTATTTTATCATTCTTTTCTAGTTTACTAAAAGAGCTACTAACATCTTCTGTTATGTTCTGTTAAATTTGAATTGAATTTGAATTGGTATTATTTTAATATTCTCCGTTTTAATTTCTATCACATTCTTAGTTGGATGCTGATTCTTAAGAGCATATATTCCTATACAAGATATTACTTTCCTAAGAATCGCTTTACTATGAAAAACTGTTACTCTGATTAATTTAACCTGGTTTTTCATTTACTATTTTGTTTTCATTACAATTAAAGATATTATTTTAATTTTTTTATTCAGCCTTAAAAAAATTATCTTTAAAGTTTTTTTCTTCAAACTAACAATTTTATTAATGGTTTATTGTTTCTGCTTGTGGCTTTTCTTAGTCATCAAATTGTTATTATTATTTATTTTAAGAAATATCTTTTTTAAAAAAGGAATCGCCCTAAAAATCTAATTTGACTTCTTTTGTGATTTATAAATTTGAATTAGATGGTGATTTATCTTCGTACTATGATTATTTCTAGAAAATGTCTAAATTACTTTTTTCAGACGTTTCGCTATTCTTTTTTAAAAGAATTTATGAAACTTCTGTCAATTGTTAGAATTTACTAAGCAAATTGCTAGTGGATAGAGAAGGTGTTTTCTTTTCATAAGATTTATCACAACTAAATTTATTTGAATTGTTGCTACTAGCCGCATCAAAATCTTTCTCATTATTAATATTAAAGAAATTATTCTAATTTGATTAAGAATTAAAATTTTATGCTCTTTATTTACTAAAAAAGCTGCTTTCAATAATTGAAGTGCCTTGATTATTTTGATTTCCTTAATTTCCATATTTATTAGCAATAAATTTATTTTAATTTTAATCATTAAGTTCACTTTATAATTTTTCTTTTTAGAAAAAACTACAAGTGTTGTCTTATGTCTTTTGTCCTTCGCTTTTTCCAAAGAATTAGCTGAATTCCTTATTACTATTACCTGCTTCAAAGAAAGAATTTTTAGGAGTTATTGATTAATTTTACTCTCCTCTTTAAAAAAATGAGTTGCTTGTTTAATTTAAAGAGGCGGATTATTTAGGAGGATTCATTTAATAAGATTATTGCTTGATTTAAGCTGAACCACAACTACTACTTTAAGGGGAGTTATTAGAAAAGAAAGAGGACTATTTAAGGGGTGTACTTTCACTTTTAAAAAGCCCCTAAACATTATTATTGCTAGAGTAGCTTTCACTTTCTGGAAATTCAGGTTCATGTTATGAAGAAAATGAACTACTAGAAAAATCGTCAAGTGTTAGCTTTTCATTAGGATTTCTGAAGAAAAGAGTTTATTTAGGAAGGACACCACCTTTGCAAAATCCAAAATAAGGAACAACATTTCCTCTTCTTTTTAATGCATCATAACCTCTCCCTTTTTCTTTGCAATTGATATCAAAGTAAGCTTTCATCCATTAAGCAAATTCTAAATTGTCTTAGTACTTTGCCTTAGCTAATTTATTGACCTTATTAATGATAAAAGAAAAATATAAGAAAATATTTTGTTTCTACTTATTCTAATTCCAAAAATTATGTGCAAAATGTTTTTTTTATAAAAAAGAAAAATAAATTTTTTACTGGAATCATTTTAGGCACTTAAAGCTTATCAAAAGTTTGCTGCAAAATCTTGAAATTATGCAAAAAATCATATTCAAGCTTAGCAGTCCACTTTACTTTAGAAAGTGGAACTTATCCAGGATATATGACATCCAAAAGTTGGCAGTACATAGTACCACTACCAAGCTATTCTATTAAAGTCATATTAACCTATTTGGATTTAAAAAAAGTATTAAAAAGACAATTTTCTTATAATTATCAGGTGTTTTATTTAAAAAAACAGCCACAGTCTTAAATGAAATGGGCAATAAAATATTAATTACCTTAAGCAAATCATTAATCCATGCTAATATCTCATTTTTGGATATAAAATTTTTGCCTATTACTGAGCTCTTCTTTGCTGAAGATGCTGAATTTGTATGCGACATAAAATTGTATGAGAGAAAGCCTAAACTTATTTGTTTGAGTAGGATTGATTGATTGATTTTAGGATTAACTAGTTTATGTTTTGTTTTTTAATCGCTGATAGAAATATAGATAAAAGTATTAATTTAAAGAAATCAATAAATAATGCAAAAAGATTGTACAAAAACAAAAACAAAAAAAGCAAATCAAAGAAATTAAAATGAAAAATCAATAATTAAATTATATAGGAAGAAGAAGTTATGAAAGAACGTATGGGAATTAAAGAGTATTAATAATTAATTTGATAAATTCTTTCTTATTTTAAATTATTATCTTTCTCATTTTCCCGCAAAATCTTTTTTTTGTTTGTTTATTTTTTCATTCACAAATTCTTTCTTTTATTAATTTTACAATTTCATAAAATAAAGTCGTTAGGATGCTTTTTTTGATTAATAATTAAGATTCGTTTTCATTTCTGCTTTAGATTCGCTTCTCTTAATTCTTAAATAATTTTAAATTTAATTTTTAAAAATGGATTTATTTATTTGTTTTCTAACAGGTTATTTCTAACCAACTCCCACATTTACCCAATGAGTACACATACAAAGATGTATGTATATTTTAATTTAATTATTATTTTTAATTCTTTATTAATTTTTATTAAAATTTGTTATTTTGATTAAATCTTACAACTCATCATTTTCCGCGAAATTATATTATTATTATTATTGAGAAAAATTATATTTCTTTCATTAATAATTAGAATGTAAATCATCTTCAAAATTATTACTATTCATTTAACTTAAAGAAATTTATTTTTTAAATATTTATTGATTATAACCTAATTTACATTAATTTAATATTTTTTTCCTAAACTAAATCTCAAAAATTAAATATAAAATTAACTATTTCTATTAAAAAAAGATAACAATATGAATAATTAAAGCAATATGATTAAAACTTAGCAAAATCACATTTTATTTTAGAGGATTTTTCTAATAAAATATTTAAATTTATTAATTCAATTATTTAATTTAAAAAATTTTTAAATTAAAACAAATTATTTGCTTTATATTTACTTTCTGAGTAAATATTTTTAAATTATTAAAAAAATAAATATCCATAATTTGAAATAAGTACTTTTTTAGAATTAGCTACACAATATATAAAGATATTTCTTTTTAAATGTCAAACATTGATAAAATCTCAAAAGAATTAGAAGCTCATAAGAACGCAATAGTTGATGATAGATAATTAGAAGAAGAAGAGGAATAGAGAAGAAAGAAAAATTAAGAATTAATGGATAGATTTAATGCAATTAATGATTCTCTTAAGTTTGATGAGAATCTTTTGAAACCATCTGCATTCGAACTTAAATTCAAATAAGACTAGGAAGCAGGTAAAAGTAGTAAGTTAGATGATCTCGATCTAGAATTTAAATAAACGTTTGCTAAAATGGGAGAACTTATTTTTAATTCTGGTCTTTTTAACTAACTTCAAAATCATTATTAGGAAGATGAGGAAAATTAATAGTAAAAATAAATAGAAGATGACGAAAGTGATGAAAAGGATTAAATTGAATAACAAGTAAATAAAGAATAATAATAAGAAAAATGAAAATATTATGAACCTAAACAACTTTATTGTTTTGTTTTATTTAAGAGAACCAATTTGCTTTTAATTTTATGAAAATCTATTAAAAAATCTTTAAAAATATTAAGAAAAAAATGATAAAACGTTTTTTGTAAAATAAATCTAACTTTTATCATTAAAAGAAAGAATTCAACTTTTAAAAGAAACAAATTAAAATCTGGATTAACATGTTTAATACATATTAAAAAGTAGGAAAGCCATTAATATTATTTATTAATAATCTAAATGTAATTAATTTATTTATGTATTTTAAATTCATCAAAAAATGAAGGTATTTTCAAGTGCAAATTAGAAGATAATTTATTATTATTTTAATGTAATCAAAATAAATTTTGAAATTAAAAATGGCATGAGGTAATTTTATTGTGAAAGTGTGAAGCTAAGTTTCTATACAAATAAATTTTATATAAATAGTTGATAAATTTAAGTTTTTTAATGGAGAAGAATGTTTTTATTATATGGCTTATTCTATGTAATTTTATATCGCTTTTAATTTTATTCAGAATGATTTTTGGTTCATGCTGGTTCCTAGTGTATCTACGATATTTTAGCTCATTGTGTCATCGATATTCTATTTATGTAAAAATAAATTTATTTGGTTTATATTGCAAAATGTTTATTTAAATATTACAGATAAAAGATGGCGTTAAGGATCAATTTTACCAACATTTCTAATGGCAAGTTAATCTTTTGTTTTTTTGGATTCATCTTCAATCCATCTAATATAGTTTTTAGCTAAATTGCACATGGACTACATTTTTTCAACATTATTTTTTTGCTTTTCTTCATATTTATCTTGCTTAAGTGCTTCGCTCCAATTTTTCTTATACAAATTAAGGAGCATTTATGTTTCTAATTCATTTTTTCTGTAATTAATGTTTATTGAATAATAGTATTTATTTAATCCGTGATAAATAGCCTAATTTCATTCATTAAAATATATAAATAAAATTAAATATTTTTCTCAATAAATTTACATTAAATGAAGGTGGTTGCAAATGTCCTATATTACTAGTTGTCTATCTTGCTTCAATCTGTAATTGCTATGTTGCATTATTTATTAATCTAAAAGCATCCATAACTACTTTTCCCTTAACTGATTGAATTGGATCTATAACCAATGCAACAAATCTAGGATGTAACTGTTCAAAACTCTAATTTTTAAAATAATTTTTTTAACAAAATTGATATTATTAGTTCAATCTCTCTTTCGATATTCACATATTTAAAAGCTATTATTTGTATTCTAATTCTTTTATGCTTTCAAAAATATTTTGCTTTTTAAAAAATTGCTAAAAAATTTAAAACATTTTGAATATATTTTCCCTATTAATAAAATAGAAATATCCAAACTTTATTTATATTTTAATTTTGCTAATTTTTATTTAATTGATTAAATGCAGTAAAAAAATATTTTCTTTCGTCTATTTAATATTTATTTATTCTTTGAGTAGAAAAGCTAAAACACTGATTAGTTCTATCAAGTAGAAACAAAATATATTTGCAAATTAATATTTTACCATTTAAGTATTCATATCAACACTTGATAACCAAGGACCGAAACCAGGGTGAGAGTGATACCACCCAACAACCATTTCATTTCTTTCTGTTTATTTTAACATTTCTAACATTTCTGCTTAAAATACGGGATCTACTGCTTCTACTGATTCCTATGATTTGAGAATAGAATGAAGATCAGAAAGAATTATTTTAATGTAAACTTTAAGAAAAACTCATTGATTTAAGCCGAAACTTAAATCAAAAGTAAAATCACTTCATAAATTTATGATAAAGTAGTTTATAATTATTAAGGAATCTTAAAAATCTTACACCAGTACCAGATTAGGGCATAGCGAATACATCAACAACCTTAACTGTATAATCATCAATAATTTCACCAAGCATCAAACCCATAACTTCCAAAGGAACTCCTGCTCTTGCTATTGTAAAAATAATAAAATGCTTAATTGCGATACTTAATAAAATGAAAAAATATTTTCAAACTAATTCATATTTTATTAACATAACAAAACCTAAACTTTTTATAACTATTTTTTAATAATTAATTCTATTATTTGCTTATTAGAAAAACTTGAATAAAAATGGAGGAAAAATTTGTTAATTACAATGCTTGAGCATTTTTAATAATGCTAAAGATGAGATGTAAATAGTTTCTGAGGTGTCATCTAAAGGCATTGATATATTGCCTGCTTATTAACCACCATATCCTTATTATTGTAAAAATTATTATAAATATTCTTGATTCATCTGTTTTATTTAGTTTTTATCTTAATATATATATATATTTTATTAAATTCAAATATAGTATATCTTATATCCTTCTATTACGTTTTTCTATCAAAATCATATATAAAAATTACATTCATTCATTCAATCAATAAATCTTATCTTTTAGCTAGTAATTTATATTTTGATTATTTAAAGTTCTGATTAGAGAGAAATTGTTTCTGTTGTCTTATATTTTATCTTTTATCAATTCACATGTGCTCATTACTACTAATATTTTATTCAATTACAAATGAGCACAGAAAAAATTTAAGTAAATTATTAATAAATTATTTAATAGCAGAAGAATCGGCAATAAAGAATAGTTTGAAAAAAATACTTCTTTATTTATAAATTAAACATATTATTTTGATTTATTCTGTCAGAAATCAATTGATTTGTAAATAAACAATTTTCATTAAAATGTTTAAATAAAGAGGATTTAATTATTTAATAAAATAAACTAACTATTTTTTAAGATGAATAACAATAAACAGAATTTTTAAATTTTACTTTATTTGCAATAAAAAATATTTAACCTGTTAATTAGATTAAATTTTCTAGCAATTTAAATATAAATTACTCATAATATATTTTAATATCAATTAAAGAAACTAAAAATAATAATTAATAAATAATTTAATGTTGTGTATGTGTGTGAGCTATTTTCAAGGAAATGATACTAAACACGTAATATAAAAAATAGCTGTTTGAAAATTTGTTTGCAATAGATTATATACATTTCTATCTAATTCTGATGATGATTGTTAAAAATTAAAATTTAATTAGAAATTTATAATATGCTTTTCAACTGATATACTTTTCTGCTTGTTCATTTAATAATTTAGCAGAAGATTTAGCATCTAAGAATAATTTATTAATAACTTCAATATCTTCCCTTTATTTTTACAAGAAATTTTATTTAGCAAAATTAGAATAAAAACTAATAATTTACTTAGTAATTTCGGTTCTTCCTTCTGTTTGAGCTAAAACACTTGCAGGAGTTAAAAGTTGAACTGCATATCTGAGAGAAGAGGAGCTACCTACTTGACCTAAAAATGATAAAGCTTCAGTGGATAATTTGATGCTTTCAGTTGAAGCTCTGATAGCAAGAATTTTAATTAAATCTTCTAATCCGTAAGGAACAGTCTTGATAATCAAAAGTCTATTAAAAAAAAAAATTTATTAATTAAATTGATAAGGAGAGCAATGTGATTAAAGATAAATAGTTAGTATAGTGATTACCTGTCCAACAAATCAATAGGAATACCATGAGGAGATACTATGTCAGTTCCTCTAATGGTGCACATACCTCTGTTGGTAGCAAGAATAACAATAGGAGCAAGAGTTGATTCTAAGGCTCTGTTAAGATAAGTGAAACATTCAATATCAAGCATGTGGACTTCATCAATAAAGAGCACACCAGGGACAAGTTCAGCAATACCTTAGTCAATATATTTATTAACGATTTAGTTGATTTATTGACGTAACTTTTCAGTAATTTCAGTCTTTTTTGGTTTCATGATTTGACCCATAAGAGAAACAAAGTCTTAGCCGTGTTGAGGACGAGCATTGGCAACGTCCAAGTCATGGAGAGTAATATCTTACACAATTTCTTTCTTCTTGTGTACATCACCCTTTGGTAAGGGGACATATTCTTCAGCTTCTAAATCATACTCAGAAGCATAAGCGTCACATCTACCAACTCTTTTGACATTACCACTTGAAGCTTCAATGTAGATAACATCACCAACACTAACTTTTTCTCTTTGCATATTTTCATAAATAGAAGGATCTAACTTTAATTGCTTGGTACCTTTAGAAGTCTTCAAAGTAACAATGACACTGCTAACTATTTTACCGTATCTAATTTATTAAAAATATTATTAATAAAATCAATTTTCTTAACAACTTATTTTCAATTATTTTAAAATTAAATGAGCTTCCATTTAAAAATGCAATCATACATAAATTCATTTTAACTTTAAATAGACACTCATAAATTTAATTGCATTTTTTTTGCAAGTTAAAATATTTATTTGTATTCTTCACTATTTTTTCTTAATCTTATAAATTATTAACAAAAAAAATACCCTTAAGCTTCTTCTCTTTCTTCAGTCTTAAGTTCAGTGACTTCTCCTTCCCAGACTTCCTTTGTTTCTTTAATCTTTAAACCAATTGCTCTACGGAAGTTTTCCATAAGAATTTCAGTTTTCTTAACTTCTGTGGAGTAAACTTCAGAACCGACCATTGGGCAGAATGGAACTTTAGGACCTAATTCAGAAGAAATGGCAAGTGAGATAGCAGTCTTACCAGTTCCGGGAGGACCAGCTAAGAGGACAGCTCTACCAGCCATTTTCTTTGTTTTAATTAATTCAACAACAACACCAGCAGCCTATAATAATAAAAATGTAATTAATCAATATATCACTTGCTACTTAGATAAGCATTTAAATGTAGTTTGATGTATGCTTTTTACATTAAATTATATTTCATTTAAGACATATTTTTGATAACTTATTTAATAACTTGTTTATTTTATAAAATAGAAATATTGAAAATTTATATTTTTCTATTTTTTAGATGAAACATGGATTAAGCTTTTATTAAATACTAAAACTATCAATTAATATTAAATTACTTCTCTAGCATTTTCTTGGCCGACCATACCAGAAGCGACTGCAACAGCAGTACCTTCTTCATTTAAACCCAAACCCTTAACGTGAGAGTGAGAGGCGATTCTTTAAGTCTTTGTGGTTGATTTTACTTCTTCGATCTATAAAATAAAAGTATTAGTTAAAATACATTGAGCGACTGCAAAAATATTTTCACTATTTAAAGAAATGCTTATGGAGTATTTATTTTTTGAAGAATTTTTCAGTTTACAAAACTAACAAATTTATTTTCTCAGCACATTTCTTTAAATTTTTATTTATCAAATAAATTAATTTTATTTTATACCTTCATTTCTTATATTGCAATTTATTATTTTCAAAACTTCTACGCTTGCTTGCTTCTTTTGTTTGCTTTTTAAAAATTATATTAATCAAAAAATATTGTTTGATTTTGTTTATTTCTTGAATTTTGATTTAGCTTTTATATGTTTTTATTGAAAGAAATCAAAAACTTAATTTTTTATAAATATAAATATATTTAATTTTTTATATTAAAATATATATAATTTTTTTTAGAATCTTTTTTAATTTTAAAATTTAGGATTTGTTTGTTTCAAAAATCTATTTAATTTCTAAAAATATCTTAGCGTAAATTGCTTTATTTATTTATTCAATCAATTCTTAAAGAAACTATTTAACCTATTTATTTAATTATTCCCGCTCTATTCTTATATCTTTTAATAATTTAGTGAGGATTTATATTAATTAATTAGTATACTCTCTTTAATTTTTATCAGTTTCAAAAATATATTTACAATTTTAAATAATTTTAAAGTATTAATTTATTAGTCAAACAAGAAATTCTTAAAACTTTTATATAATAAATTAGTATTTCAAATTATTGAAAAATTATATATATTTTTTATTCTTTTCTAAGAATTATTAATAATAATCTTAAAATAATAAAATTTTTTAGTATTTAGTTAAAAAAATGTTTGATTTTTTTACTATTATTTACTATTTATTTAAAAGTATCTATAATATTTTTAATTAAAAATATATTAAATAATCAAAATTTGTTTTTATACTAAGATTAATTGATTTCAGATCTATATTCCTATTGATCTTTTTTTAATTAAAAATTAGTTTATTTTTAAAAATTTAAGCTTTACTCTTTTTTTTTTCAGAAATAAATTTATTTGATTAAAATTTTTAATCAGAAAAAAGTTTTATTACTTCATTAAAAATTTAATTTGATGAATTCATTTCATAAATGAAACTATTTTATTTAGAATAATATTTTTCATTGGAGAGGATTATTTAGATAGTCAATCTTATTTATTAATTGTAAATTAATATTTTTTATAATCTCTTATTTATAATAAATATATTTTTTTTATCAAAATCTTTTTGACAAAAATAACTTTTGTATTTAATAATTAGTTGAAAAATATTGATTGAAACTTCAAGATTAAGTATTATTAATTATTTATTCTACTTTAATATTATTTAGATTTAGAAAACATAAAAAAATCTATTATATTTAATTTGTTAGATTTAGTATTGAGAAATAGCTGTATCTATTAAATTCAAAATATTTCATTTATAATTTAAAAAATACTAAAGAAAAACTCAATTATAATTTTATGATTAAAATTAATTTCAAATTAAATAAATACTAAATTAAAAAATTTATTTGTTAGGAAAGTAATATTTAATCATTAAATTCTTCAAATAAATAAATATAGTTGTTTAACTCTACTAAAATGTATATCAAAACAATACTTATATTATCATTACTGTTATAATTCTTTATTTAAATATTAAATGTATTTAAACAAATAATAAAATCTTATTTAATTTAGTCATTATAAATAAATATTTTCTTAATTAAATTTAATTTCAATGTAAACTTCAAAAAAAAATTTTATAAAAATTAATTTCGAGTAAGCTTATTTTTATATAAAGTAAATTAAAAGCTGAAGCAATCAATAGAATTTAGTTTCTTAGATTTTAAAAATAAACATAATAATCGCTTACAAATTTTAAAGAGTAAACTTTTATCATAAACCACTTATATTTTAACCTAACCAGGATATATTTATTATTTTAAATATAAGTGATGATAAAGAAATTAATTTATTTATTAATATTTTAAAAAATGAATAAAATAAGCAAGATAAATCTAATTAATTTTTATTAGATTACAAAAAATATTTTGTAAGAGAAGAAGTTAGTATTCTATTAGCCTTTATTATATAAAAAATAGTAGGCTTTAGTAAAAAAGTAATACCTTTTGTTAACAATTCGAGTGAAAATAATATATAATCTAATTTTTATTAACACTGAAATTTTCAGAAACAAAAATGTATCTTTGATATATATTTTCATAATTGCCTTTTTTGATACATAAAATATGGATCATTTTCATTTTCTATTATTTGTAAACACATGTATTGGTTTTGAAAGATACTGTAATGAATTTTATGGAAAAAAAATATAAGAAATTAAAATTAAGTTTATGTGAAATGGCTCGCTCAGTCATTCGCTCACTTTATTGAATTAAATGACTAGAGATTATATTTTCAAATATATATATTAGATAGATTCTGCAATTTGTTCATAAAGAATGTTCAATAAAAAGAAAAAAAAACTTATCTTTTTTTTACCAAATCAACTAAAAAAAGGCAAACAAAATCAATCTAAAACCCATTTCGTAAATTTGTTTATTATTATTTGATTTTAATAAATATTAAATAAACACTTATTTTTTTCAAGATCTATAAGAAGGAAAGAGCTATCGATTATTAAAAAAAAAAAGAAATTAAATTTCG
This sequence comes from Tetrahymena thermophila SB210, assembly GCF_000189635.1. Taxonomy (NCBI): domain Eukaryota; phylum Ciliophora; class Oligohymenophorea; order Hymenostomatida; family Tetrahymenidae; genus Tetrahymena; species Tetrahymena thermophila. Next base: position 142,698 of record NW_002476381.1, read on the forward strand.
CCAATCATTAAAATATTTAGCAACGCTGACCAACTGATATTTTAGATAAATAAACAGATAATTCAACTTTTATTCCCTCTATAATCACCTTAACTTTATAAGGCGCATCATATTGATTGAGGTAGTAGTAGTACAAGGTTATTTATAATTCAAACCATTTTCAATCATTAGACAAAAAATTAAGGCAAAAAAAAGGCTTTTAGGTAAAATACAAAAATTTGTGAAATAACAGGAAATTTTTCAGTAAAATAATTATGAGTAATTAGAACAATAATTGGATGTATTACAATATGAATAATTAAGGAAATCAATAATATCATCACATGTAAAATAATAATAATGGGAATGTTAATTCTGCTAATAGTAATTGTGCAAATAATAGTAATAATTCTTAACAATAGCAATAAAATAGTCATTCCCACTCTTAGCATTAGTAATACAATAGCATATAATAATAGTAATATAATGAGTAGATTTATTAAGCCATGTAGTAGTAATTTAATCATTAAATGCATCACCCTCACTCTTAAGGTTAAAATAGCGGAATAGTTTAGCCTCCTCCTGGTATAGCTTTTATGCCATCGACTTTTCCTCAAGGCTAGTATCCACATTATAATTAATAAGTTTATTCGCAACAATAATAACCTTTAATTCTTTAGTAGTAATAGCAATAAGCATCAAATGGCTCAAACAACTCAAGCCCTAACTAGAGTCATTAATAGCAGCCATAAAATACTAACAATAACTAGCAATTTTAAACTCCTTAAAGCCAATCTCCTTAAACTACTTAACAATAGCAACAAATATAATAAAGCTAAACACAGCAATAGCCAAAACTAAGCAAACTTCAAAAATAGTATTCTTTGATAGATGATAGAGTCACTCAAGCATCAGAAGAAGAAAGATCAATTTCTAGCTATTAACAATCATAAATAGGAAATTTCAATAATTAATAGGAAGAATACCTTTTGGAACACTTAGAACTTAGTATTTTTAAAATACAGCCTTGTCCCAATCAAAATATATAGCATAATCATAAATAGTGCTAGTATTATCACGGATTGAAGGACAGAAGAAGAGTAGGTACAAATTATTCACATGATCCTTGCTAATTTATTGATAGTTTTGGAGCTAATTGTCCTCTAGGTGATAAGTGTCCTAAAAGTCATAACAAGGTAGAATAGTTGTATCGTCCAGATAAGTATAAAACAAAATTTTGCACATACTATCCAAATAACTGCAAATCTTGTGAATATGGTATATTTTGCTCTTTTGCTCATTCTGAAAATGACATTAATACTGAATTAATCCATAATTATGAATATGATGTGGACTTCTATATTTTTTATTATAAGACTGTATGGTGTCCATTTAATTATATTAATCACGATAGAGGAATGTGTGTTTATGCTCATAATTGGTAAGATTACCGTAGAAAACCTCACTCAATTGAATTTGGCTATGAACCTGATGGATGTGAAAGTTGGAATCCTAACTCTTTTATCACTGAATATGAAATAGGTTGTCCTAATAAACAAAATTGTAAAAAATGTCATGGTTGGAAAGAATTAGAATATCACCCAAAAATATATCGAACTAAACCTTGCTAGCAGCAACCTTGCCCAAAAGGAAAAGCATGTCCGTATTATCATAATATTTAAGAAAAAAGGTATTCAATTTATTATTTTATAATATTCAATAAAAATTAATAGTTTTTTAATTAGTTCGCCAATATTTATTAATTGATTTTGAGAAAAATAATCAGTGAATAAATCCCACAAAATTAAATTCAAATTAAGTCTATTAAAATTTTCACAAATAAATTAAAACTATTAATACTGAAAGAATTTAAATTTTATAAATAGAATAAAAAATAGTAAAAATATTTAAAAAATTATAATATAGGAACCTCTCTAATAATATTTAGTCTGAGCTTTTTAGATATGCTCCTAGAAATAGAATTACTAAAGGTCTATTTAAAGTATCATAGCATCTAATTCCAAAAGAAATTAAATAGCCTTAGTAACCAGGTGGTGGAGGCAATAACAATCCCACTAACGGAAGTAGCGGAATTAAGTAAGATAAATAAATGTATAAATTGAAATTTATCTTCTATTTTATTAATAGCAATTAGCCATCAAAAATAGCATAATTTAATAGCAGCCATTCCCTCTCTTCTTAGAATAATAATTCAGTAGCAAATTACTAAGGATATTAAGACAATGCTATAATGAATAACCAGTAAGTTAAAAAATAAGCTTCTCTTAATTCTAAAAAAGTAAAAGGCAGCGCTGTCCTATAAAAGATGAATACTTGCAATGATCTCTCTTCTAATATTTACGAAGAGTCTACAGACAACGAAAGGTAAAGATATAAATTTAATTATTTCATGTTAAATATTTTAAATTTTAGTAAAAAAAGAGTAATAAGTTAAAATTTAATTATAAATAAAAGGTATCAACAGTTCTAAAGTGTTTATTAAGAGAAAGGAACATAAAATCACCCAATTACTCAATCTCCTCCTCTTAAAAAACCAGCAGTAGGTGTAGTTAATAATAGCAACAATCCTAATAATTTTAAAAGAAGTGAGAGCTAATAATTTGAAGAAGTTGCAACTTAAAACTCCACTCCATAGCCTTAATTTGCAGGTCAAGAAGAATAAAAAAAATCTTTGAAAATTGCAGTCCCTTTCATTCTTGAAGAGTAAAAGGATTCTGGTAAGAAATAGAGTACATCTGAAATTAATAACAACTAATAACAATACTCATCTTCTTCAATAAAATAAGGTATCCAAGCATAATCTTAAAGTTAACAGGAAATGTTCTCTAAAGATTAATTAGCAGATTAGTTACATTAATATGATTAATTCACTAATGCATTTACAACTTAACCCACTACTCTGTAGCGATAAAACACAAATCCTGCATAAAACATCCCTTTCTAAAACTAATAATTTATGCATTATGAGAATGCAAATTACAATCCTTAAAATAACTAAAACTTCCCTTAGAAAGGAAGAGCTACTTATTCGAAACAAAACTCAATTCAAAGTATTAATAATAGTAGCTGTAATAATTTAGATAATATTTAATAGAAAACGGCTAATGATAAATAAGATGATGAATATGATTAAATTAACTTAGCAATATCTGATTTTAATGGCTTCTAATAGTGAATGTTCTTATATGTATAATTTATAAATAATTATTTAACTTAGTCTCAATAAATTCTGTTATTAGCAATTTACTTATGCAATAAAACCAACTAATCATAAACAAAATGAAATGAACTACCCTTTATAATATTTTCCATAAACCAAGAGGAACCTGAAAATATATTATTAATAATAATAGTAACAACAAACAAATGATCTTATAATACAACTAATAAATAATAAAATTTATTATTACCTAATCCATTTACTTAAAAATATCAAATTTACAAAATAAATTATATAATTGATAAAAGTAAAAAAGTTTTTATTTAAAGAAGAATAAAATAATATTGCTAAAGAAATAATAAGAATAATAATAAAATTAAGATTTTAAAATAAACTCATTTATTGATTTCATAAATGTTAAATGTGTCTTTGATTGATTTAATAAAATATTAAAAGTTATTTTCAAGCATTATTTAACAAAGAATTAAATTAAAAAAATTTTAATCATTTTACCTTAATAGAAAAAATATATATATAATTCATATAATCTTCCTAATATCTTTATGAAACCTTATACTCTGACTTATCTGAATTCTTGAGATTTATCAAAAATAAAACTTTCGTTTATAAAACTCTTAATGAATCATTTTTTCTCTCCATATACATTACTTGATACTTCAAATAAAACTAATTTAAAATTTATTTTTAACATTTAATTCAAAACAAAATTATATTAAAAAATTTCAAATATTAAACTATATTAAAATTAAAAATTGTTTGTTTACTCATAATGTATTTTATCTATTTTATTAAAGTCTAAATAGATTTATTTTAAAAAAAAATTTTTTTATTAAATTTTGTTAAATTTAAATAAAAATTTAGTTTTGATAAATTAGAAAAATTTTTGGTTATTAAAATAAGCAATTTACCAAATTATAATACATATCAAATTGATCAAAATTAAGTGATAACTTATTTAATTCTTTCTATTGATTTAATGTTTTAAATATATTTAATTCAATAAATTAATCTTTTTTGTTATTATTTAATGAAGATATGATGCTTAAAAAAGAGATATATAGTTGATTTTAAAGAATTATTTTGAATATATTTTTTTCAAAATAAAATCTTCTGTATGTTGTAAAAATATGAGTAAAATATAAATTTTTAACTTTTCATTAATTTATTACTTTATTATTAAAATAAAAATGATTTTATTTAAATAATATAAATAATAATTCTGATAAGATATTATATGTATATTCAAATCACTTAATCTATTTATTTTAAATAATTAATAAAATAATCTAACTAAATAATTTTTGATTTAATAAGAAAACGAAGAAATTTTATAAGTTACTATTTTTTGCGCACATATAATAAATTAGGATAGTATATTCACAATAAAAAAGGAGAACTTAGCTAATTTACAAAAAACAGGTAGTTATTTAAAGTAAATTAAAATTTCTGAACTGAAAGATATTAGAAAATGGAAGATGATTATGAAGCGCTTAGAATGAGTTTAATAGATAGAAAAAAAAAGGAAATAATTCATAAGCCTATTTTGAATAATATTGGTGATTCAATAGATTTTGGTTTTCAAGCAGTTAACTAGACTTAAGAAAAGGTCTTCACTTTAGAAAATAAAAATGACTATTAAGTTGAATGGAATTTTGAGTCTGAAATATTCTAAGTATTTCCTTCATTTGGTACTTTAGATGCTAAAGGTGGTAAATAAACAGTAGTTATCTCATTTACTCCTTAAGAAGCATCAGCAATTTTGAATACTATTATTTTAAATATTGACAAAGAGAAGCCCAGGATAATTAAGGTAAGTGGAATTGGAAAATACCCATTTATCTAACCATAAGCTAGAAAAATACATTTTAATACTCTTTTAGTTGGTAAATCTTTAACAAGAGAGGTTATTGTGAAAAATCTAAGTTAGGTGGGTACAAAATTCACCATTACAAAGCTGATAAATGATGAATTCAAAGATTCATCTTTTTCTATAAACTGTTCAAGTGGTTTCATTCCACCTCAATCTTCATTTTTGGTTTCTATAACTTATAAGCCACAAGTTGAGGGATTATGCTCAATAGCTCATTGGAAAATAGAAGCTCCTGGAGGCAATAGTGCTTAAATTAGTGCAATTGGCGATGCTGAAGGATTTAATATAAGATTAAGTGATCAAAGCATTAATTTTGGTGAAGTAAAAATTGAAACAGAAGCAAGTCGAATTTTAACTATTTACAATGATAGTGATTTGCCAACAAAATACTAGTTTTACATAGATTAAAATAGTATTTTTAGTATTTCTAAACCCAAAGGTATTATAAAAGATCATTCCTATGTAAGAATGCTAGTTTAGTTTGTTCCACGCCATACTATATGTTATTATTAGAGAGTATTTTGTGTTGTTTAAAATCACAAAGTAATCTATGTAGATCTTATAGGAACATGCTATGATTTGCTATTTAAACCCCTACCTTTAGTTTAATAGTAAATTGATTCTTTTAGAAAGAGAGTTATAGAAGGTAGATTATCGAATATTGATATGAAATACATGGAAAATTCAATTTTACTTAAAATTCAACAAAATTCACCTCTAAGTAAACGTAAAACAGCTCATAATCTGAGTTAATAATTGGCAATTACAAACGGAACCAATTTTTCTATAGGATAATTCGGGAACTACTCATAACTAAATAATTTAAGCTTACAGTAACAAAGTTAAATAAACAATGGTAGTGGATTACTTTAAAATTAAAAGAAGCAACTATTGCCATCTTAATCTCATCAGTAGTTATCAGTTTTTAAATCATAAAGCCAATAAGAAAAGGTAATTAACCCTAACAATAGGTACACAAAAAACAATTTGAGTCCTTAGAAAAACCTATCTAAAAATAAGAGTCTTCTTTTAACAAAAGAAAAATCAACCCAAATTACTTCAACAGTAGAGAGTTCTACTAAGCAAATCCCATCAATAAATTAAAAATACCCATTAAATTCAGCAACATAAAATACTTAAGGAGGTACTATTGACACTATCAATGCTAACTAAAATCTTGAGTTGTAGTAGTAATAATATTTTGATAGAATTCCTGAAACTTATGAAGATGATACTTCTTAGCTAAATTCATAAATAGCCCTTCATAGAGAATTATTTTTAAGCTAAACAAGTGGAACACGACTGATAAGAATTAGTGTAAAATAAACTAATTTTTATTATTTATTTAAAGAATTTTTTAATTATTTCTTAAACTAATTCACTTGTTATTTTACAAGCTAATTAATTATTTCTTAATACATTTTTTTTCCTTTTCCTAGTCTTTTTTCTTGCATAAATAATATTTTATAGAAAGATATTTTTTATCAAAATTTGATTAAATAATAAAAATATTTTATATTGAAATTTGAAATAATTAAATTTAAATAATAGGAAGAGTTTTTAGATTTTGGATATTAAGAATTAATGACTCTGAGCTAAGAAAGAGTAGTTACTATATTTAATAATATAAATAGTAAAATCACAGTTTTTTGGACCATATTAAAGAAAAACAATAGCTTAGATAATAGTCTATCTGTTTTTAGTGTTTAACCCGAAACAGCTTCAATTAAGCCTAATTCAAGAGCAGATTTTAAAATCTCATTCCGTCCTATAAAAAATTCATTCTATTTCTTTTAGGATCTTCAATTTATAGCTTATAAATATAGTGAAAAGCTAACTAAAAATGTAGTTGATGAATTCTAGAAATCAATTTTAGCATAATCTATGAAATTTACAAATGACTAATTATCTCTTACTCATACACAGTCTTAAAATTCGCTAAAGTAACTAAATAAATATATAAAACTATTAAATTTAAAATTATATTCTATTATAGGACTTCCACAGTGTTCTTAAAGACACTGAATAAAATAGATTACATAGCAGATGAAACTCTGCCACCATTTTCTGGATTTGTAAGTTGTGTTGGACACTCTTTTGGCCCACATAATTAAATATATATTCCAATGGTCGATTTTTCACCTTCTAGTAAAGTAAGTCTAAAGTTTTTTCTTAAAATGTATTGAATAACTAAAAACATGTAAATCAAAAGGTCTATTTCAAGTCTTGTAGAGTTGGAGAAGTTTCTTACTAATCAGTAGAATTGTAAAACTAAGGGGACACACCAGTATATTTTAGAGTTTAGAAGGACCCTAGTAGCATTTATAATGTTTATCCATAAGTAGGTTTAATTTAGCCAAAATAATTCATATTACTGGTAATACAATTTGCTCCATAGAAAGCAAAAAAATATGAGTATTCAATTAATATAGTTCTTAACCATAATAACTCAAATATTAAACCTCTAAGTTTATATGGTTTTTGCAGTGAGCCTTTGGTTGATATAGAAAACGATGGAAAGCTGTTTTTCCCTCCAAGCTTCTTAGGTGTCTACTCTAAACAAAAAATGAAAGTAGAAAATAGATCTAAAATTAATTTAGAATTTGATATATTGATTCCTGATAAATATAAAGAAATGTTGCATTTTGAACCTTAATCAGGTGTTATGAAACCAAATGAGCACGTTTACATAACATGTGGCTTTGTTCCTTACCAAAAAAAAAATTACAAGATAAAGCCTATATTTAAAGCTAAAGAAAGAATAGATTTAACTTAATCTATGGTAGGATACTTTATGCCTGGTAATAAATTTTATTAAATATTTAAATTATATTGTGATTTATTTATTAAAAAAAATATTTACAATAAGAAAATTATTTTACATTATTTAATCATTGATTGGTTTTAATATAAAAATATTGCATTTGAAAAAATGCAATAAATATCTTTGAATTAAAATATTTTATTAATCAAATTTAATAAAAACATAATTGTTAAATTAAAAACTTAAATAGGGTCTGGAAGCAGTGAATAGTAGTAAATTTAATAAGAAGATGAGATACAAAGTTTAAAATAAATTGAAAAACAACTTGAGGTTGTTGCTAGAGGTGCTGATGGATCAATAACGATTAAACCAGAACTGATTGATTATGGAATAGTGAAAGTTAACTTTTAATAAAGGATGACTGCACAAATACGAAACGATTCTAATTGCACTTTTTACATTGAATTAAAACTTGTAAATGATGATGAATAAGAGGAAACTGAAATATAATAAAGTTAAACATAATTATCATAACTGATTAGTGATTAAGATATTGAAACTAGAAGAAGAAAGAACAAGAAAAAAAATGGACATCTTTAAATTAATGAGGATGAGGAAGATGATGAATAAATAAAAACTGGAGAAATTGATTAAAGTCATACTATGAGAAAAAATAAATAGGTTTATGATCAAGAAACTATTCATTAGAATTTTAAGCTTGATTTTACTGAAGGAATAATATCTGCTAACTCAAAAATAGATATTGGAATTGTATTTTGTCCTAATTAAGTTAACTTTTTTAACATGAAGTTGGAAGTTATAGCAACAGAATGCAATCCAAAGGCTAGTATAGTGCGTACTTAAAATAGATAGTTTATCTAAAAAACACATCTAAAAATTAAAGCTAATGGTAATTACCCTCTATTGAAAATAATTGATGTTAGAAATGATGCTATTAGTGTAGCATCTTTATGGGAGAATTTTTAAATTAACAAGATTAACTCAGAATTAGCAACTGATTTAAACGAAGATGAAATAAACTTTTTGAGAATAGAATAGCTTAACATAGAATAAGCTTAGAAGCTCTAAAGAAAATTAAAAAATTATACATGGAATTTTGGATATTTACCAAATAATAAGAATGTAAAACCAAGAAAAATTGTTGTTACAATTCAAAATATAGGAGGGACTGAGCTAGACTTTAATTTTAAATTACCTTCTGATAGTTAGGTAATTTATTATTACTATTATTCAACAATATATTCATTTTTAATTTAAAAAGTTTTTTTTTAATATTTATAATTTTCTATTTTTTGATAATTTAAAAGATTGACTTAGAACCTTGGGCAGATCCAGGTGAGCTTTAGGGAGATGAAGCTTATGAAAAAGCTATCATAGATAGGAAAATATTTTAAATTATTCCTAAATCAGGAACACTGAAACCTTAATAGCTCTAAGATATATAATTAATATATAGTCCAGGAAATATTGATGATGGTTTTTAGATTTTATCATAAAAATAAGAGAAAATTACTTCTGAAAATCACCTATTAAGGGTAGTTTTATAGATAAATAATGGCAAACCTTTGGTTATAAATCTAAAAGGAATGATGCTTTCTCCTACATAAGGCATGCTCTCAGTTAAACAAAATAGAGTAAACTTACCTGACTGTCCTATAGGTATGCTTCTACCTTTGTAGTATCCTATTGAAATATAAAATGTTGGGTTAACAAAATTAAATTACTCAATCGAAGTTTAAGAAATAGATGAAAAAGGATAAAACATAGATTCAAAATTTGAAATTTTCAACATTTCTAATAAAAATGGCTCTCTGATGCCTAATGAAAAATAATACTTATATTGTTTGTTTAAGCCTCTGGAAGCTAAAAAGTATTATCATATTCTAAGCATAAAAGCTACTGATTTTATGAAGCCTCTTAAAGATATTAGATTGCATGTAATTGGCGAAGGATTTTCAAAAATTCCTAAAAAAGTTATTAAAACAATAGAAAATGAGTATCCTTAGCAAAGATCGTCAGTTTCTGCAATAGGAAGCAAGGTTTGCTTTTCGATTGAAGAAATTGATTTTGGTGAGCTAAAACCTCATTAATAAATAACAAGAGTAATTATTTTATATAATTTATCAAACAATGAAAAACTATCCTTTGATTTTACGTATGGGTTTTCTTTACAAACAAAAGCACCAGGATTAATTTGGTAAATATTTCTCTAAATCTAAATTTTTTGATTGATTGATTTAAGAAAGTGAATATAATTTTTAAACTAATATTTTATTTTTAAATAGTGAAGATAAATTTTCAATAGAACCTAGCTAAGGAAGGTTAAATCCGGGTGAATTTATTGAATTAAAGTTAACATTAGAAGCAGCTTTACAACCTTCTATTTATTCTGGAGAAATAGAGTGTGCAATTTATTGGGGAAACTAAGATATCGCAAGTGGAAGTAAGCTAATTAATTAAATTATAAAAATTATTAATTTAAAATAAAATAATAGATAGAATGGTCACAACTATGAGTTCTGTTTCTAGCCATTCAGGTATAGAAAAAGAAACACTGTTTTTAAGAATTAAAAAATAATCTAAATTAAGCAACCACTTGCAAAAAACAAAAGATAACTTACAAAGCTAAAATTCTAAAGAGCACATGATGATGAATATAATAGGATAAGCTATCAAAGATATTTTAAATGACGATAATTTGTTTGATTTAATAAAAAGAATTGATGATTAGCCAGTTCAATTGTATTAACAATTTGATAAGGAAGATACAATGGATATTACTATGGTTAGTAAAGGTTTAAATGATATTTTAGATGTAAGTGGAATAGCAGATGATATAATTAAAGATTTAAAAGAAAACTACGATAACAACTATGAAGAAAATAATAACTTATCTGAACAAAATAGCTTTACAGTGAATCGTTCAGATAGTAAATTTAATAATCAGAATGTTAACAATTCAATCATAACAAACGGAAAACAATAAAAAAATAAAATGTATAATGATTACAGACAGATTTTCCTTTAGGATGAATTCTCAGAATTAGCTGACTTAATATTTGAAAATACATACTTTAACATCATTCAAGAAGCTACAAGAAGGGAATGTGATTTGTTAAGAGTTGGAAAAAATTTTATAATTCCTCAAAAATGATTGGATTTAATTGAAGCTTATTATTTAAAATATTTGAATATTAAACAATATTTATTATTTATTAAAAAGTTATTTTTATAGTCAATTAAATACTTTATCACATACAAATAAAATATTAAATTAAAAAATTTTTTTTTAATTATTCTTCTTTTTTTCTTTTAAATCTATTTTCTAAATTTATTATTTTAATACATTTATTTTCTAACTAATTTTTTAGTACGAAAATAAATTTTTTTTTAGTTTAATATATTAATTTATTTTAAAAAGCTGTAATTTAATTATTCCTTAATGACTTAATATTAAATATTTTAGGAAGCCATAAAATGATTTATAAAAAACGCAATTTTTAAAATTTTTAAGAAGAAATTCAAGAATTTTATAAAATTTTAAAAGGATATTTTTTAATGATTGATTTTTTATTGAGCTTAAAATAAATTTAATTTTTATTTATTATGAGTAAAATTTAGAATTAGAGCAGTTACTTAAATTAAATAACAAAGAAAATTAACAATTATTAATTATTTGATATCTTAAAAAAATCAAGCTACAATATTTTAACAAATACAAATTTTACAAAAAGTTTATAATTTAGCAAATTAGCAATTTTTAAAATAGATGGAAGATTAATTTTAGGATCCAGGCATGTGTCAAATTCATAATAGACCATTTGAGTGTTATTCTTTAGATGAAAATTGGTAAAACAGAGTTATTAGCTTTGTTTATAAATTTTATTTTCAATAAATGAATCCAAAATAAACATAATATTTAATTAAAAGCTTAATATGTCCTTCTTGTTTAATGTTTGGTCCTTATCAAGGCAATAAAGTTTGTAGAATAGAAGAGGCTGCTAAAAAACTAAGAGCGAAATTATCTGAAGCAAAAGATTAAAGTAAATGATTGAAAAAGTGATTTTAAAACAATCTGAATAGAAATTATAAATTAGAATCAAAATAATACACAAAAAACAAAATTCAGAAAATAATTTTTTAAAATAGATATTTTGCAGTACGAAAGAACAGAAAACATTCTATTAGACATAAGACATACTAAAATTGAATGCGAAGAAAAAAAAGCATAAATAATGAAAGAAGTTGAATTAACTTTTTCAAATGTTATTAAGGTTTTAAAATAAAGAAAAGAAGATGTTATTAGTGAACTTGTTGATCACTTTAATTAACAGATAGAATCAGTTTATGAACAAGAATCTAAATGGTAAAAAATTATATTTTTTTTCTTTGTATAATAAATAAATTTACAATTAGGGTAGAGAAATAAGAAACAGGATCAGAGTTAGCAAACCTTTTAAAAGAAGAAAATGATTTAGTATTAATTTAAAAATCAAATTTAATATTGAAAGGAATAGAATCATTGAAGGAGTCCTAGCAATACAAACAAGTTAAAATACTTAATACTTTAGATACAAATTTTAAGGCTTCAAAATTAGATTCATCTATTAAAGAATTTTTAAGAGATTTAGAAAAATTTGTTGTTAAAGGAGAAGTTATTACTATTTAATATAAATGCTGATAAAAATAAATTTAATATTTTTTAATTTATACAATTTTATATGATTTATTATCTACTGCATAAAATTGTTGAAATTAAATTTTAAAAATAGTTTATTTTAATTTTAATAAATTAAATATTATTAAATTTAAATTTAGTAAATTATAATATTATGAAATAAAAAAAAATTTGATTTTTATTATATATATATATATATATATAGCACCCTAAGGTACTGCCTTTTTTCAAGGCTACATACACGAATAATATTTGAGTAAAATATTTGTTTACCTAATTAGAAATTCATATTTAAAATTTAAAGACTATTTGAACCTATATATGAAATATTATAAATTATAGAAACATTTTAAAAAGAACTCCTAATAAATATTTTTTAATAAATATATTAAGTAAAGTAAATTCACTATTTTAAATATTATTTTCATTAATAAAAATTGATTTTTAAATATAAATCTTATTTCTAATAAATTATCATGTTAAAACTGAGTTCATATTTAAAGAAAAATTAATATTTGTATTTTAAAAATTCGCTCATTAGTTAAATTTTGATTGTATTTTAAACTAATAATTACAATTATTAGGTGATATTATACCTACTTTATTGCTTTATTAATACTAAATTGGAATTGGTGTTTTTTTAATTTGTAGAAATAGTAATAATTTAATTCAAGAAAATAACTTTGACAAATCATATAATGAAATATTTTTTTAAATAGTTTGTTATCTAATTTTTGGTAGCATAAATTTAATTTAGACTGGCTTAAGGTATTTAGTATTGTCTTTAATAAAGTTCTGATTAAACTACCTGTCTATAATGTATTGATGACTTAGTATTTGATCCATACATATCTACTAATTCATGTGTTTAAAAAAAATGTTTGGACTTTCTTTTCTATGATATCAATACAAAATAATGCACATCAACTTGTTCTGGAAATTAAATTGGAAATTAAATAACAAAAACGTGCGATTATTATTACAATTGTCCTTAAATAGATTTATTAGGATAATAATTCCATGAAAATGGTTATGTATCTTAAATAATATTGCTAGATTCTACTTTAATAAATTTTTATTCATCTCCAATGATCAACACTATAATAATTTAAGATTAGAGCAATGTAGAACCTATCATAAATAGTTATCTATATTTAATATCTATTAGTAACCAGTCTTCACAGATAATAATATGGGACTCAAATACTGGTATAATAAGAGCAAGCTTAAAGGGACACAAATTTCCTATAATGCAAATTCATTATATTCCTACTTCATAAAATATTATAAGCTTTGGCTCTGATGGCGAAGTTATTACATGGAATTATAAAAATGGATAATTATTAAGTACAGAAGTGATTTTTCAAGGATAAATTTTACCAAAAAGCCCTATCGATTTAAAATAAAACTCTATTTTTACTTTTGGGACATATGGAGATTTTTATGATAATAATTTTATAACACTAGAGTATAAGACTTATTTAGGGCATACATAATAAGTAACACAAATATTTATAATTGATTAAAATATTTTAATTTCTTTCAGTGAAGGAGATAGCATGATAATTGTTTGGGATAGAATTCTATCTTAAATAATATTAAACCTTTATGGAGGAATTAAAAATTTTAGCTCATTACCTATTCAACTGTTTGCTAAACAAAATTCTTATTAGCAATATTTTATTTAAATTGTTATAACAAATAGTTTAACAATGAAAACTTATCTTATTCCTCTTCAAATTAATTTTGATAATTAAAAAAATATTTGGAGTAATTAAATGTTGGATTAAGTTTTATTAACATCAGATAGTTCAATAAATAGCCTATACGTTGATATAAATAATAATTTGATATTTTTTGTTGTTAATTAATAATTAAACATATGCAGATATGATGACACAAAAAATGATTTGATTATAAATCAGTAAATTTAATTATCTTCAATATTATAAATTTCTAACTAAGATAATATTACTTAATTGATTTATAACTCTAACTCTATCCTTTTGATATCTGATTTAGGTTAACTATTTTTAATAAAATATAATCCTGAGAATCCTTAAGCTCAAATTATATTAAATTCAATACCTCTATAAATAGTTTTAAATACCTAAATTATAAATGGATTTATGTACTTATCAAAGTATGACTAACTTTTTGTTTTTGGAGGATAAATTGTTTCTTACAATATTCCTAAATAAAATGTCAACTTTGTTATTTCTTCTTTATAATCTCCCTTACCATAATAAACATAAAACCTTAATCGATTTGACTTCTCAGATATTAGCCAAATAATTGTTAATACCTCTGATGATGGTTAAATATTTATTTATGATTACTTTGATGGAAGTTTTCTTAACAAAATAACACATCCTGATTACGAATACGCTCCTTTCCCTAAAGCTACTTTTATTAGCATAGTTTCTGATGATAATTTTTGTGTTTCTTTTAGTAATTAATAAATTGTGTGTTACTCATCATATGATTATCAAGTAACTAGTAAATTTTCAGTAGACGAATAAATTAATTCATAAATGTTTGATAGCAAGCTCAACTTGGTAATTGTAACATCATTAAATACAGTATATATTTTTGATTTAACTGCAAATAAGCTAGCTAGTTAAATGAACATAAAAGATTAATTCTACTAAACTTAAATATATAGAATTTTTTAAACTTTAACATGTTATAACTAGGCAGGTGATGCTATTATTTTACAATACCCGATTCTTAAAATAATGTACTAAGCTAATAACAGTATATACAATCCAAATAATGCGTCTTTAACAATTTAAGATAATTTAAAGCTTTATGAAATAAATATCGTTTGCTTTCAAAATGGAAACGTTGTTATTAGAGATAGTACTTTAAAACTTATAAAGACTTTTTAATTCTAATTTTCTATAAGCAGAGTAATTTAAATATTTTTACTTTAAAAAAATTTTTTTTCATAAGAAAAATATTTTTGATGGTACAAAATAGAATAAAAATTATTTAATATAATCAATAATTTTAATATTTAATTTATTTAGTGCGGATCAGATCCTAATTCCTTACTTCTTTTAGGAGGTTCTTATGATGGAACTATATTCACTTAATCAATATATGATACTTAAATATTTTATAGTCAAAAACTTTTACATTTCCCTATAATTGGTGGTATGATAGACTCTGTTAATAATAAAGCAATATTCGTGGTCGATTATGGATCTTATGGTGGAGGAGTACTTATAGGTGACACAAGGTCATTTAAAATAGAATAAACATATAACACACAGAATTTGATAAGCTACTATAATTTAGATAGCTATAAGAATAGAATGATTATTTAAGATTTAAATAATTTATAAATTAGCAGTTATAGTATATCTACTTATTCAATTTATTAACAATAATTAGCATAAAATAAGGATTTAAGATACTCTAAAGTGCTACTTATACAATCTTAGTATTTAATTGTTGTCATATCTTAAATTATAACTATATAAAAATATATCTCTCTTGATATATTTAGGTAAAAAAAACAAAAATTAAATATATATTTTAATAAATTTTTTATAAAAATATTATTTTTTTAGGTAAAATAATAGACATAATTCATAACCTATAGACATAATTATAGATCAAGACAGATACACAATAATAAGTATAAGTGGTGATAATACAAATAATCTTTAAGTATGGAATTACTAAATAGATTCTTCTCAATTTTTAATAGGGCATTCTTAAGGAATTAATGGAATTTTATTTGAGACTAATTAAAAAAATTATTTTATTACTTATGGAAAAGATGGATTAATAATTATCTGGAGAAATAGTGTTTATTAAATTTTTTAATAATTTAATTTACATTCAGGTTTTGAGATAAATTCTATTTAAATTATAGCTTATAGTCAAGACCAGAGATAATTTTACAAATAAAATATTTTAATTTCTACTGATTTTAATTAGAATATCATAATATCAACTTATTAAAATTAAACTCAAACTCTAATGAAAATATAGAATAGCAATTATCAAATTTTACCAGATGTTAAACTAGGAAGATTAATACTTTATGGACCAACAGTGTAATTTATAAATATTTAGAATGGTATAAAAATATAGGAAATATATGGATTTGATGGGAATGTTTAAAATATATTTATTTTAGATGATTATATTTTAGCTTATGCTACTTTAGTATTATAATCAATAGATAGAAGCAGCATGACTATATAGTTCATAGGAAAATCATCTTTTTAAATTTTTAAGATAGTTATCATCAAAAATCTAGCAGCTATGATTAGTGACTCAAACGATTTTACAATTAAAATTTGGGATTATACGATAGGATAATTTTAGATAGATATAACTAACACTTATTATCCATAAAATATTAGAAACATTTACATAGATGAAGATTCTGATACTATAGTGGTAATCAATGTTTAAAACCAAATATTTACAATAAATCCATTTTTATAAAGTATTTCTAAAATAATTCATTATTTTACGCCTAAAGAAACTCTAATTTCTTAGCTAAATTACATAACGATTGATAGTCAGAGCAATATAATATTAATTTATTCAGATCAAGAAATCATATTTTGGAATTACTACTCTTATATTGGTAATCAAGGAAACTATTTGCCTAATAATTTTTAATCATAATATGGTATCACAATAGATGATAGTAATTTATTAATTAAAAAAAAAAATTATCTTCTTTTTTACTTAAATTAAAAAATAAATTTAAATTTATAAAATAGATCTTTATTTTTTGTCAGGTGATAGCAATCTTTGGAAAATGCAAAATAGCAGTTTAATTTTTGTTAAATAATTTTAAAATATACCTACTTTATTAAAACTTGTTGGAAATGTTATTGTAATAGGGGATACATAATTTGTTTATAGTTTAATGAATGAATAAGTAATAGTTTCTAAATTGAAAATATTTCCTATTTCATTTCACCCTGAAAATGATTAATTTTAACCAGATGCAATATAGGGATTAGTATTTATTATTAGTAAAATAAATATAATCTACTAGGTTTAAGTAAATTACCAAACATCTGAATTGATAATAAAGTAAAATTACACTTTATTCAGTTAAAATTCAAGAATTAGTAAAATAATTGTTGTTAAAGAATTTGGTCACTTAATTATAACAGATATTAAAGGTAGGATGTTTTTAATAGATTATATAAATTAAGTTTTAGTCTCTCAACTTAGTGATCATTAAATGCCAATAAGAGACATCATAATAAACACATAACTTTAGATGTAAGGAATAAAATTATTTTTTAAGTTAATTTTTCTTATTTATTGAAATAGTTTAATATCTTGCTCAGAAGAACCTAATATTATCATCTATTAGTACGATTAATAATCTATTATACAATCCTAAGTTATAAGTAGCCTATAGGCTCCTTCTTAGATGCTCTTAAATCTTGAATAGAATAGATTATTAGTTTGGGAAGATAAAAAATAAATAATAACTGTTTTGAACATTAAAGAAAATTATTAATTTTAGTAATTTATATTAGCTCCAGGAAATAACTTAGTTTAATTAAAGGCTTTTAAATAAATCAATATATTAGCTATTTTTAATTAATTTTAAATAAACTTTTATAATTATGATTAATTATAATATTTATTTAATTTTAGGAATCCTTCAAACATTAACAGTATTGCAGATTTAATATATATATCTGATTAAATTATGCTGTTGCTAACATAATCTAGCTTATTAGTTTTATAATTTTAAAATGATACTATTTTAGTTTTATAACAATATACCATGTAAAATCCTATTATTGTAAAAGCTTCTGTCTATAAAAGTGATCCCTATTTAAACATAGTAGGTGTAAGTTTATAATAAGCTTTCAATTTAACCTTAGTGTATGGAAATTAATATAACAATAAAAATTTATGCTATTACTAAATCACTGATAATGGGAGTCAATTTAATCTATTGGATCGCGTAAATAATCTTTACTAATAAATTAACTCATATAATTTACCTATTTAATATGTTAAAGTTGGTATTCTTTTGAATAATAATGCAAAATTTCAATTTATTGATACTTCAAGAATATAAAATATTAATATATAAATAGATTATAGTGCTTAATACCCTTTTAATGAATAAAACATAACTTCAATCTTGCTATAATAGTCAGATTAATTCCTTTAATAGAAATTTATAATGGAAAATATTTCAGTTTTCACCTTACCTAATACAAACTACATTTTCTTCTAAAGTACATAAATATTTATATTTAAAAATTAATTTTATAGAGATCTTTAATTTAGAAATGTAAGCCTTTAGCTAATGTAAGGGAACTTAGCTGAATTAGATTTCTAAAAATTCCAAAATATCAGTTTTAAAGCAATTTACTACTCATAAGCAGATGCCTATATTTATCCATCTTTGTTGACCATTTAAAATATCTAGACAGGATATTTAAACAATTTTCTTATACTTAATTGTTCTTTAGAAAAAGCTTCTATTTATAGATTTGAAAACATAAAATCATTATATTTATATAATATACAAATTGAAAATATCATAACAGAACCTTCTGATTAAAATTTAAAATATACCATTTTTTATTTAGCTAATATTAGCAATGTGTATATTAAAAATGTTACACTTATTAACAAGTAAGGGCAGGAATAACTAACTCTATTTTACATGCAAGGAATACATAATACCTACATTTAAGATTTAAATGTATAAAACATCCAAAATGTTTAAATAATTAACTACTAGAATAAATTTGAAGATGGAGATGGAATATACTATCTTAAAAATGATAAAATTGAAATAGTTAATGTAAATATCTAGCATTCATTTTCTTCTTCATCTGAATTAATGTATTTTTAATCTGATTAAATAATAATTAAAAATATGACGTCAGATGATGTAGTATGCTAATCATGCTATGGTTCAGTTATAAATACATTTTAAAGTTTTATTAAGCTGTTTGACTCATTCTTTAGTGATAATATTTCATTATTAGGTGGTTCCATTTTTTTAAGTTATTGTAATAAGCAATCTGCTTTTTAAAATACTAATATAACTAAATGCTAAGCAGAAATAGGTGGGGCTTTGGTTCTTATTTCATGTGATTTGATTCTATAAAATTCTTTTATTTATAATAATGAAGCATATATTGGAGGAGGTGTAAGATACCAGGTTTAAATTCCTTCTTTTATAAGAGATATTAATCTTAAGGATAAAATTTTTAACAACAAAGCTAAAATTTATGGAGATAACTTTGCTTCCTATCCTTAAAGCTTGAAAATTTCTTTTTATGATGACTAATAAACAGGATTGAATAGTAAATTTCTTTTTTTTTATTAACTTAAAATTGTTATTTTAATAAATATTAAAAGGTGTTTAATAAAATGTAAGTGATTTATAAAATTTCCAGAGTGGTAGTTAATTAAAAATTCAAGTTTAGTTTATCGATGAAGAAAATTAACCTTTAAATCTAAACTAATATTTTATACAACCAAGTATATCAAATGAAATTAAATCTGAAATATAAAGTTTATCAGTAGGAATTGCTTCTTATAGTTAAAATGTTATCCTAAATGGAGAAACTGTCAGCTTCATAAAACAATATGATTAAAAATCCTTTTCTTTTAAATTTACATAACTTTAGGTTACTGGTATACCTGATTCATAAGGTTTAATTTCAGTATATAGCCCGTCTATTATAGTCCCTAATCCTTAATCTAGTAATTTTTCTAACTAATCAGTTATCTATTCAATAAATATTTACTTTAGAGAATGTATAGAAGGGGAGTAATATATAAAGTAATATTTTTAATTTAGTATTTAATAAAAAAAACATGAATTTTATATTTATAAAAGGGTTTTATAAGGTATTTATCAATGCTAAACATGCCCCCAAGGCATGTATTCTTTAAAAAAACCTGATTTTGATTAAAAGATTTATGGGTAATGCTAAGTTTGCCCTTCAGCAGCATCACTTTGCCAAAATAACACTATTATTTTAAAAAATGGCTACTGGAGGGATAGCAATTCGACAGATAAAATCTTTAGTTGTTACAATAACATGGATAATTGTATAGGAGAAGATCCATAAAATATAAACTATTGCAGAGAAGGTTATGTAGGACCACTATGTGAAACTTGTGATTTTGAAGGGAAAATTTGGGGTGATAAATATTAAGAATATAATAATTACTATGAATGCTAAAAGTGCTAAAATTAAGCATTTAGATCTTCTTTCTAAGCATTTATATTTATTTTCTTAATTTTATATATTCTGTTTTGCTTAGAATAAATGATTAGATAAAATAGAAGATCTGCATATATTTATTATTTAAGATAGATGAACATAGCTAGCTTCGGAGTAAGCGAAGATTAAAATATGGTTACTGTTTACCTTAAAGGGATGATGCATTATATGTTTATAAGCAAAGTACTCAGCTAAAAACTTACCTTTTCTTAAATTTCTGACAATTTAGGGGTCTTAAGTCTTCCAAGTAGTGGGCTGAAAAACAATATTTCCTGCTATGAATTTCTTTTTCATTTTAATTTAGGTTTTTACATGATAAGAAATTTAATCACTATATTTATATTTCCTTTATTATTAATAATTATTATATAAATAATATCTTAGTTGGTAGCTAAATTATTTCATTATTGCAATTACGATGGTTTTATAGGATTAAAGTATATGCATTCTTGTATAATTATTTTTACCCTCTTTTAACCAAATGCTGTACTTGATATTGTCTAATTTGTTTCTTGCAGATAAATAGGTAACAATCTATATATAGTTGATTATCTAAGTAAGGAATGCTATACGACTGAACATTTATAATTCATTCTTATTTTTAACCTTCCTATGTTGCTATTATGGGGATTTATACTACCACTAGTTATTTTAGCTCAAATGAAAAAATATCGTAATAATCTTCAAGGCATTTTACCTACACTTAGATATGGATTCTTTTATAAAGAATATAAACTTAATAATTACTACTGGGAATTTATTAAATTTTATATAAAAACTGCTATATCAATAATTGATTCATTTTTTAGAGATTAACAGGTTGTTAAATATTCTCTTGTTTCCTTTATCATAATTATCTACTTAGCTTTTTTAAAAAGCTAGAATCCTTACAAAAATTAATATGTAAATAAGCACGATTAAATAGCTCATTTAATTCTTTTGATTAACTTAACTATAGGTAACATTTCAAACTCGAACTCTTATTAGTTATTAGTTGCTATCTGCTTAAATTTAATTTCATTTCTACACTATTTACTTATTTTAAGCTATCTCCGACACATTCTTTAGGAATATACAAAGCAATTAGCTATTAAAATTTTATAACTTTTCCCTTCTCTTATATAAAAATTTTAAAGTCTCCAAACCTTTGTTAAGAGATCTAAAAATCTAATTTAAGTATTTTTAAATTGGAAAAAAGTGAAAAGAGCTATTTTTAGATTTGTTAAGAATAATAATTAAATTCAGTCTTTAACTCAAATTTAGAACAATAATTAAAATTCTGAATTTTCTATTTCTAAAAAAGAGATGAATAAAAATAATACGAACGAACAAATTAGTTTTAATTAATTTAGTGGTATTCATTAAAAATTTTTCTCTTCAGTAAACTTTTTAAAGCAAACAAGTGCAACCTATTTTTAAAGAAAAAAGACACTAAAATTAAATAATTTTGACTCACCGACATTATTCTTGAATAAGAGTAAGCACATTATAAATAATACCAATACTTCCACTGATTAGAATAACATAGAAAACATAAATCAAATAGACAATTTAGACTTTAATATTGACTAAGAAAACCAAGTTTAAGAAAACTAATTAGAAAATTACAATTTTGATTTAATTAAAAAATGTAACAAAAATTTTAAGTAGAAATGAAAATCATATTGATAAATAAGAGAAAAAACAATATTTTATTTAATTCATTAAATTTAATAAAAATATAATTTTCATTAACTTGTATTTATGAAATGTTATTTTATTTGCTGCATAATTTTCATGTTATTTTGTTTATAATAAAAATTTTATTTTTTGAAGTCCAAAATTTATTCAAATTTTCAAGTTAAAGATATTATGGCTTTATTAATATATTTATTAATTCAATCTAATACTTATAATACATATTATTTTTTTAATAAATACAAATATTTAAAAGTCTTATAAAAAGTTATTATTTATTTAGTAAAATTAAAGAAAGAAAATAATGATTAAATATAGTTTTTTGATTTAATAATTAGCTATAAAATAAATTATATTAATTCAATTTAAAATAATTATCATTATTTTTGTCTTATCTAAAAATAAAATTATAATTTATGAATATTTAATACTATTTTAATTAAAAATGCTAATTTTTTTCTAATTTATTCATTTTGAAAAAAAATTATAAATAATTGTTATCAATAAAATAAATTGCAATATTTTTTGCTTTTCAACATAAAATTTTAGTAAAAAAATTTAATATAAAAACTAATATACTAAATACATTTATCAAAAATATGATATATTTAAATTTTAATTTATATAAATCAAATTATTTTAATGCATTATCACTATTTAAATCAGAGCAAAGTCAACCTAAATAGAAAACGCTCTAATTAGATAGTTGCTGACTGTTTTTAATAGTAAAGCTTCAAAGAATTCATAATAATTACAATATGTGAGGAATAAAATATTAATCTAAATTCTAATATTTATATTTTAGTATTTTGAATAAACTATTTTTTATTATTGTAGCAATACAGAGTTTATTCAATTTAATGTTGATATAGATTAAATTTCAAACTGATTAAAGCTATTTTGATTGTTTTAAATATCAATTTCTATGCGAAAAAATTTTTGACTATTTCAACTAGAAATATTGATCAATGAATTTAATAATTAGCAATCAATTGAATAATTTATTCAATCCCTGCAATATTTGTTAAAATAAATTAGATGAATATATAATTAAAAATCTAAACAAATATATATATAAATAATATCTCTTTAAACCACTAGTTATTATTAGATGGCATCATTTTTTAAATTTAGTTCTGAGAAATCAGCTGACGTTGAAAGTTAAAAGCCTTCTAGCACTTCAATTAGCTAAAATGATTCTTGCTTTCCATAATTGAGTTTGAAAGAAAGATTGTTAGGTTTTGGAATGTGCTTTATTTTGGGTAATAATTTTTTTCAATATTTATAAAATTAATAATGATCTAAAATTATGAATAATATAGGCACTATGATTTCTTTCCTTTCCTTTTTACCAGGGAAATCAATTTATGCAACAGCTACTCTTTATAGTATTGGAAATGTCATAAGTATTACAGGGTAATTAAAATTTATCAATTAAAAAAGTATTTAAATACTAATATCATAAAATTAGAACTGCATTCTTGGTTGGATTTTAGAAACAATTCAAAAACATGAAAGATAAAACAAGATTATTAACCACTCTTGTATTTTTGTCTTCTCTTATAATGACTTTTGTTAGCGTTTTTGTTTTCAAAATGAAAATTTTGGTACTCATTTTCGTAGTCATATAATTCCTTTCATATTTTTGGTACACTTTAAGCTATATTCCTTATGGACGTACAATCTTAACTAAATGTTTTGAGTCTTGCATTAAATCATGAAAAAATAAATTAGAATTCAATAAAAATGTTATTGCTAATAAAATATAAATTAAATAAATATTCTTTTAAATAATACTATATAAGAAGTTTAATTTTATATGTATTGACAGAATAAATACATTTTCTAAAACAATTTATTGTATAGTTATTCAAATTAATTTTATAATATTATTATAATTATAATAAATAAAAAAATTTGTATTAAAAGTTTTATTTAGATAATGTAAATTAGATTTTTGAATATAGAAATATTTTTTTAAATATAATTTAATAATTAATAAAAGATATTTAATTAAAATTTTCTAATCTAATTAATTTAATAAATTTTTTTGAATAATTTTACAGATAATAATAATAAAAACTCATTTTACTTTTAATTAAAATATATAAAATTTGTATGATTGTATTTATTAAAATTAATGATATAATATTTAATTAGAATATTTATCATTTTATAAAGTATTTCAATAGTAATTAATAGTATCATTAAAATTTGATAAACTTTTGGAAACATCAATTGTTTAATTTAACAACTCAGGATGAGAAATATATCTCTTAAATTAAAGCATTCCAGATCTCTTAAACATGTTATTAATTTGCTAAGAGTTGTACATTTAAAGACTTTAGACATCTTCTTATCTGATAGATTTTTCTACTGAATTTAATTGCTAAATACTTATTGTTGACTAGTTTTGATTTAGTACTTATCTAAATTTTTATTTTTCTTCATCTTGTTTTATTGATCTTTCAACAGTGTTATGAAGCTAAAATCCTACACTAGATTAATTTTATCTATTTATTTCATTATCTTTAATTATCTTTTACTAGTTTTCAATATCTTAGTCTTGGTCCTTGGGTTAAAAGTTTTCTTTTGTATTTATAAATTTCGATTCTTCTGCTTTGATAGTAGAGTTGTTTAAAATAGAGCAATCAATTATTGTATTCGATTTCTCAAAGAATAAAGCTGGCTTATCTGGGCATTTACTCACAATATAGCAGAAATTTTTTAGAAGTTTGTCATTAAAATATCCTTTACCTCTTCTTGTCCTAAGACCTTTTTTTGTAAAAATATCTTTCCAGTCATAAATAGACTTAGTGTGGTCATAGATGATACATTCTTTTTTATCAGGATTTAGAAGCTCTTCATTTTTTTATACTATTAATAAATCTTTATTTTTCCTCCAAATATCATAAAAAAAGAAATATAAATAAGAAAGGAATGTATTTTTCCTATGAAATTCTATTTTTTGATATAATTTTTCAAATTCTTCAGGGTAGTCCTCCATTAGTGTATGAAAAAGTTTATTTTTTTCAGCCAAGAGCTAATTTTTGAGATATTATTTATCTTTAAAGAACCTAAATGGAACTGCAAATATAGATATATTAAAATCATAGGATAAAGTTTCTGTTCTTCTTTCACACTCTCTAACTACATCATCCCTGTACTACTTGTAAAGCATTTCAATTTTAATTACTTCATCCTTCCAAATAGGTCTGTTTTTCTCTATTATATCCGCTAAGACTTTTGAGATCTCACCTTAATCACTAATGATCCCAAAAAATGAGTTATCTAAAATTAACTTTCTGCTATAATTAAATTTTTATCCTTCATTGTCTATTCCCACTCCTTCTAAAAATTCTATACTACAATTAAAGCCTGTTCCAACATCTATCACTTCTCCAGTTGAAAGCTTGACATTAGCTGAAGACAGAGCTTAGTACTTAAATACTCCTTAAGAATAAGTTACTACAGCATCACTATAATAATCTTCTTTAAATCCGTTCGTCTCTCTGAATTTCATATGCTTAACATTCACATTATACTCAAAATTAACAGTTTTACCAGATAATGCCCTAAGAATTCTTCTAATTCTTCTCTATTTTATAATTTCTTCATTTTAGTTTTATTCCCAAATATCTTTCAAGAGATCTTCTCCCTTTAATTCCAAAGGTGGATTGGAAATAGATGATTATTTAAGAAGGTCTTCGTCATCATACTAAAGAACTAATGTAAGAGGGAAAAAAATAGCTGTTACACGACAAAAGTAGCTTTTTCTAGGAGGAAGATTCTTAAATTTCTTACTATAATTATAGTAGATATCAACTCCAGGTAAGCAATTCAAGCAATTTAGAATAGTAAATTTGTAGGTGTTATCTTTGAGTCTTAATGCTTCTAATTCTTTTATATACTCTTCTTTACCAATTTTTTGCATAATTCTTATGTTTTCCTCAAATCTTTCTTATACAGTACCATTAAAATTACATAAAAATGGAGGTGATTGTGGACCAACATTAACAAATTTCATGATATGATTATTTTTAATCCTGAAGTCTTTATCTTACTGCATGAGCTTCAACCAGAAAGGCTGCCATATATTAAGTAGAACTTCTCTGTCTTTCTCATAATAATTTTCATTAAAATAAAGATAATTTGAATATCTATTGCTTAATCCAGCATAATTAAATATTCCTCTTTCATTAATTGAAGTAAATTCAAATTCTTCAAGGACACTCTTCATTATACTCTAAAGAAAAGAAAACTTAACGATCATCATTTTCAAAAAGTAGAACCCAAAAGATAAAAGACAAATTAAAAATTGAATTACAGAAAAAATAATTTGTATTGTTTTATTATTTCCATCTTCTATCCATAATAATCCAAAATTGAATAGAGAGCAAATTAGCACATCCACCTAAGAGATTAGCAGCAATCTATTTTCCCTATAATCATGGTATGGCTAAGTTCTTATGACATAATGGATGAATATGCAAATTTAAACAAAAGTAAAGACGTACTAGCAAATAAATCCTACTAAATTAGAAGAAGGATTAGTTAGGAACTAGAATGTAAGGATAAGCATAAACTTATATACCATAACTAGTAACTTATGATAGCTTCCATTATAGTTGTATAGATTGCTTAAAGCTGCAAAATTCTTATAATCTACATATTATAATTTTATTGATTAAGGGATGAATTCTACATCGTAATCTACTATCTCTCCATTATGATTATATAATGTTTGGAGTTATTTATTCATTCTAATTCCCCTAATAAATAAATATGGGTTTAATAAAAGCATAAAAAAAAGTGATATTCCGCTAAATATTTATGCTAACAGAACTTATTCATTATCTAAAACATCATTTGGATTTAAGAATACTTTCAAACTCTCATCCATTAAAGGCATAAAAATACTTGTTAAAATAAAAACTATAGTAGTATCATAAATTTTTCTTTACTTCCTATTTAAAATTTCTTATGTAGTCCCAACTCCTCTAACCTCAGCCATTCTTTTTTTATCAAATATTGAGGCCAATATGACATAGATTTCGCATAGTATCATTATAATAAAATGCACAGTCATCATAGTCATAAAAGGTACTTAAAAATGTGATGTAAAATCAAGTGATAATATGTCTGAAATTATAACAAAAGTATAACTTAACACTGGCCCTGAACAATTACCTAATGCTAATGTAATAATTCTAAGTACTTATGTAAAGTCTCTCAAAACTTCTAAAAGGACTAACAGCTAAATCATGCTAATTTATATTGATTATTATTTACAAAAAATCTACTTTTCAAGAAAGAATAAATAATTAAAAAATAAGTATATTTTTTTTAACTTATTATTTGTTTTTATTACTTTCTTACTATAGTTTTTCTCTTGGTAAATATTAATCGATTTTATTAAAATTACATCAAACATTTATTTCTTTTCATCATTAAAAAATACTATGTAAATTTTGTAACAAGTTTAGTAATAGTTTGTTAATTATATTGAATTATTTTTTTTGTGTATGTTTTACTCTTCGTTCATATTTGGAAGTAAGTTTTAAAGGGATACAGGCTCAAATTTATTAATCAAACTAAAATCTAATTTTATAATTTATTCATATTTTTTATTTGCTTTTGATATAAATAGATTCTAAAGTATTTAATGTGAATGTATTTTTTATTCAAATCATTTCTTTTTAATAAATTTTTTCACCCAAAACCATTATTTTGAATAATGTTATTTTATTATCTTTAATGAATACTCAAATTATATTAAATTTTAGTAATCAATCAATAATTTGAAATATCCAAAATAAATCCTACAGAATTTAAGAAATATTATATGGATATTATTAATTAAATATTTAACTACTAATTCATAATCACAAACCAAAGTTTTAATTACATTTCCAAAAAATAGAATACTGCAAGTATTATTGATATAGCATTTGTTGGTTACAATTTTTAAAATTAAATACAAACTTCATATTTAATTATCATTGCATTTAAATATAAAATTAATTTAATTTGATTTTATCTTAAAATTAGCATTAACGCTTAAAATTAAGTAAATTATTTTTAAAAATAAAATTAATGAAATATTCTTTGTTTTTTCCTAGTAAAAATTTATTTATAAATATTAGTTAATATAATTAAATTCATTTATTTTTTTATAATTAAATAACATTATTTTTTTAGTATAATTTGTGAATATTTTTCACTTTTCAAAGTTATTTAAAAAAAAATATTTTTCTCAAAATTCATTTTTGATGTCATTAAAAAATTTAAATTAATAAAAAAATTTAGATTTTATAATTAAATATGAATAATCTTCATTGATAGATGTGTAATAATAGAAGTAATTTATATAAGAAAATCAAAATTAAAACATTGAAATAATTTTCTAAACTAAAAGAAAATATATTACTTACTCACTCAAAAAAATATAATTAAATCCACAATTTATTTTATAAAATTATTCAAAATTTACTTAATTTATTTATTTAAATTACTTTTCAAACCTCATCATTTAGATTTGAAATTGCTCAATCATCTTTCTTTTCTTTTTCAGATTTTTCTTTTGTTTATTCAGATTCATTTTCCTCGATTTATTAAGTATCTTTGCTATCATTCTTTAAATCTGTATTAGAATCCTAATTTTTTTCTTTTTTATTTTCTTCTTCATTCTCTTCTTAGCCTTCTTCTCCATCTTCTTCTTCACCTTCCTAATCTTCTTCTCCTTTCCCTTTTGTCAATTTTTTACCATTTGGACCTAATTCTTTTTTCAATTATTTAACTCTCTCATACATCTACTCTCTTTCTTCTTTTTCTCTGCTAAAATTAAAGAATAAGCAGCAAGTAGAAGGTATCAAAATCAGTAAAACTAAGCAAAGTAAATAAAGTCCAATAATCACGCTATTAAAGTGCATTCTCTGTAAATGTCTTGAAACATAGAAGCAATTATATTGAGGGATTCCTATGTTAATGTCAGACATTGAAAAAATATCTTTTTTCTAACAATATCCTGAACATCCAAATACTTCAAGCTAAATCATAGTTTATAAATAATGTTTTTTTTCTGGTTGTAATTGTATATCATCTAAAAAACCTGGGCATTGGGCTGCTGATTTAGCACCTTCATACTTATTTAAAACATAATTTTAAGGATTCTTTCTATATATTTCTGTTGTATTTTGCCATTTACAAGGACACTACTGAGAGCAAAGAAGCTAAGTAGTTTAGTCAAAGTAATTATCTAATTCTCTATCTATGAAAACTTAATAAAGTGGATTTATTTTAATTAAATCATCGCATCCTTTACTTAAATCAAAATAATCAGCTAGCAATCCATTTATCATAAACACTATGACAAATGTTACCATTCCAAACATAACTGTGCAAAACCCTGAAATATAATTCTTCTTATTTAATCCAATACAAGAACAAGTACTTGTGAATAAAAAGATAATTAGTATAATTAGTATGGGTAAAGATGTTATGAATCCGCTCTCAACAGATTTGTAAAGACAATACAAACTAAAACCCAGTAGATATATGGTACACGTTTTAGCTATAAAACTCAAAAAGCCTGATGGACAGCACATAAGAATCTAATTTTCTTCTCTTCCTATATTTAAATTTTTAAATTTATATGAATATTTAAAATCTTAATAATTTTTTTGTATATTTTAAATTATCAATATAATACAAGATATTGCTGTTTTTTAATATTTCTTCATTTACACTACCACAAGATAAACAAAATGAATCATTTAAAAATATTTAAATCAAATAAAAAGTTAATTTCCAGTTTTACCATTAAACAAAAAATATATTTATGGATTACAATATAATAAAATGGTAATTTTGAAATTCATATATTTTTTTTCACCATTATCTGTTTTAATTCTTATGCTCTATATTTCTGATTTAAATGATCTTTGATTTATCACTTCCTTAAGATTAAGGAATAGACTCATCATTCACTAAATACTTAATCGGAGTTTATTCATTTAAATCAGGAATATTGATCATTTGAATTTCTTGTTTTGGTTTATGTTGTTATTCCAACTATTCTTGCTTAGGATTTTTTTACTTCTTTTGGTAATTTAGAGGAATCTAGTTAGTAGCAAATAAATTGAAAATTTATTCTATGGTTGCTTACTTAACTGAGTAGTTTTAAATAGAAAGTCTTGATTTATTTTGTTCGAATGCTTCAAACATCTTACCAATAGAGATAGATGCCTCGATTCTAAAACGATAGAAATCATCGAAATGTTCAATAACACTAAAATCACCTAATTGTTCTTTAATGTATTTTTTGATTTACTCACCAAGATTTTCAAGAATAATATATTGTGCTAGTGATACTAAACTAACTCCAAATGTTGAGTTAAGTCTTGAATAAAGTTATGAACCTTCCTTATCAGGTTAGATTTAAGCCTTTAAATGAGTTGCTTTCATCTTTTCAAGGAAAAAGCCAAGGTCTTTCATGTGAATATTTGATGAAATATGCTCCTTTTCAACACCAAATGATTAGATATATTCAATCGTTTATTCATCTGAAGGTACATTCAGCTTGATTTCAACTTCGTAACCTTCACCAAATTTATCTTTAATCTACTAAACTGTACCTATGCATTTAAGAATACCTTCTACTTAAATAGCAATACGAGTCGATAAAGCTTCAGCTTCTTCCATAGAGTGAGTAGTAAGAATGACACTTGAGGTTTTACGTTTTGTTGATATTCTGGATATAACACTCCACATAAAACGTCTAGCAGCTGGATCCATACCAGTAGAGGGCTCATCTAAGAAAACAGTAGGGGGATTACCAAGCATAGCTATTGCCACAGATAATTTACGCTTATTTCCTCCACTGTAAGTACCAGCCAATTTGTGTTCGAATTCAGTTAAATCCAATTCCTTAATTTTTTATGTGATTAAACGATCTCTAAGATCTTTAGGGATACCTTTAATCGCAGCGTAAAGCTCTAGATGTTCTCTTGCTGTTAGATTTTCAATAAGAGCATCGAATTGAGGACAATAGCCAATATAGTTACGAGCTTAAGCTAGTTAAGTCTTAACATCAAATCCGTTAATATGACAGTCTCCAGAAGTTTAATTAATTTCACCTGAAAGAATTTTAAAAGTTGTAGTTTTACCAGCTCCATTTACTCCTAATAATGTGAAGCACTCACCATTAGAAATTCCAAATGAAACTTAATCAACTGCTACCTTTATACGATCTTTTGAAGGTACAAAAACTTTTCTAAGTTTATTTACCCTGACAACATAGTCAGATGGTGTAGATTTCTCAACTTCATCGATTTCTTTTTAAACGTCGTCATCATATTATTTTGGAACGTAGGGAACAGAATTTTCATGGCTCATTAACTAAGTAAAGCTACTAATATGAGAAGCATATTCAATTATGAATACTAATATGAAATACAAGAAACCTTCTAAGAACATCATAAGCAAATCTCCACCAGCAATATTCCAGGCGTAGGCAGATTAAACAGTTTTAGATCCGCTATCAGAGAAGGCATATAAACTCCTATTACCGATATTCAAAACGCCATATCCAAAACTAAAAGATGGAATAATTCTTAAAATCCAGCCAACATATATACCTGCGTTTCTAGTTGAGTCAATTATTCTTAAAATAGCGATAATTAATGGGATTATACCTCCGCAGAAGAAATTAATAAAGAAGGCAGCAACTTGTGCATTACCATAATCTGCAAAAAGGAATCCAGAGACATAAGTAAATGGAATAACACTCCATCCATATAAAAACAATAGCATAACAAGAACTCCTATACTATCGCTGTCATTAAAACCTTTGATATTGTATGCATATATCATAAGATAAGAAAAGATTGCTGGAACAATGTGCTTTACAAAATCAATCAAGTAGTTGCTAAGCCAGTAACTAAAAATACTAACACCACTAACAAGTTATTGATGTTTTATTTTATCTGTACGCTCTTTAACAGTGAATGTTATAATAGAAGCAGGAATAAACGCTAAACCAATTGAATATATAAAGCTTGCCACTAATCCACTAGCAGAACCTTCGAAGTTGTTTATTTCATAAGTATTTAAGAATGGGTCAGAAATAACTTGAATTGAAATGGTAGGTTTATTTAATTATTTAAGCTAGTAATTTATTGCTGCAACATTCATTTAGTTTATAACAAATGGGGCTCCGTCTCTATATATGCTATTTACCTAAGAAACATATGATACTTAATTGCTAGAAACTTAAGTTATGAAATATGCCCCAACAGAAGTAGTAGTTTTTTCAGAAAATACTTATTAGTCCCAAGCATCAGGTGTAGTGATAGATGCGTAGTCTTTTTCAAAATTATATGACTAATAGCTTGCAAATGAGCTGTAGATTGAGTCTGCAATATTGTCTGGTACAGAAGGAGATTTGGAAACTACTTCGTTTAAAGGATTAGGAAAGTCTGATGGAGAAAAGCTAACAGCAGGAGATTCGTCAATGAATTTAATTAGAGTTAAACTCAAACCAAATACTATGACCAAACATGGAAGAATAACTTCACAAAGAAGAGATCTGATATCCCTCTTGAAGTAAATAGCTCTTTTTACAAACATAGCCCACATATGTATTTTAAAAAGCTCAAATTTTTTTGTAACTCTAACTTTGTTTAAGTCAAAACTATCTTCTAATTCAGCAATCTAACTCTAAGAGCCTAAATCAGATTTGTTTTTATCATTCCCATTTTTTATCCTTTCTTCTTCTTCTTTTTTCTTTTTTTCAAGTAATTTTTTCTCTTCTTTAAGATGGGCAACTCTTAAGAATACTTCTTCAAGTGTTGTAATAGAAATACCATAAGACTAGATGTTCAAGGCATCCAACTAAGAATCTAAGTTCTTAAATAACTCTGGGAAACTGCTGATTTATTCATTTTGCAATTGGAAACACACTTCTGCTGAGACATCAGACAGAATTTTGACATCCTAGATATACTATTTCACAAATTCTTTGATAGGCTATGAGCTGTCAGTAGGATTCTTTTTAACTAATGTTAAGTTATAACCTGTACCAAATTTATTTTTTAAGAAAAGAGGACGACCAAGACAAACAATTTATCCATCAGCCATTATACCAATTCTATCACCTAAATAATCAGCTTCATCCATGAAGTGAGTTGTTAAGCAAATAACTTTATCACTTTTGTAACGTTTTAGCATATCCCAAATGTGTCTTCTTGCTGAAGTATCCATACCGCTTGTTGGTTCATCTAAATAAATCAATTTACTGCCTCCAATAAAAGCTATTGCAACACTTAATCTTCTTCTTTATCCTCCAGAAAGATTTTTGGATAATTCGTTTGTTTTTTCTTGCAAATCTACATCTTCAATATGCTTTTTAACTTCTTCTTCTATTTTTTTACTATCAGACATTCCTTTGAAAACAGCAAAAAGCTCAAGGTGCTCTTTTACAGTTAAATCATCAAATAAAATATCATATTGAGGACAAACACCCATGAAGGTTCTAATTTCTTCCATTTAACTTTCAACATCTTTTCCTAAAGCCACTGCTTCACCATCTGTCATTTCATACATTCCTGTTAACATTGAAATAGTAGATGTCTTACCAGCACCGTTATGACCCAAAAGTGCAAAAATCTATCCATTGTACATAGTAAAGCTTAACCCGTTAACAGCCTTCTTTCCTGAGGGATAAACCTTCCTTATATTTTTAAGGGAGACAACTTGATTTAACTCTTCTTAGTCCTTTAAGTTTTTGGCTACATCTTCAATGTTATTATCAAAATTGATGTATTCTTCTTCGTCATTCATTTTATCAAGTAGAATCTTCTTTTATTATTCTTTTGTTTATTTTTTCTTCCAAATCCACTAGATAAAAAATAGTGGATGCAATTTTTTTCCAAAGTCATTAGGGAAGACTAAATCAAAATATACAGATAGGACAAAGAATATGAGTATATTGATAGCATCCATCCATAAATTAGTGCTGATTCTATAATTATTCACTAGTAATGTTAGGTTATCCCAAGAAATACCTTTCTCTTATCCTTCAACTAAAAGAAATACATCACAAGAATATGTAGTGCCTGTATGAGAAAAGATAGATGTACTTAGTCTAGTACTTTCACTAGGAACTGAGCTACTATCCAAAACGAACTAAATCATATATTGAAACAAGAAAAAGAGCATAGCAGCTATATTACCAATTCTAGCTTTAGTGAAAAAAGTTGTTATAAACAAACTCTAGAAAAGAAGGGAAATACCAAAGAGGAAGTGCCATACAAAAAGAACACTCCAGTCACTATGCTTGAATATAGCCGTTTTTAATATAGTTGCGACAAGGATACTTGTCAAAACAAATATAATAAGATAATAAAGCACCCAAGAAATGTAAAAACTTGCTGTACTCATACCCATAATTTTCATTCCTTCTCTTATTTTCTTTTCTTTTTCTATGAGAAGCCCATATGTCATTCTTAAATAGCCTAATATCATAGGGAGAACAACAAAAACTGAGAAATTACCTTTTAAAGTGTCTGCTAAATCATCCTTTCTATGCTATTCAACAGTCATAGAAGTAATAATAGGATTTATTTTTTAAGTTGGATCACCACTTGCAGTTCTTAATATGATATTATCTTTTTTATAAGAAGATAAAATTTGTAAATGTAAGATTTTAACTTTCAAAATACGTATTCATTTAAAAATGTAAGCTAATAATGTATGCAGAAATTTTTGATTAAATCACTTATTATTTTTGATAAGAAATTTATTTGAGAAATTTATATTTTTTTGATTTATTTAAATATAATGAAAGTAATCTTCAAATATGATTAAAAATTGATGAATTAATTGTTTGTCTATTTGTAAAATTTTATTCTTATGTTTTAATTATTTAGATTGAAGACTTTTTAAAAGTGATTTTTATTTTATTAATAATAATACGTATAAGAGGAGATAAAAATCTAAATTATTCAAAAAGCTCAATATAATTAATTACCTATCCAAGTCTGCAATTGGAGGAAACCTGAATCTCTCCATGGCAAAAATTATTATGTAAGTTATTCGGTATAGTAATCCAATATAGAGGGAAGAGAAGAAATTGGGATTTCAATATAATCATAATCAGAGGAATTAAACATTAATCTATATTTATATTAGTTATTGGTATATTATTCCATATAAATACCCATACAAACATCATTTTAATATCCTTGGCTAGTTATATAATCATTTAGGGTATCTATATCAGGGTATTACTTTATTTGGTAACCATAATCATTTTACAAAATGTTTGCTACATCTGTCAGAAATCCGCTGCTATCTATCATAGCAACATGGCCATTTCTAAAAGATGGAAAGTCGCTATTAGATCCAGTAAGACAATCTTTTATGTATGGCTTAAATGTCTAACCAGTGAGGGGATTAGTAAGTTATTGATAGTCTGGTACCAATTCAGTGTAAACATTTTCCTTAAAAATAATATAAAATTATATTAAATTTAATATAATTATTTTAATTTAGAAATAATTTTTACTGATGTTTATCCAGGATCATATGTCATATAACTGTATTAAGGAATATCTTAAATTTAAATTTTAGCTCTTATCAAATAAAAGAAAGCGACAAGCAATACAGGAAGAAAGACTTCGAATATAGAGCAGCACCAATTTCTTTTCCACAAGATATAGTTCTTGCGCATAAGGGCTTTCAAATGTATAGAGAATTTAGATTTCATAGTTTTCAATTTTTTGTAAGGACTGGTAAATTTATTTTATTTAATTTTTTTTCTAAGTTTTAATAATTATAAAAATGTAAAGAGGTAATTATTTTTACTTTTAATCTACTTTTTAGAGATCTATTTAGGATTATTCACTTTAGCATGAATTTTATTATTTATTAATTTGATTTTCCTGTTTTTCTTAATTAATTTAAATTTACATGATTTTAATTGAAATTACTTTTTACTTTGAGTGATTACTCGTTTCTCACATCCCTTTCATTTTAATACAAATACATTCTCTTCTATTTTAATTTCTTATTTTTTAATTTTTGATATATTGTCCAAATTCAAGTGAAAAATACAATCTTTCAAAATTTATTCTTCTATTTTTGAAAAGTCTTCTTATTTCACCAGATAAGCCATTAATATAACAACATCAATTTATAACCTGAAAATTCAAAATTCCCAAAATCTCCGAAACTTAAAAATATAATTAAGGCTTAAAAACCATTTTCACTATGAAAATATTGATAAGTATAAATTTAATTTAAAGTTTTTATTTACATCTAGTTTTCATTTTCAACCATATTAAAAAGATTGATAATTTATTAAATGATATTTTTACAAAAACCCTACATGATATTTATAAAAAACTATATTAAAAAATGATGATGTCTAATTAAAGTAAACAAAGTAACAATAAAATGTTTTTCATTAATTCAAAATTAATTTCAGTAGCATCTAATCATCTGCTCATATTTCATATTTGATAAAAATAGAATTTATAAAAAATAAATAAATATTTTATAAAATAAAATTTACTTATAAAGAGAGATATAATTAATAAAAATAAGTGAAATGTAATTAATATAAACTTATTAATTGAAAAGAATAAATCAATAACCTTGATTGTAAAGATGTGATAAAATTTAAATTATTATATTTAAAATGATGCAAATTTATTCAAACTCAATTTTGTTAAAAATTTGAATAAATTAAGAATTCATCAATTTAAATTAGTGGGTTCAAATATATTAATTAAATAAAGAATAGAAGAAAGTGTTCTATAACTTTTCGAAAATTTAAATTATTTTTCATTCATGCTTAATTTACATTTTTGTGATAATACGTACTATTTAATTTTTAGGAAATCAGCAATATTTTAAATATTTTATTTATGGTAAAAACTTTCATTATTGATAAAAATACTACAATAATTAGGAAGATAAGATTAAAAAAATAACTATTTTTACCACTAATTATTTTTTTAAAGATTTTAATTTGAGTTTATAACAAATAAATAGATAATTTATATTCAACAAAAGTAAATCAAAGATTTTTTTTATTTAAAATTTTTTGATAGAAACAAATTATTTAGATCCATGAATGAAATAAATAATATATATAAACTAAATCCTCATTAATTCTCATCTAAATTAATTATCTTTATTTTTGATAAATTGTTATACAATATTCTCAATCCGCTCATATTAAAATCCAAAAAAATATTAGAAACCAAATTTTCAATTATGAGCCAAAATTTTTTTTGAGTTGATCTTAATTAATGAGAATATTTTAACTTTTTTAGAGATAAAAAAATTAATTGATAGCTGGATCATATGATTATAAACAAAATTTATTTGAATATGATAAAAAAATTAATAAATTAAAAAATATCTATTTTAATTTAAATGATAATTTTGATTAAATCTTACTGTATCATTTTGTTAAATATATTTATCATTTTCTTCTTATTTTTTCTGTTAAGGCAAATTATGACAAATTTTAGGGTATTATTATTCTATTTATTTTAATTAAATAAAATTTAAAAAAGTAATTAAGTTTAATTAAAACAAACACAAACTTTAAAAAATTCAAATACAAAAATATTATTTATTCATAAAATTTTAAAATAAAATAATTATCAAGATTATTTTTATTCATTAAGTTTGTCATAAAGCTATCCTAGAGTAAGCTCTTTGTTTTCAAGCATAAAATTTCTAAGATCCTTTTAAGATTTTCCTGTTATTTTAGATAGCTATTCAAGCTTTTCGTCAAGACCGTCTCCAAGTTTTTCAGTAGGAATTTCTTCTTATGATTAAGTTTATTAAGATTATACCTTTTATTCAGCTTTATTTTACTCTATTTAAGGATTAGATTGATTACTGATGACTTAAGGTATTTCACCTTATTTTCTTATTATTTTGTAGCAGTTTTTAGGATTAGTACTGTCATACTATTCTTCAATCTCCATTCCATCTGAAATATAATGGACTCTCTTAAATACACGATTTTCTGATTTAAGCTGGTCAGAGCTATCAAATTTCTCGCTATTCTAAGCAGCAATATTTTGCTTATTTTCTTATATCTTTTTATTTTCTTCAGCAATTCTTGCAATTTAATCTGTAATTTCGTTTCTTTTTTTCTCAACTTGATCTCTGTTTTTCTTTAATTATTCAATTTAAGACTCATATTATTTAATATAATGATTAATTTCATTCTCTTAGTTATGAAGACTGTTAAGTCTTCTTCTAAGTTATTCTTCTTTAGAAATTTTTCTATCAAAAATATTAAAAGGAGTTCTCATTGTTGAAAAATAATCAGAGAAATCTTCATCCCAGAAAGAATTAAATGCTCTGTTAAACTCCTCAAAAGGATTGTATCTAGAAGTATGAGAAAGGAACATTAATTATTTATTTAAGTATTTTGTAATTTTGATTAGCTCTTTTTATATATTTTTTAATTTATTTTTTATTTTGTTTTTCATAAGAGAGAGCTCATTTTTAAACCTTTTTTTTATAATGATTAAATGACAATAGAAATAATTAAACATAATAAAATAATCATCTAGAAAAAATATAATAGAAGTTTAGAATGATTCTTAATAAATGAAAATTATATTTTGATAATCTATGAATTTATCTACAATAATACAATAATAATATTTTTTATCAATACATATAAATTTAAAGCATAAATCATACATTAATAAAATCATTTTATTTTTTTTATTTTTACTTTAATTTTTGTAATGAATATAAAAAAATAATCATTTTAAAAAATAAAATTAAAGAATAAGTTACTCTAATTTAAAAAAAAGAAATTCTTTTTATTTCTAAGTATTTATAATTTTAAAAATTTCTAAGAAATTCTAAATATAAAATATAGCAACAAAACAAAAATATAAAAATAATATTTTCTACATTACTTAGTAATATTAATTGCATTATTGATATTTCTAGCGTAGATAAAACAATTTAGATCTCTTAATTAAAAGTTAAATTTTTAATAATACATTTATTATTTTTTTCTTCTATAAGGTTTTAAATATTTTTTTTTTTTAATTTACTATATTTTAATAAAAGATACTAATTATTTTATTAAAAAGAAATTTTCTTCTCACAAAATAATTAATTGAGAATAATTATAGTATATTTAAATATCTTTATTTTTATTAGTATATTGCTATACAAAACTAATATAATTTTAATTTCTAAATTATTTAAACGTTCTTAGAGGTAAATTGACAAAGAATAAAATAAGCTCCTAATCACTGCTATTTTAATTTATAAAAAGTGTATCTTATTTTTTTTAATTTTAAATTACTTTTAGATTCTTCCTTCCTCTTAAAAATAGAAGGATTTTTACTTTAATTAATAGTGAATAAAAAAATAATGATTTCATTTTATTTTGTAAATTTTCTTATTTTAGAAAATAATTAAGAATTTTTAATTATGGAAATAAAGCATAAATAAATCTAAATATTTATTTTTAATTATGATATATTAAAATGAAAAATATATTTAAAACACCTTCATTTACAAAATAAATTTCATCCTCCTTTAAATTTACAGAAGTGGTAATTGATAATTACTTTGACTGTGTCATGAAGATTTTTTTCTATTTTGGTTTGTCATATATTTTTAAGGTTCTTCATTTTATTTTAATTAGAAGCAATAGATTCTAAACTTAATTTAACATTTAAAATCGTTTGTAGTTTAAAATTAATGAACAAAAAAATAAATAGTCTAATAGCTTTAGGATTTTTAATTAAAAAAATATATGGATTTGCTTGTATTAATTTATATTTTTAACAGAACTTAAACTATAAAAATAAAAATTAAGTATATTATTCTATATTTGTTTTGGAAAAACTTTTGTTATTATGATAAAAAAGTGGGATATTTAATAAAAATTATTTTCAAAATTGTAGGTAAAAAGTACTGCTTAATTTAACTAATATCTTTTGTTAAATGCAATTTTTATCAAAATGAAAAAGATATCAAATTTCATCTCAAATATATTTTAAAAATAAGAAGTTAATATATTTTAATTTAAATATAAATTTATTTTTTTAAGTTTGATATTTCTAAATTAGAATTTTAATAAGTAAATCTAGATATTATACGTTAAAAATAAAATTAAAATTATTAATATGATTCAAATATCTTCAAACATTTTTAAATATTTTCGAAAATTAAAAA
This sequence comes from Tetrahymena thermophila SB210, assembly GCF_000189635.1. NCBI lineage: Eukaryota > Ciliophora > Oligohymenophorea > Hymenostomatida > Tetrahymenidae > Tetrahymena > Tetrahymena thermophila. The sequence goes on from NW_002476381.1 coordinate 183,384, forward strand.
TCTAAAACAATAGAATTGCTAAGATAATTTAAAATATATACTTGTTAACAACATATAATACGTAAATGCATTTAAAACATATTAAATCATATTAATTTTAGCTCATTTGCTTTATCATAAAGTTATCCTATTGTTAAATCTTTATTTTCAATAACAAAATTTTCTAGTTCAGAAGCTGGTTTTCCACTCATTTTGCATAATTAGTCTAGTTTTTCGTCTAAACCATTTCCCAGCTTTTATCTTTTTTGTTATTGTTGCTCTTCAGTTTTATTTTATTAAATTTAAGCTTGCTATTATTCACCACTTATTATTTATGGAGTTTCGCCTTATTTTCTAATTATCTTATAGCAGTTCTTAGGATTTGTACTATCATATTACTCTTCTATTTCCATACCATCAGAAATATAGTGAACTTTCTTAAATATGCGATTTTCTGATTTTTAATTATCATTATTACCAGATTTTTGATTTTGATTTGTTTCTAGTTATTTTTTCTTTTCTTCAGCAATTTAGGTAATTTTATTAGAAATGTCGCTTCTTTTTTTCTCAACTTGTTATTTATTTTTTTTCAGTTATTCAATTTGTGATTCATATTACTTAATGTAATGATTAATTTCATTTTCTTGATTATGAAGCTTATTAAGTTTTTTTTTCAGCTTTTCTTCTTTTGAGATTCTTTTTGTGCGTGGTACTCTAATTGTTGAAAAGAAGTCAGTGTATTCATCACTATCATCATCCCAAAATGAATTGAAAGTTCTGTCTAATTCTTCGAAAGGATTATATCTATGAGAAAGGAACATTTTATTTAAGGTTTTTGTTAGATTTTTTGTTGTAGAGTTATTTTTTATTTTTTTATGAATTAATTAATTATATCCTAATTAGAGTTTATTTTTCTGTAATTTAAAGTATAAAAAAGAAAAATAGTAAGTTCCTTACTTTATTATAATTAATTAAGCAGAAAGAATCTAGAATATAATTAATTTTGATAGAAATTTTCTTTTTTCTTCATTATTAAATTGTGATAGACTGAATCATCCATAATCTATTTCATTTTAAATTTAATAATAAATGAGCAAATAAAATTAATCTTTAAAAGAAAAGACTTCAGCCATTTTCTAAAATATAAAATCTAAGTATTTATTGTTTTTGAAAGTGTTAAAATCTTTTAAAGAAGTTAAATATATTTGTAGGAAAAATAAATAAATAATATTTTATATTTCACATAAATCACATCTATTAAAATACTAAATATAATAATATTTATATAAATAAATTTATTTATCCTACTATAGAAAATTAATTGGTTATTAAAAGGTTTCAAAAAAGAAACAAAATTACAAATACTTATTACACTTAAAATCAAAAAAAATTTTTATTTTGTTAATTTATTTATTAAACAAAATTATTTTTTTCAAAAAAATGGAATATTTAGTATAAATTTAAAGTTTAAACATACATAAATATATGAAAGACCATTTTTGAATAATCAACAATATATAAACCATTTAATTTTTTAATATTTATAATTAAAAATTAGGTTAATTAAATAAAGTTTATTTTTATATTCACCACATTTTTACTAATATTAACTAATTTAATAGATAAATTTGTATAGCTGAATAACCTAATCTTATTGATTTTACTTTATATCTATGTTATAAATATAAAAATTAGTATCCATTTTTATACCAGTTAATAGATTTAAAAAAAATAAATAACTTTTATGAAATTTAATATAAAAATGCATTAAAAAATGTTTAAAACACAGTTTTCAAATTGTTTTTTATTCAGATGCTTTATCATATAATTATCTGATACTTAAATCATTGTTTTAAAAAATAAATCTTTCAAAATCAGATTCAGTTTTTGCACTCATCCAGAAAATTTATTCTGTTTCATTATTAATCCCTTTTCCTAGATTTTATATTTTTACTATTTGTTATTTTTTAGTTTTATTTTATCAATTTAAGCATTCTGTTATTCACCATTTATTTCTGTGGAGGTTTCCCTTGCTTTCTAATGATCATAAAGCAACTTTTATGATAAGTGCTATCACATCCATTTCATTAATAATCTAATCTTTTTTATTTATAAAACTTTATTATATGAATATTTTCAAAACTAATTAATTAATATTATTTATTACAATTTTTATTAGTACAAAATTATTTAAAACTTAAAAAAAAATGTTAAAAAATTAAATTAAATTATAAAAATATATTTTTAAAGAAAAAAATTGATTTTTTTACTAAAATAAATATTCCTAATAATTGATATTCATAAAATTATTGGCAGTATGGACATATATACATACAGATAAAATATAATTATTCAAATTAATTTTTATTCAGATGCTTTATCAAATAATTAACCAATTGTAAGGTCTTTATTTTCAACAACAAAATTTTCAAGTTCTGAAAATGTTTTTCCAGTCATTTTGCATAGTTATTCTAATTTTTCATCAAGTCCATTTCCTAATTTCTATCTTTAAACTTATTATTGCTCTTCAGTATTGTTTTATTCAATTTAATTATGTTATTATTCACCACTAATTATTTGTGGAGCTTCTCCTTATTTTCTAATAATCTTATAACAGTTTTTAGGATTAGTGCTATCGTATTACTCTTCTATTTCCATGCCATCAGAAATATAGTGTACCTTCTTAAATACATGGCTTTCAGATTTTTAATTTTAATTATTTTCATTTTGGTTAGTTTCTAATTGTTTTTTCTTTTCTTCTACTATCTTAGTTATTTATTCAGTAATAACATTTTTTTATTTTTCAACATGCTCTTTATTCTTCTTCAATTATTCAATTTAAGATTCATATTGTTTAATATAGTGATTGATTTCATTTTCTTCTTCATGAAGCTGATTAAGTTTTCTTTTCAACTGCTCTTCTTTTGAGATTCTTCTAGTTTGTGGAACTCTAATGGTAGAGAAGAAATCAGAGAAATCATCATCCCAAAATGAGTTGAAAGTTCTGTCGAATTAGTCAAAAGGATTATATCTAGTAGAGAGGAACATTTGATTTTGGTTTTTTTATTGTTGAGTTATTTTTTTATTATTTTATTAATTAATTGAATATACTGATAAGACTAATTTATTTTTGATGAATTTAAAGATTAAAAAAGAAAAATAGTAAGTTCCTTACAGAATATTTATTTATTATAATGAATTAAATAGAAAGAATCTAGAATATAATTAATTTAAATAGAAATTTTCTTTTTTCTTTATTACTAAATAAAAAATAGACTGTCTTGCAATCTATTTTAATTAAACCTAATAATTATCAAAAATAAATTACAAAATGAAATCTTTTTTTGATATAGACATTAAATAGTATTAAATATTTGTATTTAAAATATATTTCTCTTTATGATTTTTTTTAAATAAGTTTTTCTTTCATTTAAATAATATTTCCTATTAGCGAAAAGTTAAATATTTTTTTCGCGGATAAAGAAACAAATAAAATTATATTTTGAACTTTATTTTTATTAAATTTTTACTAATTTAATTTTTAATTTTTTTGATAGAGTATTAAAACACTTTTTTCATATATTTTAATATTTTAACTTGTTATAAATAAAAAAAAACTTTATGAAATTAATTTAATTTCTAAATAAAACTATTTTTATCTTTTTATTTAAAGCTTGAAAACAAATTTAGCTTACCATTAATTATTTTTTAAATTTAATTCTTAAAATTTATTTTTTTTCTGTAAGTGGGTCTAAAATTTTAAATTAATGTATATTTTAACTTTAATTTATAAGTATTTCATTTAATTATTTTTAGTAATCAATTTAAAATAGAATACAAACATATAATAAATAAATAACGATATATTTACGATAAAATAATTTTATTCAAATTAATTTTAGTTCATTTGCTTTATCATAAAGTTATCCAATAGTTAAATCTTTATTTTCAATAACAAAATTTTCAAGTTCTGAAAGAGTTTTTCCACTCATTTTACTGAGTTATTCTAATTTTTCATCAATCCCGTTACCTAGTTTCTATCTTTATTCTTTTTACTACTCTTCTTTATTGTTTTATTCAATTTAAGCATGTTTCTGTTCTCCACTAATTATTTATGGAGCTTCTCCTTATTTTCTAATTATCTTATAGCAGTTCTTAGGATTAGTGCTATCATATTGCTCTTCTATTTCCATTCCATCAGAAATGTAGTGAACTTTCTTAAATACATGGCTTTCAGATTTTTAATTTTCACTGTTATTAGGTTGTTAGTTTTAATTGTTTTCTAGTTCTTTTTTATTAATTTCAGCAATTTTAGCTATTTATTCAGTGATGAAATTTTTTTATTTCTCAACATGTTCTTTATTTTACTTCAATTATTCGATTTAAGATTCATATTGCTTAATATAGTGATTGATTTCGTTTTCTTCTTAGTGTAGCTGATTAAGTTTTCTTTTCAATTGCTCTTCTTTTGAAATTCTTCTCGTTTGAGGAACTCTAATGGTAGAGAAGAAATCAGTAAAATCGTCATCCCAAAAATAATTGAAGGTTCTGTCTAATTCATGAAAAGGATTATATCTTGTAGAGAGGAACATTTTGCTTAAACTTTTTTTATTTACTTTTATTGTAGAGTTATTTTTTATTTATTTTATGAATTAATTTAGTATATTGAAAACTTTGTTTTATTCTTGATGAATTTAAAGATTAAAAAAGAAAAATAGTAAGTTCCTTACTTAATAATAATTTATAAAAATAAATTAAATAGAAAGAATCTAGAATATAATTAAAATTTATGGAAATTTTCTTTTTTCTTATTTTATAAATAAAAAATAGAATGGACTGCAATCAATTTCAATCAAGAATATTTTAAATTTCGAAATTGAATGCAATTAAACAAACATGATTGAAGTAAAAAAAATTATAAATTGTAATATAATTTATTTTACTCAATTTTTACAATTAATTGAAAATAAATATTTTTTATTTAAGAATATTTTTGTTTGTTCTTTTTAAATTTAATTCAAATAATAAAAGTAAACATTTTTTTTAAATATCTGAAAAGATAAATATTTTTCTCATATGAAAATAAATAAATTATTTTATAAAAGTGCACTAAAGCTACACTTAATAATATTTTATGTTAATTTATTTTTTAAAAAGCCTTAAAATAATAAATATTGCTTTGCTAAGTGATTTAATCTAGTTAAAAATATTTTTGGATATTTCATTTATTAAAAATATCTTTTAATTTGTTTTATATTTGAGAATAAATTAGTAAAATATATTTTATTAACAAAAATATAAAATATATATAGATATATTTAATGCTATTTAAATTTCGATTTATTAATATCAACAAATGAATTTAATTTTGATGGGTTTATTTTTATAAATTTCAATAAGCATAAAAATTATAAAAAAATGCAAATATGTAAATAAAAAATTATTATTTCATACATTTAAAATATAATATTCAAAACAATTTTAATTCATTTGCTTTATCATAAAGTTATCCAATAGTTAAATCTTTATTTTCAACAACAAAGTTTTCAAGTTCTAAAGCTGATTTTCCACTCATCCTGCATAGCTATTCTAATTTTTCATCAAGCCCGTTACCTAGCTTTTATTTTTATACTTGTTGTTCTTCATCTATTTTATTTTATTCAATTTAAGCATTTTATTACTCACCACTAATTATTTGTGGAGCTTCCCCTTATTTTCTAATAATTTTATAGCAGTTCTTAGGATTTGTGCTATCATATTACTCTTCTATTTCCATACCATCAGATATGTAATGAACTTTCTTAAATACACGGCTTTCAGATTTTTAGTTTTAGTCATTGTTAAGTTTTTAGTTTTTATCTGCTTCTAATAGTTTTTTCTTTTCCTCAGCAATCTTAGATATTTTATTAGTGATATTATTTACTTAAATTTCAACTTACTATTTATTCTTCTTCAATTATTCAATTTAAGATTCATATTGTTTAATATAGTAATTAATTTCATTTTCTTATTCATGGAGTAAATTAAGTTATTTTTTTAATTGTTCTTCTTTTGAGATTCTTCTAGTTTAAGGAGCTCTAATGGTAGAGAAGAAATCAGAGAAATCATCATCCCAAAATGAGTTGAAAGTTCTGTCTAATTCGTCGAAAGGATTATATCTTGTAGAAAGGAACATTTGGAAATAGGCTTTTTTATTGTAGAGTTATTATTTAATTTATTTATTAATTAATTTAATATATTGAAAACTTTATTTTATTTTTGATGAATTTAAAGATTAAAAAAGAAAAATAGTAAGTTCCTTACTTAATATTTATTTATTATAATGAATTAAATAGAAAGAATCTAGAATATAATTAATTTTAATAGAAATTTTCTTTTTTCTTTATTATTAAATAAATAAATAATAGATTGGCTTTTGAATCTATTCTAATGAATAATTAAGATTTTTTATTACCAAAAAGGTTTACTTTTATAAAAAAGATCTATTTTATTTATTTAATGATATAAAAATATTATTTTTTTTTTACTAAAATCTGGCTGGACTTCGATAAGGTCGACCTGCGCAAGCATACCAAGTCTTTAAATGTAGTCAGCCTACTAGACTTTAGTTTGTTTTTGCATATAATTTTTCAAAAAAGTTTAAAAAATCAGCTCAACCATTAAAAAAAGAGTAAATATAAATTTTAGGAAAATATTTTATAATTTAAATAAATTATTTTCACTAACATATTACAGATAGATTGTTTTTATATAAACAAAATAAAAAAATTTTTGATAAATTTTAACTATTTTTAAAATAAAATATTAACTTATATTAAGAAAAAATGAATTATGCAAAGAGCTTATTCAATCTAGAATGGATATTGTTAATCAAAGTATTTTTGATAAAAATAAGAAAATTATAAAAATCAAAATTTGCATATTACAAAAAAAGCTAATAAATGTTTATACTAAATACATATAATATAAATATTACAATAAAAAATATATTTATTCAAAATTAATTTTTATTCAGATGCTTTATCATAAAGTTATCCAATAGTTAAATCTTTATTTTCAACAACGAAGTTTTCAAGTTCTGAAGATGTTTTTCCACTCATTCTACAAAGCTATTCTAATTTTTCATCAAGTCCATTTCCTAGCTTCTACTTTAATACTTATTAGGATTCTTCAGTTTTATTTTATTCGATTTAAGCTTTTTATTATTCACCGCTTATTATTTGAGGAGCTTCACCTTATTTTCTAATTATCTTATAGCAATTCTTAGGATTTGTGCTATCATATTATTCTTCAATTTCCATTCCATCAGAAATATAGTGAACTTTCTTAAATACACGACTTTCTGATTTTTAATTTTCAGTATTAGTAGTGTTATTAGATTATTAATTTTGATTGCTTTCTATTTATTTTTTCTTTTCCTCAACAATCTTAGCAATTTGATCAGTGATATCATTTTTTTATTTTTCAACATGCTCTTTATTTTTCTTCAATTATTCAATCTAAGATTCATATTGTTTAATATAGTGATTGATTTCACTTTCTTGTTCATGAAGTTAATTAAGTTTTCTTTTCAATTACTCTTCTTTTGAGATTCTTCTTGTTTGAGGAACTCTAATGGTAGAGAAGAAATCAGAGAAATCATCATCCCAAAAAGAGTTGAAAGTTCTGTCGAATTGATCAAAAGGGCTGAATCTGTGAGAAAGGAACATTTTATTGAGTATATTATTTTACAGCTACTTATTGTTTTTATTGTTTGTTGATTGATTGATTGATTTATTTTATTGTTATTTAATTGATTATAATTAAATTTGATTTGATCGAATTAGCTTTTAATATCATAATTCAGAAAATAGTAAGTTTCTTACTTAATAAAAATTATTAAAATTTTTAGGAATAAGAAAGAATCTAGAATATAATACATTTTTATAGAATCTTTCTTTTCTTTTTTTTAATTTAATAAAAATAGACAGTTAATTATTTAATCAATTTATTTTTCAATTTTATTTTAATAAATACTCAAATAGAATTTCATACTTTATTTCTGATTATAAATATATTATAAGTAATTCTTATTGTCTATCATCTAATCTTGATTATTTTTTTTAATTCAATAATTTTATTACTAATTATTATGAAATCATTTATTTATGAAAAAATGATTTTTAGATATTTTGTAATTTATTCTTTTATTTTAATTCTATGAAATATTTTTAAGTATTTAAAATTTTTTACTTCATTTAAAGCAAAAAAATTAGTTTTCATAAAAAATTAAACGGCCTTTCTTTTTAATAAAATCACAGGTATATCTGATAAATTCTGATAAACAAAAATAAAAAAAGCAAGAAGGCTACTTAGCATTTTATTTTTAAATAAAAACTGATTGAAATTCGGCTGACTGGATACATAATGTCAGCGGAATTTCAATACCTGGATTAGCAATATTATTAAATCAAATTTATCTGCTTATTTCATTATCTTTTTAATTTGTATATAATTAATATTATCTTGAAACAAAAAATGAAAATAAATAACTAGAAAAAAGAAAATGTTTAAAAATAATAAAAAGGTGGATCTGTAAATTTAAATTGGTCTTGTAATAAGTGCTCGAGCAATAAATTAGAATTATTTGACTAAGATTTGTTGAAAAGATAATATCTTGTGAAATAATTGATTATTAATTTGAATGAGAGTCACTTAAATGATAAAACAATGAAAAATTTATCAGAAATTCTATTAAAAGCTAAAATTTAAGAAAATTTGTAATTGAATTTAGTAAGTTGCATATTTGAGTCGTACTATTTTATATCAGAAATATTATAATCCTAAAATCAATTAGTTAATTTGAGTTTAAATTTTGGTGCTGTTAATATGTTTAATGGTTAAATTGATTTTATATGTAAAGGAATTATAAATTACTATAACCTTTAAAAATTCAAACTCAATTTGACTGGATGTTCTATCTAAGATTAAGGTATGGAAACATTAGCTGACTGCTTAGTCTAATTTAAAAAGCTAAAACATTTAGATTTAAATATTTAACAAAACAGATTAGGAGAAAAATCTGGGAATCACTTTTCATCAGCTATTTGTAGTTTATAAGAATTAAGTATTTTGAAGATAAACCTATACTAAAATTATATATTTACATCTGACTTACTTGCGAACTCAATTAAAAACTTAGGATCCTTAAATAAACTCTAAGACATATATATTTAGGTATCATACAAAACATTAATTATTGCTATTAACGATTATCCAGATTATGTTAATTATCTAACTAATTTTTTTAATGAGCTAAGTAAATGTGTAAATCTTAAATCATTTAGCATAGATATTTCATCTTCTGCATTTATGAATCAATTGGTGTGTTAACATTTTAATAAAGCAATTATTTCTATGTAATTTTTAAAAATACTAAGAATAAGTGCCTTTAGAGGTCAACTTGTTAATTTAAATTAACTATTAAGTGGTATAGAATTTCATTAATCTTTAGTTTATTTAAATATAGATATGGATACATTACCAATATACCTCATCTAGCATCAGGCCTTAAAGAAAGCCAAGAGATTAGTTATATGTTAGCATTGAAAAACAAATTTAAATAATTTAATTAATAAATTTATTTATAAAATAAATGAGTTTAATTAATTATTAAGACAATTAATTAACTTCTCATATTATAATATAATAAATATCGTTAAGTGTACTAAAATAATGTTTAGTAAAAATTTCAACTTATCCATAAATAATTATTTTAATTCTCTCTTTTATATAAAATATTTTAATTTATTTTACATTTTTTAATGTAAAACTTAAATTATTTAATATAATAGAATACAGTGAGTATTAATATTACTATTTTTTAGAATTTATCAAAATTAATATAGAAGAATATTTGAAATAAAAATACTGTAAAATTAGAATTTCATACTTTATTTCTCATTATAAATATATTATAAGTAATTTTTATTGGCTATCATCTTATCTTGATTATTTTTTTAATTCGATAATTTTATTATTAATTCTTAAGAAATCATTTATATTATTTTTTTATATTTTTATAATTAATTTTAATTTTTTTAAATAATTAAATTAAAATTTTTTGTTTCAAAAATTATATTTATTATCTAATCAAATTTTTGTGCTTTTTTCATGCTCTTTTTAATTTGTATAAAATTAAAATTATCTAAAAAGGAAAAATGAAAATAAATAACTAGAAAAAAGAAAACGTTTAAAAATAATAAAAAGGTGGATCTGTAAATTTAAATTTTTCTTGCAACAAATACTCAATCAATAAATTAGAATTATTCTAGCAAAATTTGTTGAAAAGATAATATCTTGTGAAATAATTGATCATTAATTTGAATGAAAGTCATTTAAGCGATTAAATGATGAAAAATTTATAAGAAATTCTATTAAAAGCTAAAGTTTAAGAAAATTTTGAATTGAATTTAGTAAGTAGTTTAATTGAATCGTACTAATTTATTTCAGAAATATTATAATCCTAAAATTAATTAATTAATTTGAGTTTAAATTTTGGTGCTGTTAATATGTTTAATGGCTAGATTGATTTTATATGTAAAGGAATTATGAATTACTCTAATCTTTAAAAACTTAAACTCAATTTGACGGGATGTTCTATCTAAGATTAAGGTATGGAAAAATTAGCTGTCTGTTTAGTCTAATTTAAAAAGTTATAACATTTAGATCTAAATATTTAACAAAACAAATTAGGAGAAAAATCTGGAAATCATTTATCAGCAGCTCTTTGTAGTTTAAAAGAATTAAGTATTTTGAAAGTAGACCTTAACTAAAATTAAGTATTTTCGTCTGACTTACTTGCTAACTCAATTAAAAATATAGGATACTTAAATAACCTCTAAGAAATGTAAATATATGTATCTCACAAAATATTAGTGTTTCCTCAGAAAGATCATCCAAAATATGTTAATTATCTAAGTAATTATTTTAATGAGCTAAGTAAATGTGTAAATCTTAAAACATTCAGCATAGATATTACTCCTTCAATATTTAATAATCAAATGCTGTGCTAGCATCTTAATAAAGCAATTATTTTAATGTCTTTTTTAAAAATACTAAAAATAAGTGGCTTTGAAGGAAGCCTTTCTAATTTAGATTAACTATTAAATGGTATAGAATTTCATTAATCTTTAGTTTATTTAAGTATAGATATGAATATACAACCAAAAAACCTCACTAAGCATCCAGCTTTAAAGAAAGTCAAGAGATTGGTTATGTGTTAGTCTTGAAAAACAAATTAAAATAATTAAATTAATAAAACTATTTGTAAAATAAATGAGGTTAATTAATTATATTTACAACTATTTAACTTCTCATTAACTTATTTATTAATTTTTTAATTAAACTCCTTATTCATAAGAAAATATACTAAATTCAAATATTTATCAAAGCTTATATTTTTAATAAAAAATGTAAAAACCTTCAAGATCTTCAAAATTTTTTAATTTGAGATAGGTTTTAAATGATTTAAATAATAATATTGAGCAAATTTTTAAAGAAAAAATGAGTATTTAATTATTTAATATAACATACTAAAACTAAAAAAATACTTTAAATAGTAATAATTTTTTCTAAAAACTAATACTGTTTTTGCAAATAATTTTTTTAAACCATTTTAACAAATATTTAGTAAAAAAGGTAATTTTTTACTGAAATTAAATTAAAAAATAAAATATTTCTAAAATGAAAGATGTAAAAATTTATTTATGATAAATTCAGATATTTAGATATTTTTGTTGAACTTAATTAAATTATTAAATTAAAAAAGTAAAAAAAATAATTTGATAGATATATATTTATATATATAATTATTATATTTCTAAAAAAAATTATTATATTTAAAAAATTTTTAATTTTAACATTTATCGTGTTTACTTATATAAAAACATCAATAGCTTATTTCATTTTTGTGTGATTGTTTGTTTCTTTTTTCCGAATAATAGATATTCAACAATATCAGTTCTTGAATTTTCTTTAAGAGGAGTTCTTAAATTTTTATTTTAAGGAACTTCTTGCTTTAATGCAAAACTGTATTATTTCACTGTAGATGGATCACGAGGAACATCACCATTTTTTAAATAATATTCAATTGTATCTCTTAAATGCTATTAGACTTCTTTATAAGAAGAAGCAAGGTCTGATAAGTAAGAAACAGTAATATTTACTGGTTAGGGATTTTAAGGAACTCTACTTTCCCATGCGTCCCAAGCTTTTTCTTCTTTCGAATGGCTTAAATCAGGAGTGAAGAAAATATAGTTTTCAGCATCTTTTTAATAAACAACGGAGGTAGTATTTTCAGTTTGATTGAAACTGGCATCAAAATTAAGATTACTCATGATATAGTTAACTTCTAAATTAACCTAGTTTTTAACTTCTTAAAAATCATGAGTTTCTACGTAGGTTGTATTTAATAATGTTAATATTTTAGCAGTTCCTCCCATAACTATGCTAGAAACATAATGAGTTCCGTAAGCTTGAACAACTTAGTTATAAAAAGTTTGTCCGTTTTAATCCTAAGGAATTTTGACATTTTCATTAAGATATTCTAAAGCCCTTTTAAATTGATTGTTTAATGGCATCAAGAAAGCAGGAGAATTAGTTAAGCTATATTTTGACCAGTAAGATTAAGACATTGTAACTGATTTACCCTCTTTAGTAATCTTTTCATAAATTTCTTCTAAAGAATGATTAAAGCCTAAAGAAGCTTTTATATCTCCAATTTGAATACCGCCTTAAATACTTATTGATTCAGTTAGTTTTTTTTAGAAGTCTGTAAAAGATGTGTAGACATTTTCGCATGTGACTTCCTTTCTTGTGAGTTCTGAAGTAGCTTAGACAACTTATGAAACCTTATATGTTTTTCCTTCATATTCAAAGTCATAAAAGCCTTAAGATGAATCATTAAGATCAAAAATTGCAGCTTTAGTTTAACCTATTCCAGTAGTTTCCATGATCTTAGTTGCATCAAATCCACTTTTTAAGTAATCAAGCCCAGGAAGATTTTAGGCGAGAGTTAATGCTAATTGGACGATAAGGCAAGATACAATGTGTTTAAGTTTCATCATCGTTTTTTTTTTTATTTAATGTTTTTTTATTTTAAATTTAATATCCCAATAAGCTTTTTGAGTTTTTGAATGTTAAATCCTTGATATGTTCCCTAATAACTTACTTTAAACACAATATTAAAAAGTAAATTGGGTAATTATGATTAAAATTTAGAATGTGATACTTTACTTTTACAAAATATCAAAAGTTAATTAAACACTAATATCTAAGTAAATCAAGTTATAATTAAAGTAAATTATTTTTAATCTAATCAATTTTTACCATAAAATCGATTATTTTAATATTTAGATCAAAAGTTACTTACCTATGACTTTCAAGCCATTGGTATAATTTTATTGTATCGCTTACCTCAATGCCTAAATTTACAATTAAAATAAATTTTTAAATCAATAATGAGATATTTATTATTTGTTTATGAATAGAATAGAATTTTTTGAATATTACAAATATCAAAAGCAAAAAAAAATACAAAAGCAGTTTTTGCTCAGGATTTACTGACTACTTAGATCTAAATAAGTATTATGGAATAATATAATTATTTTAAATCAATAAATATTTAACTTACCATAAAAATTAATTGGAATAAATAATAGTTAAGTATAATAAATAAAAAGTTTATAAAATGATAATAAGCAAATCTTTGAATACAGAAATATTAACATAAAATATATATAACTTATCTATTATTAATGATAAGTATTTATAAATAAAGTTTTCTAGTTATTTTATAAATTAGATTTTAACTTTTTTTTAAACGAAAATTGTATTTAACTTTTTAAATTTGGTGATAAAAAATATAAATAGAAATTAAACAAATAAATTTGAACTCTAAAGTAATAAAGAAAAAATCAAATGTAAATAAATTAATTGTAAATTTAATAGTGAAAAAAAAGAAAATTATTAATCTATTTAAGGAATTATATTTATTTTTTCATAAAATTATTAACATATATTAATTTTAATAACTGGCTTCTTAAAAATATTTTAATTATCTTTTTTATATTTTAAAAACAATTTAAATCCTTTATTTCTATTGATTATTTATTACAAAATCTAACAGGGAAATTATTTATTTTTTTTAACTGAAATTGCAAGAAAAAAGTTAATATCTTTTAATTATTTAATAATTTTTTTTAGATTATACAGTAAGATAAGCCAATACATAATATATTAATAATTTAGATTGCATAAAAAAACTATTTTCTTTAATTTGTATTAAGTATTTGGTTAACAAATATTTTCAAGATATTTACAAAGCATAACAATTGGTTAATTTATTTAAATAAAATATACTTATTTATATTTATAAATCATTAAATATAGTAAATCTAATATTAATAATTAAGGTGAGGATATTGTATTTTTATTAAATTATTTAGGATTTGCTTTTGGTATTTTTCTAGTAAGATTTGGTTGAATCTCTTTAACTTAATTTATGATTAATTATTTTTACAATAAATAGTGAGCAATTTTATATTAATTATAATTTAATAGATATTAAAATATATCTTTGTATATGCTGATGATGTATATTTATTTGTTGATTGTAAACTTAATTTAATAAAAATATACTTCTACCCACTTACGCCTTGCTTCTTAAGAAATCCAAAGTTATTTTTAATTTATAAAAGAGTGATAAAACTAGCAATCATTTTTGTCTTAAAAAAATCAAAGCAAACTCTTTTAAGCTATTTCAGACCTTTAAATATATTATTAAGATATTTAAATATCATAAAAACTATTTGTAAAGTGAATACTTCATGTTTTAAAATATTTAACAAAGAGTTATTTAAGAAAAATTCAAGAAAAATTATTTTTTATTTTTTCCCACCTTATTTCCTTAACAATTTAGCCCAATAGTAAGATATTTTCGTTTTATATTCTTCAAAGTAATTGTTAAAATTATGTAGGAAATAACAGATGTTGGTCAGGTACCTGATTATCTAATATATGATAAGTGAAGATAAAATAAAATCTAAAATTATGACTCATTTCTCTGCTTCAAAATTAATAGATTTAGCATAAGATAAAATAATAAAAAATAATCTTTTTTAATTTAGTTATTTTTATATTTTAAATATGTAAATAGATTTTAATTTTTAAATGCAATATTTAATATTTTTATTAAAGTAATAATGATTAGACATTCTATTGGGTATTTAAATTTTAAACAAAACATTAGATACATTATTATATATTGAACTTTTTTAATAGCTTAATTTGATAAATACTTTGCAAAATTTTTTCCAAACAAACTAAATAAAAAGAAAAATAATTTTCCACTAAAAATTTAAGCAAATTTGTGTCATAGAAAAAAAACAAAAAACAATTAATCAAAGTTTAAAAAACAATTTTTTTAAAGAATAAAATTAACATATTAAATTTTTTAATAATTTATATTATAATCATTATTTTTGATTTGGTTTAAAGTATGTATTGTTGCTATGATGTTCGAAACCTTTTATATTTATTACATTAGCTTCATTATTAGGAGGTGTTTACATCGAGTCAGAATTAGCTATATATTTGTCTTATACATGAAGCTATTAGTGCTATGGATTGTATTCTTCATTTTTATTTACATGAGTTAATTCAATTTATTGAGGATTTTATTAAATCATGTTTTATTATTGTTATTAATGATTATAGTGGTTATGATTTCCCTTTTTCTTAAAGTTGAGGGGAATAGAATTTGTAGCAAAGAGATTAAAAATTTATTCAATAGTGGCTTATTTAACTGAGTAATTATCCACTTGTAACTTAGCTTTATTTTATTCAAATAATTCGAACATTTTTCCAATTGAAATATCTGATTCAATTCTAAAACGATAGAAATCATCAAAATGCTCTATAATAGTGAATTATCCCAAGTTTTATTAGATAAATTATTTAATTACATCACCGCGTGTTTCTAAAATAATATATTAGGCTAATGATAATACACTAACACCAAATGAAGAATTCAATCTGGCATAAAGCTAAGAACCCTCTCCGTTGGCTTAAATTTTTTCTTGGTAATGCATTCCATTCAATCTTTATAAGTAAGAGTGGAGTTCATTAAAGTGAATATGCTTTAAAGCTTCTTATTAACTAATACCAAGGCTTGATAAGTTGCTAATCAATTCATCATCTGAAGGTACTGTTAGCTTGATTTCAACTTCATAACCTTCACCAAATTTATCTTTAATTTGTTAAACCGTTCCTATACATTTAAGTATACCCTCAACCTAAATAGCAATACGAGTAGATAATGCTTCTGCTTCTTCCATAGAGTGGGTTGTTAGGATTACGCTAGATGCTTTACGTTTTGTTGAAATTCTAGAAATGACACTCCACATAAAACGTCTTGCAGCAGGATCCATGCCTGTTGAAGGCTCATCTAAGAAGACAGTTTCAGGATTACCAAGCATAGCTATGGCAACAGAGAGTTTACGCTTGTTACCACCACTGTATGTACCAGCTAATTTATGTTCAAATTCAGTTAAATCCATTTCTACTATTTTTTATTTGACAAGACGCTCTCTTAGTTCGTAAGGTATTCCCTTAATTGCTGCATAGAGTTCGAGATGTTCTCTAGCAGTTAAATTTTCAATTAAAGCATCGAATTATGGGCAATAACCGATATGAGCACGTGCTGAAGAAAGCTCTTTTGATACATCATAGCCATAGATATGACATTCACCAGAGGTTTGATTTATTTCTCCTGAAAGGATTTTAAAAGTTGTTGTTTTACCAGCTCCGTTCACACCTAATAAAGTGAAACATTCACCATTAGAAATACCGAAAGAAACTTAATCTACAGCTACTTTAATACGGTCTTTATTTGGAATGAAAACTTTACGAAGCTTATTTACTCTGACAGTAAAATCACTTGGTTTAGAATTTTCAACTCTTGTAATTTCTTTTTGAACATCTTCATCATATTCTTTAGGTACATATGGAACTGATGCTTCGTTACTGATTAAACGAGATATACTGCCAATATGTGAACCTATTTCGATTGCAAATACTAAAAAGAAGTAGAAGAAACCTTCTACAAATGTAAGAATAAGGTCACCACCAGAGATATCCAAAGAAAAGGCTGATTGAGGTGTTTTAGAACCATCAAAGAAGGCATAAAGATTACGATTTCCTATATTTAATATACCATAACCAAAGCTAAAGGAAGGTATGATTCTTAATATCCATCCAACTATTATACCAGCATCTCTTGTTGATTTGATAATTCTCAAGATAAAAATAATGAGAGGGAAAATACCACCAGCCATAAAGTTTATGAAGAAAGCTGCAACCTATGCATTACCATAATCTTCAAAAAGGAAACCAATAAAGTAAGTGAAGGGGATAACACTCCATCCATAAAGGAATAGAAGCAAGACAACAGCTCCCATGCAATCATCAGCTGTGAAAGCACTGATATTATATGCATAAACCATGCAAATAGCAAAAACGGCAGGAATTATATGTTTTACCATATCTATTAAATAGTTACTGAACCAATAACTAAAAAGTCCAACACCACTAACTAATTATTAATGTTTGATTTTATCAGTACGTTCTTTAACAGTAAATGTGATAATGGAAGCGGGGATGAAGGAATAGGCTATAGCATAAATAAAACTAGCAACAATACCAGTTGCGCTACCTTCAAAGCTTTTAATTTCTTTTGTTAAAGGTAAAGGATCGTTTGTAACAGTAATGGTTATAGTTGGCAAGTTATTTTACTTCAGGTAATAATTAATTATTGCATTATTCATTTAATTCATAGCAAAAGGTGCTGCATCTCTATAAATGGTGTTAATTTCTGCTGTATATGAATAAGTAGTTGGTGAGATAGAATTGATATAATAACCAAGAACAGAATCAGTATTTTTTTGATTAAAAACTTCGGTGTCCCATAAATTTGGAGTAATAGCAGTTTGATATGGTTTGGCAAAATTGTAAAGTGAGCTATTCACGAAGCTGCCAAATATACCATCAGCAACTTAAGAAGTTATTGAAGGATCTTTGCTAACTACTGCATTTAAAGGAGTGGGGAAATTGCTTGGGACAAGCTCAACTGCAGGTGATTCTTAGATAAATTTAATCAATGTTAAGCTTAAACCAAAAACAACAACTAGGCATGGTAAAACTACTTCACAAAGAAGAGAACGAACATCACGTTTGAAATAGATAGCACGTTTAACAATTTAGGCCCAAACATGAATGAAGAATAATTTGGATGACTTTGTGATTCTTATCTTTTGGAAATCAATATTATCAGCTTCATTCATGGTATCTTCTTCAATTTTTTATTGTTCAACCGATAAACGCTTTTTTTCTAGATGTAACTTTTCTAAACGTATTTATTCTTTCTTTTCTTCTTTTAAGTGAGCAACACGCAAGAAGACTTCTTCGAGAGTGGTAATAGAAATACCATAAGATTGGATATTTAATTATTCCAAACTTTAGTCAAGACTATTGAACATCTGAGGGAAGGCGCTTATTGATTCATTCTTTAATTAAAATCCTATTTCAGCTGAGACATCTGAGAGAATTTTGGCATCTGGAATAAACTTTTAAATGAATTATTTGATTGGTTCTGAGCTATCAGTAGGATTCTTTTTAACTATTGTAAGATTATATCCAGTACCGAATTTATTTTTCAAAAATAGAGGACGACCTAAACAAACAATTTAACCATCTGCCATAATACCTATTCTATCACCTAAGTAGTCAGCTTCATCCATGAAATGTGTAGTTAAACATATAACCTTATCATTTTTATAGCGCTTAAGCATATCCCAAATATGTCTTCTAGCTGATGTATCCATACCACTTGTGGGTTCATCTAAATAAATTAGCTTACTTCCACCAATAAATGCTATTGCAACACTCAATCTTCTTCTTTGACCTCCTGATAAATTTCTGGCTAACTCATTAGTTTTTTCACCAAGATCTACATCTTGTATATGTTTAAGAGCTTCTTATTAGATAAGCTTAGAGTCAGTCATACCTTTAAATACAGCAAAAAGTTCAAGATGTTCCTTCACAGTTAAGTTATCAAACAAGATATCGTATTAAGGACAAACACCCATGAAGGTTCTGATATCACTCATTTCTTATTATACATCTTTTCCTAATGCTATTGCCTAACCATCAGTCATTTCATACATTCCTGTTAGCATAGAAATTGTTGATGTCTTACCAGCTCCATTATGTCCTAGAAGGGCAAAAATCTAACCATTGTACATAGTAAAGCTGATTCCATTTACTGCTAATTTTCCTGAAGAATAAACTTTCCTTACATTTTTAAGAGTTACAACTTAGTTTAAGGCTTCTTAATCCTTCAAGTTTTTAGCTACATCTTCAACATTATCATCAAAATTGATTGCAGCTTCTTCATCATTTACTTTGCCTAAAAGTCTTTATCTTTTTTACTCAGGAGTGAGCTTCTTTCTCCATATCCAATTAATGAAGAATAAAGGATGTTACTTTTTACCAAAATCATTTGGGAAAACTTAGTCAAAGTAAATAGAAAGAATAATAAATATAAAGATATTAAGAATATTCATTCCCATATTGACAGAAATTGAGTAATTATCAATGGTTTATCCTAGATTAGACCAAGTAATACCTCTCTATTAGGCCTCTATGAGCAAGAAAACATCACAGGCAAAAGTAGTTCCTGTATGAGAGAGAATAGATGCACTGACCTTGGTTTATTCAGTTGGATCAGAATTACCTTAAACGATAAAAACAACCATGTACTAAAATAAGAAGAAAACCATTGCGACTATATTTCCAATTCTTGCCTTTGTGAAGAAAGTTGTAATAAAGAGACTCTAAAAAATGAGGGAGATACCAAAAAGCAAGTGCCATATAAAGAGGACACTCCAATCTGTGTGTTTGAAAATTGCACCATTTAAAACTGAAGCAACTAATAAACTAATCAAGACATATATAATGAAATAATATAAAACCCAAGAAACATAAAAGCTCGCATCGCTCATACCCATAACTTTCATACCTTCTCTAATTTTCTTTTCTTTTTCAATTAGTAAACCATAAGTCATCCTGAGGTAAACCAAAATCATAGGTAAAATGACATATACTGCAAAATTTCCTTTCAAAGTAGTGGAAAGAGGATCATTACCATATTTCTCAATAGTCATAGAAGTAATGCTAGAGAATATTTTCATATTCTAATTATTTGCTACCTGTCTAAAAATGATATTATCTATTTTATTAAAAAAATATTACTTTTCTAGTAAATAGACAAAACTTTTAAAAAATTCAATTTTAATTTTTAAATCATTAAGATAGCTCTATGTTATCAAAATCCTTATGCTTATAATTTCTGGCTAATAAAAATTATGCTATTATATCTATTTAATATGAATAAAGTATATATCTCTATATTAATTACCTATCCAATTTTGAATTGTCAAGAATCCATTATCTCTCCAAGGGTAAAAATAGTCTTTAATCATTTGATAAACATAAGTGAGAACACTTGGATCTAACGTATTCGGAACTTCTAATTGATTTTAATCAGAAGTATTAAAGAGGAGCCTATATTTGAAATTATTGTTTTAATAAGAATCTACTGCTACACCAAAGCAAATATCTTGATTGTATCCTGAACCGCTAATATAATCTGTTAAATCTTAAATATTGTTATAGGATTTCACTTTATATTTTTTGTAATTAGTAAAAATATTTGCTAATGGTTAAAGCAGGTTTCCTGGGTCTACCATAGCAATATAACCATTTCTATAATCTGGAAAATCACTAGTTTTTCCAGTTAAACAATCTTTTATTTAGATTGGCAGAGGTATGTTGTGAATGGGATCGTTGACAGGAGTGCTATCAGGAAGAAATGTAGAATATACTGGCAATAAGTTATCAGCCTAAATTAATAAAATGGTAAAATTTAATTGGAATATATACTTAAATATTAAATTCTACATAATTTTTAGAAACATAATATGGGTCTATGAAACTCTCTTAATCTAAGTAATCGATTGAAACCTATGATCTAATTAGGAAAAAGAAACAGCAGAGGAAAACTGGTAGAAATACTTCTAAGCAAGAGCAGCAGCAGTTTCTCTTCCATAGTATATAATTTTTGCGCATTAGCGCTTTAAGGTGAGTTGAAAATTTCATTTTGAACTCTTTTTTTGTAAAAATTGCTCTATTGTTTTACTGAATATTAATTTTATTAAAGTTTTATAAAAAATTTTTGATGATTAATTAATTTATACTACCTTAGAGCAATAAATAAAATTAAAAATATAAATAAATATAGTACGCCAATCAATCAATATCCATGAATTATATTAGCTTGATTGAATGTAATTTAAGCGTAGAATTTAGTACTAAATAAATTGTATTTAAAAGACTTTACAATTCTTTTTTACTCACTCAAATTGCCTAATTTACCAGACGAAAATTTATTTATCTAACTTGTTTTTTTTTTTTTCTAGAAGAATTCTTATTAAAATCTATTACATCTTTCAAATTTAAATTTCAAGATTTAATATAATAAAATTTAAAATTAACCATTTCTATATCAATAAAATAATAAGCACTTACTTCAAACTGCATTTTTTTAATTTTCATAAATCTATTTTTTGAAAATGTAAGATAACATACAGATGAATGAATATATTTGATTCTATCCAAAAAATATTAGTTTAAGTTAATTTGCCAATAATAAAATATTTAAAGTTATTAAAAATTTAACAAGTAAAATTGTAATCTTAATTTTTATCCATCAAATTAACGTTTAAAAATTTAAAACTATGTGACATATTTTTTTGGAAATTTAGGTACAGCGTTTACGAAAGTTCTAAATAAAAGTTAATAGAACCAGTACTTAAAATAATATATATGCTTTAACTTCAAAATAAAATTGAGTTATAGGCAGTCTAAATACAGCTTAATAAAAAAAATAAATTACAATTATATGCAATAGATAATATATTTAAGTAAAATAATATTAACTATAGAGGACAATTAGTCAGTCAATAAAATTTAAATTCATTTGATAAAAAATACAAAGGAAAAATAAGTATCAGAAATGATTAGTAAATAATTTACTTTACTCCAAATTATGTGCTAAGATAGCTCAAATCACAAATTAATTTATTTACCTTTGAGCAAATAGATTTCGATTATA
Organism: Tetrahymena thermophila SB210; assembly: GCF_000189635.1. Taxonomy (NCBI): domain Eukaryota; phylum Ciliophora; class Oligohymenophorea; order Hymenostomatida; family Tetrahymenidae; genus Tetrahymena; species Tetrahymena thermophila. The sequence goes on from NW_002476381.1 coordinate 205,633, forward strand.
TTTACATCATTCTATCAATAAATTAATTAATCAATACAATACTATTATTTAAAATGAGAGATTTCTTTATTGAAAAAACATAACTAAATTGATATTTTTGTTTACAAAAATTTTTTACATTTCAAATTTATTACAAAAGCCTGAAATAAATAAATAAATTTAAATTTCAATATTCCAAAATTCCGTCACTTTCTTTAATGAATATAATACAATAATAAACTCCTTTATTTCATATTTTATTTATGACATTTAGAAGAAGAAAAAAATGCAAAAATACTAAAAAAAATAAGTAATTAATTATTTTTTTTACTATTTGCAACTTGCTTATTTTAAGATTAAAGAATTTAAAAATATTCAAATTACTCTTTTTATAATGTTTTTTTAATACTAAAACTTTCTGAAATAAATTCAGATTTTAATCGATAACTTTCTATTTTACATTTTTTATTGCATCAAATCGCATTTATCAGATTTTACTTTAATAAAATTAAATTTTACAATATTTTTCAAAACTTTACAAATTATTATGTTGGTGCTTTTTTGATTATGTAATCCTAATAAATCATCAATATAATAGCCTAAAATGTTAGCTTAAAATTTTAAGTGTTATCTCAACTACAAAGTCTAATAAAAAGGTTAAAATTTTATGAATTCAAAAAATATTAAAAAATATAATTCTAATTTTATAGTTTGAATGATATTTTGTTAATATTTCAATAAATATTAATGGAAGATTACTCACCATTTTATGTAAATTTATATAAAAATAAATGATAAAAATTAAATAAAGAAGTTAATCACTTTTAAAAAGGTTTTCTCTAAAATGCTATTTTTAAAGAGCATTTACTTCAAAAGTAAATTTTATAATATTAAACAATATATTTTAAATAGCTTTTATAAAAATGCATAAAATAAAATCTAAAAAATATCTGTAAGTATTTATTTAAGTAATATTTTCATTAGTTTTTTAAACAAACAAAATAAATAATACAGTTAAAACTGCCAAACTGGGCACTCTTATTGGCTGAGAACTGTTTAAAAAAGGTTTAATATTTTGTCACAAATTAAATTTTTCATTATAAATTCTATTTTAAACAGAACACTTCGATATTTTGAATAAAATTTTATGTCCCACGTGTTTGTTCTTAGTTTAAAAAAGTTTCACTTTATTTAATAGTTTTAATAATAAGTATTTCAAATAAATTTTTATTTATTTTACTACTTTATAATTATAATTTTAAAATTATTTCATAATCAACTCTGATAAACCCCGCCAAAATTAAAGTAACTAACTTGCTCTAAATTAATTTTTGTATTTTTATTGTTAGTTTTTTACAACATTCATAGAGTTTTTCAAATTCTAATAATAACTTAGTTGAATTAAGCAAAAATAAAAATAAATAATTTTGATAATCAATTTTTTAAAAATTTTATTAATTAGCACAATAAGAAAACTTAAATTAGTTAGATTTGTAATTAAATTGGTGAAATATTTTATGATAATGTTATTAACTTCTACATATAATACCTATTCAGAAAATACGTAAATTGTAAAAAATACAAAATATAATGATTATTTTGGAGTAATCATTGTAGTTTCTAATAGAAAACACTGAGATAAAATAAAAATTTTTGATAAATCAAAAATATAGAAATAAATTAATCGCTATTAAAAAATTTACTTCTAATATAAGATTTATTGATTATATAAAAAATGATCATATTTTAAAATTGAATGCATAAAAAGTAAACAAATCAAATAATGCTTTTATTTTTTCTAGAGTGATACTAAAATCCAAGTATTCACTTTTTGATTAACTAAAAAATTTTTTAATTTTAAATTAAATGCATTTTAATCATAGAAAAATTTAAAAGTAATAGGATAAAATAAATTTAGAATCATCAAATTTAATATAGTATTGAGAAAAACAATTTTAATTTCTATATCAAATGTTTTTTGATTATTTTTTAATTTTATGTGTTATTTATAATATTAGAATGCAAATAGTATTTGATAATATTGATGCCAAAAAAGAACATATAAAAAAATATAAAAGTTATAAAATCAAGTTTTTAATTCGGAATTTTAGAGATTTAATTCATTAAAACCTAAATATAGTTTAAACTCAAGAATTATTGAAACTAATCTAATTAATTTAATCAAAAATATTTGTACATCAAAAATATAATTAAATTGTTAAAATTTAAATTGTAATAAGTAAGTTAATTGATTTTAAAGAACTTAGTTAAAATGCAATTACTATTAGGATTAAAAGCATTAGAATTATTGAATCAAATGAAAAGACTTTTTATTCTTAATTCAATTTTTTTTAGATCCATAAATATTAATTAATTAAAAAATTTTTTAAGTAAATTTAATGAAAGAAATTATTTAAATAGCAAGCAGTTAAATAAATTATTTATTTTTTAATTTTTATTCTTATATCAGATATCTTGAATTGCTTAAGAAATAAACAAAATTAAAAATGAAGATGTGAAATATTGTTTTTTTATTTGATATTTATAATTAACTAATTTTTTGAAATAAATTTTATCAATAATATCTAAATTAGAATGTTATTGCAATTTATAAACCTAAAATTAGAATTTTTTAACTTTAGTTTTTTGAGATTTTACATTTTACAAATTTTTATTTTTCTACTATTTAATTGATAAAATTAATGAATAAAATTTATTTTTATTTAAACAATATTATTTAATTATAATTATAAATTTTTTCACTTATTTTATTTTGAATTAATAACAAAATAAAATGATAGGACATTTAAGCAATATTAATTAAATGATGTTTTATAATAAATGCCTCAGTAATTTTAATTTTTTAATTTTTTTCTCTTAATTATTTATATTGAAGAAAAGCAAATGTAAGTAATAAATTAAAATTTTTATATGAAATTTTTACAAATAATTAAAATATATTTTAAGTGTTTCCTAATTCTTAAAAAGTATTTAATTTTAGATAAAAATTTGAAACTAAAATTTATTTAGTGTTTTATTTAATTATATGCTTAAAAAGTCTATATTATTACTAGATATGAACATATTAACAATCGATTAAAATAATTAGTTTAATAAAGGGAATACAAAATTTTAGTAGGTAAATTAACTATAATAAATAAATGAATAAATAATATTAAAGTTTTAGTATTATAATTAATTATAAAGTAGTTCTATTTAATATAAAATATTTTTCTTTCAGTCTTGGTAAGATTTTATTTACAAAATTTCTGTTATTTTTTTGCTTGGAATTTTTAGTTTTTTAATATTATTTTGGGGAAAGTGAATATACCCGTTTGTATTTGCTTGTTCTGAATACTCATTAAATATAGTGCTTAATTAATTTTATCCTGCTTTTTTTAGAGTTGTAGATAAGTTTGAGAATGTTTAATTACTTTTTAATTATGTTTGACTATTTTAAATTTCCTTTTTAGTTTGTGAAAACTACTGATTTAAGCGCTTATTTAAGATATTAGAAGCTTTTTGTAGTGCTGATGAAGGGCGAGTGCTATTTTTAACTTTTATTCTATATTTATCAATATTTATAATTTTCTAATTTTCTATATACGCAAAACTCTTAATTGATGTATTGTTAGTTTTAGCTTGTTCATGAGACTATTCTTACTAAGTTATATTTAATGGTGGCTACTCAGCATAATTTTGTTCATTTTAGGATTGAGATATCACTCTTCTTAAGAGGCTAATTGAAGAATTTTTAGTTATTTAAGATCTATAATCATTATTATGTTCCCCATTCAAGTAATGTGAGTTGAAATAGAAAATATTTGTCATTACTTTATTTTGCTGCTGATTTTCGTGTTGGATCTTACATTATACAGAAGTGGATTATCTGCTTGTATTTTTTGTGCTTATGTCTGACTAAATGCAATTATTATTAATTAAATGTTTTTAATCATTAGTTTCTTCAGTCAAAAACTCCTTTTTGATTTTATTTTCATCAATTTTTAATAAAGTCTTGGCAGCAAAATCTTAGGATTTTGCATTGAAATTTGCTAAAACACTATGAGTTTGAAGCATTTTTTTATCTTTAATCTATTTTTTAGTAGGGCTTAGTGTAATTGCTCTTTTTCTTGAGAGCATCTTACTTTTTAAGTGCTATTTATTAGATTCATCATTTTCTTCCTAATCTAAGTCTTACATAGATGTTTAATTACTCCTAAATGAGCTATTTTATTGCTACGAAAAGACTACTTTAGATGTTTAGCTTATTGGTTTAGGGTGTTAATTGTTAACATGATTAAAAAATTATATTTAGGATTTTAAAGTCTAAGGATGCGTATGTATATTTTATATTAATTCGCTTTGGGAGGATTTTAATTATTGTAGTAATTAAGATTTATCAAAATTTAATTGATGGTTTTCAGTGTCAGTATAAATTTATTTTTCTTGCTAATTTTTTTAGTCAAAGTTGTTACTTTTATTAATTTTATCTAGTTAATGGAAAAGTTAAATACAATTAGTAGGTTGAATGAGTTATTCTTTAAAGAAATTTATATTATTGTTAATGGAGGATTAATGCTATTTCATTTACTTAATTTTCAGTAATCTTGGTTTCAGTAAGCTGCTTTAGCTCTAATTCAGCTCGTTTTTATCATTTTACTTTTTGCTTTCAGAATTTTGATTTGTAGTTTTGGTTTCTGGATTTTAATATGTGGTTTTGCTTTCTAAAATAATTGAAGGAACTTTTTGTGGGCTTTTTGACAGCTAGCTTAAATCAGATGAAAAGTGTATTGTACTTTTTGTAGAATTAGATGCATCTGATATATTTTTATTCCTGATGCTTACTTTTTAAATTGAGGAATGCAAATTTATCATTTAGTTGAGATGAGACGAGCTCTATTAGGATAAAATTCCTGATTAAAATGGTTATTTTTGATCTGTCAAATTAAATTAACAACTATTATTTATTTAATTATTTTAATTTAGTTAAGCGCAACCCTATTAGACAGAATTTTTAATTAAAAGAGAAGATGATTAAAACTCAAGTGATTTGTTTACAATTGCTTTCCCAATATTTTGTGCATTTTCGATATCTGAATGTAAAAATTCATTTATATTCAAATAATTTTTACTGTCCATTAAATTTTAATTTTATTTTTATTGTATTACTTTTCCTTATTCATCAAAAGCTTAGCACACAGCAAATCTATCTTTAAAGTCGCAAGATCTAGATTGCGTCATTTAAAATCTACTGTTTTGCATAATTTATTGTTTTTCTTAAATTTTTTGATCCGTATAATCTAATCTCTGATTGTAAGCTTGTTAAACGCATTTCTCAAAAATACTATCACTTTGATTTGAAGTAAGATACTCTCTAAATTGTGAATAATTAAAAGCATATACTTCACTTTTTGAACTAGAACAAATTGCTTTAAAAACTCTTTTTGGAAATCCATCCACTAAATTGATCTCTTCGCCAAAAATATCACCCACCTTTAGCTTACAGATTTCAATAGATTATCTTATTTTCAAGCTAAGAGGTACTTAATTTTCTTAAGACTTATTCTAAAAAATAATTGCTTTCATTAACTTGAATTCTCCTTATTTGACCATGTAAATCTTATCACGCTGAGAGTCTTCATCAAACACAACTTGGCCTAATTTGAATTTTTCTACTTACATGTCCATTTGCATGTACTTAAGACTATCAAAATTCCAGTTCATGCAGAAAGGATATTTAGCTAGAAATTATATTTTTTCATAGACTTCTCTTTTCTCGTATTGTCCTTTTGTAGATTGAAATATTAGAAAAAAAATATTTAATTGATATTCAAATTACTCTAATATAATTTAATTAAAGCAATCTCTAATAAACTACCATAAAATTAATTCTCTTGACAAATAAAGTTTTCCGAATTAATTAAATTACTTGAGAGATTTTTTTTATTTTTTGCAACAGATTTTAAAAAAGTAAATAAATAAAAAGCAAAAGAAGTATTTTCAGTTGGATGAATTTTTTTACTTTTTTTTTTCTAAGTTTACAAAATAACAATTTTCTGTTGTTTTATTTGATAATTAAATTGAATAAATTAGATTATTTTTACCTACAAGATTAAAGTAACTCTACTTGCTAAAAACTATAAACTCACAGTCTCTTTCAGTCTCTATATACGATTTATCACTAGCTGTAGAGTTGAATCTAACTTACTACCCAAATTAATTCCCGATTTCCAAACCTTCTTAGCTATTAGAGTTAGTATCTTTAGTTATCAAGCTTCCTTGAATCAATATATACATAAATGGGTTATTACATCTTGGGTTCAAAAGAATTTATCCTTTCTCTACAAAGCAATACTTTAAATTATAAATTATCTTATCGATTAACTTTTATCCATATCTTTCCTTCTACATCATGAAAAATTCCATACCATCTAGCAAATCTTAAATGCTTTTAACTTGGCTAAATGATCGCTTAGTCGATTCAAGCTTGAGTGCCTCGATTCCTTTCTAATTAAAAGTGTTATTTTAAATACAAAATTAAAAATGATGTTTTATAGGATTAATTTAATTGCATTCACATCTTAATTGCAAAAATAACCATTGTAAATAAAAATAATACTTGTATAAGTTCAGTATTATCGAAAATCTCTGAATCACATCTCCTAAGTACACATTACTCTTAAGCGTTTTAATCTAAGAAAGCTTAATTTTGAGCAAAATGGCAGCTTTATTATTGATGCAGAAAGAAATGATTTGTACTTTCTAATAATTAGCTATTCATTATACAATTAATTAACCTTTTTTTCTTAGTTATTATTTAATAATATTCCAAGAGAGTATTATTATTATTAAAATTTACAAATTAGATTGAAGATAGGCAAGGGTTATTAGGAAATCTATTACTTTTAATTAAATTCAAATAACCCTAACTATCAAGATATAATGACTTATAATAACCAATTACCTTTTGAATATTAATATAACAATAATTTATGTCTCTGTTGATATAATACCTGACATTCTCTAGTCTTATTGCTAAATTTGTGGTCTTAAAGCTTGTGAAATTGATAACAAATTCTAAACTATAGATACTAGTAATAAAATACTCTGTAAAAATAATTGATTTATGTAACCAATAAATAAAAGAAATTATTTGAAACATACACACATTAAATTTTTAAGGCAAATATATAAAATTATTCAAAAATTTATTATTGATAATTGTTTGTATGACCAAAACTAAGCACAAACAAGCAAACTAACAAAAATAAAATTAAACTTTCAAATTCTCACAATATTTTTTGCTTTATAACAAAAAATCTATTTAAAAAACAATTTATATAGAAATTATGAGTGACAAGCATTAAAATACTTATTTCTAAATATTTATTTAAGGTTTTAATTAAATTAAGTTATTAATATTTAGATTTCGAGCTCCTATTAAATACAAATAAAAGTTTATTTTTTATCGAATTTTATATTTAGCTCGAATACAGCTAATATTCACAATCACGAGCAAAAATACATTTTGAAAATAATATAGTTATTTTATATATTTAGGAATAGTAAGAATTATTTGATACGTTTATCTAAAATATTGTCTTATTATCTTTTTTAGCTAGTAAAGCTGTTTATCTATTAATTGAGATATTAAATACAAAAATAGACTTTTTAAAAAATAAAACATTAAAAAAAATATTTTATTCATGTAAAAATAAAAATTGCAGTTCATCAGCTTTTGAATAAGTAAATTATTTTTTTGATAGAAAATACTCTGAGCAATAATTATTCAATCATTAAATTTATTTGTTTTAGTTTGCAAAGGATTTAGATTTTAGAAATCAATTAAAATCACTAAAAGAAATTAAAATTTTAGACTTTGATAATTTTATAAAGTAAGAAATGAGTTCAGCTGTTAAAAGAAATCCTACTGATTTTTTAAAGTAAATCATGGGTCGTTTAGTTAGTGTAAAATTACATAATGGAACAGAATATGTAGGAGTTTTAGCTACTTTTGATGGTTTAATGAATGTTGTGCTTCAATAAGCAGAGGAATTTGAAAATTCAGAATCAAAAAATAAATATAGCGAAATATTTATTCGTGGAAATAATGTTTTATATTTATAACAAAAAAAGAATAAAAAATGATTGCTTACAAAAAATTTTTGTATCATATATTTGAGACTATTTATTTTATATATTGTTATAACTCTATCTATTATGCAGCTTTTGCTTGCGTTTTGCTAAAAATCATTTATCTGTTTAAATAAATTTGATTGATATTATTTAAAATAAATATCTTTTGTCTAGAAAGCAAGCAAGTATATTGAAACCTAAAATAAAAATTATTGAATTTATAAATAAACAAATAAATTAATTTTATTTTTTATAGCTTTTCTATTCAAATGAAATCTCTAAAATTAATTATTTAATACTCTTACATGTGATTTTTAAAATTTGCTCACATCTGAAAGATTTTAATTTTGATTTTATAACTTTTAAATTTAATATTTTTAAAAATTTTAATATTATTTTTTAAAATTAGGTAAAAAGAGCAGATTTTAAATTAAATTTTAAAAATATTTTTTATACCATTATAAAACTAAAAAAATAATAATTAATCAGAAAAAGAAATTTTATTGGATCAGTTAACTTTTAAATAGAATATTTTAAATTAAAATTTATTTTAAAAATACAACACAAAAATAAATTTAAAAAGATTTTGAAATTATTTTTAAAGTAGTTGAACTAATTTTGAAAAAATATTTTTTAAATCATTCAATTATTTTAAATATTAATTAAAATTTTAGTTCTTTTTAATTTTTTGATAAAGAATTTATTTTTAATATAAAAATAAAAAAAAGAATAAATTACTATTTAACTTATATCAAATAATTACAAAAACATTTTATTGTATTTTTTTAAGTAATTGTAGAACAAATTTTTTAGAATTTTAGATAAAGCATTATTTAGATAAATATCTATTTTTAAATTTTCTAAAGAAGATTTGAGAAGAATTTAAATTATCAATAAAATTAATTAATGGCAATTTAATTAATTTGTTTCGTTCTTAAAAATTATAAAAGATAAACATTTTTTATGATGCTTGCTTTAATTTAAATAGGTTAAGCTCTTAATGAGACATGATTTAAAGGGAAATAAAATTGGAGGTGATGACTTTTATAGTGAACACTCTATGAATGTTTGTATGAAAAAATGAAGTTGTTTTAGTAACTTTTAAATAGATATTTCTGGAATTGATAGTTTTATTGATGAATTGAATAAATTAAATTAGATTATAGATAAATAAATGGTAGAGTGGATGGGTGTAAATACAAGATATATAACATAAATTAGTTGTTTATATGAGAAAAAGAATAATATTTATAATTTAATTTGCGATTTCATTGTTATTTTCATTAGCTAATCTGAAAACAGTAATCTTTTTTCGTATTTGCTAGCTACTCTTAACTCAATGCTTTATTTAGATCTATTGATTTAGTGTTGCAAATGATTATTAAAAAATTTAGTCAATACTTCATGTCTATCACTCAAGCTCACTCTGCTTCATATATTTGTTTTTTGCTTATTTTTTGGAATAGATAAGATTAATTTATTAGCTAAATACATGGATGCGAGTTATGTCTATCAGTCAGATTATGGTGATGACTGATTAGTTACTTTTGTTTGTTTTAGTGTAGTTATAATAGATATTTTTGCTGCAATTTGAGTCCTTTCAATTTTAAATTTCTCTGATGAAATCATCAAGATAACGCTTAACATTACTTTTGGCATTTTACTTGCAAATATCATATTTACCGCTATTATTATTTGCCTTAAAACAGTTATAAGTTTCATTTTGGAGGAAAGCCATTCTAAATTCAAACTTTTTTTCTTCACTGCTAATTTTATCAGTGGCTTTGTTCATACAGGTGACAAATCTTTCAACATCATCTCTGCTATCGCTGAGGCATCTCTATTCGACGCCACTGAGACTTTGAAAAACGAGCTATTCGGTTTATTGGAGCTATTACTAGAATTCGCGGGAGAAATTAAGCAATTCTTGTTCAAATTATGACATGATGGTTCTTTATTTTATAGTTTTTTTGTTAATTTATTAGGTTTTATTCCTCTTTATAAGGTATTTGTTGTTTATTTAGAAATTTCTTCTTTTTTTTTATTTGTGATGAAAAATATATCTTCTTTTTTAATTATGATTTTTTGAATGTTAAATAAATTTAATATTTGATAGTCCTTCGTTTTGGGTTATATTTATATTAATTGTTCCCTAATTTTTACATTGAAAGAAATAAAGAAACAAACACAATTTAGTGAGATAGCTAGTTAATAATTCTGCGAATAAGCATTATTTTCGCAATTACATAGATATCTTTTTCTATTACTTACCAAAGCTACCTTTTTATCTTAACTCTTCAATACATTATTAGCTGCTTGCTCGTCTAAATTATCTTTCATCAAAATATATTTTAAAGTATTTATTTATTTCTTTTTACATTTTTTGCAATTAACATTACTAACTAACACTTATTCACTTCATTTTTATCATTTTTACTTTTATAAGCAATATTTCTCATTTAATTTAAGAATTTACTATTTTTTTTAAAATGAATCTTTCTAGAAAACGCTTTTTTCTTTCATAACTAATTGTTTACATTATTTGCATACACTTAAAATTTAATTCTGATAAACCATGTCTTATTAAATTTTCTAAGAAATATTTGAAAGACTTTGCCAATTTTAATAAAATGTTAATTCTACCTAAGCTTCTATTATTTAAATATCTTACTTTTATACACTTAAACTCTCATTTAAAAGTATTAACTTCTGCTTTCATCAGTAAATTTATGTTGAACTTTTTAAAAAATTTTTCTTAGTGCGTAGCATTTAGAAAATAAAAGAACAACTTAGAATTTTTATTTCCAAAAGATATTATTCTTATCAATTCAAATTATTAATTTTTTTCTACTGTTTGATAAATGATTAAAAACGCCATCATTCAAATAGCAAGGAGCCCTCTTTAGGCTTAAAAACTTAGATTAGCATAATCCTAAATAGCTTGTTTCTTGACCAACAATAATTATAGCAGGATTAATAGTTTATTCTAAAAAAATGTGTATCATTACAAGCAATAATACAATGTTTTCGGAGAGGAAATAGATCAAGTAACAGATCCAGCAACAGATGTTCAAGAAACAATCAATCATTTTATTCAGTATTACGCTAGAAAAGATGTCAATACTCCTAATGTTCTTGTTTCTGCTTATTTCAAATTACAAGGAGCTCGTCTTGGTACTCATTAATCTGCACTTATTATTCCTTTCTGTTTCTGTTTTTAATCAGTATCATTTAAGATTGATTCAATTTAAAAATAGGAATAATACCATGTCATTTTTAATTAATTTTTCAATATTTTTATAGGAATTAGAGTAAAAGATGTTAAATTTTAACAATTTTTGAAACTCACTGAAGATATGATTGTAAAGAGAGAATTAAAAGGATCACATGTAAAAAATATTGCCTTTAAATTACAATAAATAGGTGTTTATACTTCCTCCATATGGAAACATATTCTTGAATATGCTGATTAAGATTTCGATAAAATAGATGGAACAACATATATAGAAATAATTTATACTATTTACGACTCAAAAAGCGATACTGAGGTAGAAAAATACATTCAGAAAAATGAATAAAAGATAATGAAAGCTATTCGTAATTCATCTAACAATGTATTAGCTTTTGTCTAAGGAATATATTTAATAAGTAGAATAAGAGATATCAGATAAAGTGAGAAAGAATAAATGCATTATTTAATTTAAAACAGAATTAATGATATTTATTCAGTATTTACTTCAAATTAACTTGCTGATATCCTCTATCTCGTTTATGAACTGTTTAATGATGAGCTTAAAACTGAATAGATCAACTCATTCATTAAAAAAACATTAGATACCTTTATTGTAAAAGATCTAGCAGAATATGACACTATGCTCTAATAATACGAATTTGTAGATAGGAAGAACGATGAAATAGGAATTTTAGACAATCTTAAATGGTCTTCAGCAGCCAAAGTTCTCACAGTTGTGTCTGATGAAGTATTTTATGACTAGAACTTGTTTAGAAGGTGATTATTTTAATTGAAAAAATAAATAATTTATGTCCTTGGAAACTAAAGAATAAATTGATATTTTTGAAAGCTTACATTTATTAAAAATTTTATTTATTTTTAGATTATTGATCTAATAATATATACTAAAAAAGAATTGAAGACTTAACAATGAGGAAAAGTGAAACAGATATTATAGATATTGATAGTGCAAGTTTATTGTTAGAAAGTTTGATATTAATAGAAATAACAGAAGTTTAAGTTCTTTTACGTATACTCGAAATGGTTGATAGAAGATTATAAGAAGAAGGCAATAAGGCTTTTGAAATTATCCATCCTTCTAGCATTGTACGAATGATGACTGTCCTAAATCATTTCCTCGAAATCGATATTGGTCTTGAATTTTGCGATAGGTTATAAAACTATTTTGCAGGTTTAGTAAAATCAGGTGATATAGATTACAAACTCACTTCAGAATACCTAATTGAACTTAAAATGGCCTTCGAAGACTCAGCAATAACCCATATAAACAAAGAACTATTTTAGCATATAAATGAGCTATTACAAAAAAAATAAATTGAAGAAAACTAATAATAATGAAAAAAATTTTAATATTTATAAACTTATTTTGTATTTTTTATATTTATTTTTGTTTCATTTTACTTTTTAAATGGTAAAATAATATGAAAAATTTATGATAAAAATCAACTTAAAATAATTTAAAGTAGATAAAAACCATAGTCAATTTATTATTTTATTTTTCATTTCTCTGCTAAAAAAGTATGTATTTTTTTAATGTGCTATCTCTATATATTTATTTATGAATTAATTTGATGGATTAATTATGAATAAATTAGATCAATTTATCTTTGTTAAAGGAAATGATTGTATTTATTCATTATTAAAAATCAAGAGTAAAAGAGTCAAATTTATGTGGTTAATATAAATGAATTTATTATAAAAATACAAATAACAACAAAATTATTACAATAAATTTTTAGTTACTTAAATACTAAAGCAATATTTTAATATAAAAAAAATTATTATATATCTATAGTAAGCTGCACATAAAAAGTTGAAATTAAAAAGATAAAAGACATAAGAAAGATAATAAATTTATAAAAATATTCACTTTTAATTATATAACATAAAGTAATAAATATATTCATACACACTATTATAAATACTTTTAATAAAAAAAATGGGCATTTGCTGTTGTAAAAACGAGCCATAAGTTTAAGAAAAGATTCACTAAACTAATATAACTTACAAAGATGTATTTATTACCTTCAAGCAAGGATCTATTAAAAAAGAAGAAGCTGACGTCTTAGTCATCTCTACTGACAGTTTTATTAGCAATAAGTCTACATCAATATTTAATGAGGATATGATCATCCAAAGTATCAACTAAGAAATAAAAAGTTCCAGAGGTAGAAACGAAGAGCCTCTTTAAACAGGAGAAATTATCTTTTCTAGCCCAGGTCTGCTCAAAAATGTTAAAGAATTAGCTCACTTGGCAGTCCCCATTTGGAGAGGTGGCAATTATAATGAAATAGAGAAGATAGTAAATGGTTATGTTAACATTTTAAAGCAATGTGAAGAAAAAGGATATTCAATAGTTATGTTCACTGACATTACATCAGGTAGATTTGGTATTCCTAAATAGCTAGGAGCAGAATGCTTTATCTCTGCATTAAAAATATACCTAGAAAAGGAAAAAAAAACTAACTAAATTACCACAATAAAGTTCATTCATTAGTTGAAATCAAACTTAATATTTTTTGAAGAGTTCTTCTAAAAAGAAGCTGGTACTAAAGAAAAAAGTCAAGATTCTGAATATTCTGATCACCTAAAAATAGCATATGCATATAGTCCTGATAACAACAATTCAAAATTAGAAACAGTTGTAGAAATGAATGGATTGATTAATAATAAAAACAATCATAATGAAAAGGATGAAAAGAAAGAATGAAAAAATAGCCCTAATAAATTAAAAAGTATATTAAAATATCAAAGATTTTAAAATATTTCTTTGAAATTAAATTATAAAAAATCTTAAATCATGCTAAATTAAAAAATTAAATATTTATAAATTTATTTTGTAAAATTTTTTTATCATAAATTATTTTTTTAATTATTCATTTTAGATAATTTTATTTATTTTATTCATTTTTAAGATTATTTTATCACGATTTATTTATTTTTAATATTATCAATATAGAATATATTTAAAAGTTATTATTTTATATAAAATGTTCTTTAAATAAAATAAAAATTATTAAATTTTCTAAAGTATTTTATTTCAAGTTTTTATTTTTATACCTTAAATTATTTTTTCTTTTCGTTATTGCTTATCAATCAATTTTAAAATATTAAAATTTATTGAAACAAAATTCAACAAAAAAATAAATAAATTTAAATTAATTTAAAGCTTTTAACATTTAAAGAAAACATTTATTAAAATAAAATATATTTAAATTTACTATTTACCTTTTTATAAAATTTAAAAGAATTATTAGTTAATTTTTTATTAGATTTTTTGATAATTTTATTATTTTTATTATAGTCAGAAATTCAATTTTTATGATTTTTTTCAATTCAAGTTAGATAATTTATATTCGTTGTAGAAATCATTAATAATATTTTTTAATTTATCTGTCTTTAATATAAATTTAGTTAATCCATGATTTCCATTTTCAATTGTAATAAGTTGACAATCTTTTATTTATTTTACACAGTCTACGCTGTTTTCATAAGGAACTATTTTATCGCTAGTACCATGAATTATTAAAATATTTTTACCCATGTTTCTTTGATTTATTTTTTCAACTATTTCATTCCATTTAAAGTTTGGGGTTTATCCTACTGTGTCAAGTAGGTGTTTGAGAGCTGGACAGCAAAGCACTATAGGGCCATCCCAAATTCCTTCAGAGACTAACAAAAGTCCTATTGCTCCTCCCCAGCTACTTCCTAAGATTATATCAGGTTTGTTTATTTTTAGCTCAGCTTCTTATATGGCAAGGCAGCCTTTTAAACTATCTTCTACAGCTCTAGAGGGTCTAAAAAAATTCTTAATTAAAGTACGTAGAAAACTATTTCTTTTGTTAAGTTTCCACTTAGACATTTCCATAGAAACAAAATAGCATGTTTTGTAATTCTTTTTTAAGTATTTGTGTTTAGTTCCATTGTATCCGCATTCAAGCCCATGAAGAAAAGAGATAGACTGAGGAACAAAATGATGTTCCTTTGAATCTAAATGCTATTTGTTATTGTTATCTTTAAGTAACTATTCCATATCTTCTTTTTTTATTTATTTTTTAGTTTTTAAATTAAATTATTTACATCTAAATATGTAGATTAAATCTACTGAATTTAAACCAATTCTAATTAGGATTTCCTTAAGACTAAATTAATTCACCTTTATTTATTTTCAATAAATACAAATATAATAAGTAAAATGGAAGCTAAATTATACACGACTAATCCCAATAGAAATTTAGTCACTAAAGAGTCAAACAAATTTTCAAAATTTATTAGGTGTTTTTATGTTAGAGGCGCTATCCTTACAAAACAAATTTTTTCTGGTAAGAAACAATTAAAATTTAGTTTTAAAAAATTGAAGTAGAAAACAAATTATTTAATTTTATTTCTTCATTTTTGAAATTCAAACTATCTATTTTATTGATTAATGAAAGGAATAAAATTTTTCTTTATTACCTGATATCAACAAAAATTTTACTCTAAACAATAGAAATAATATCATTTAGGAGTTAAAATATTATTTTCTAATTAAAAAGGAATCTAAATGCATCAAAACTCAAAAGTCAACTCATTACCTAAGGAAGAGACGCACAAAAAAGATATAATTTTAAAATAATATAATTAATTATGTTTTTATATTATTCATATTTAGTTTTTGTGTAAGAATATTATTTTCTAATTGTACTTTTAAACAAATTATTATCAAAAAAATTTAATACTAATTTATTTCAATATAACTTCAACAAAATTACATAAAAATATTTATTTTAATGATTATCTTTTTTAATAATTCTTTTAAAATTATTTTCCTTCTTTTTTTATTTAAACTAAAATAAATTTTATTTAACTTTAATATTTTATTTTTAATTATTTATCAAAACATTTATTTCATTTATTTAGCTACTCGAGCTTGTATTTTTTATATAAATCATACATTATTCCTTTTAATCTATCATTTTTTATTATATAATCATTTAACTTGTGGTCACCGTTTTCTATAGTAATTAATTAGCAATCTTTTATCTATTTAGAGCAGTCTACGCTATTTTAATATGGGATTGTTTTGTCTTTCGTGCCATGTATAATTACAATGTTCTTACCTAAATTTTTCTAATTTATTCTATCTACGATTTCATTCCATTTATATTTAGGTGTTTACCCTACTTTATCAAGAAGGTATTTTAAAGCTGGGCAACATAGAACTATAGGACCGTCCCAAATACCTTCAGATACCATTAATAATCCAATTCCTCCTCCCCAACTACTACCTAAAATTATATCAGGTTTGTTAACTTTCAATTCATCTTCTTAAATTTTTAAACATCCTTTTAAGCTTTCTTCGGCTGCTCTTGATGGCCTAAAAAAATTTGTACATAAATTACGTAAAAGAGAATTCTTTTTTTAGATATTCCATAATGACATGTTCATAGAAACATAGTAGCATTTTTAAAAACTATTCTGCAAATATCTGTGTTTGGAGCCATTAAAGCCACTTTCAAGTCCATGCACATAAGATGCAGATTAAGGAATTAGCTGGCTGTCTTCTTTGCTTTCTTCAACTTAGTTAAACTCTTAATTTACTACTAATTATTTATCCATATTTCTTTGAAAAAAAACTTTTTTATAATCTTTCTTTCTATAAAAAAATATTAAATTTAAAACAAAAGCTACATAACATTCATTTAACAAAACAAAATCACTGCTATATAAATCCAAATCAGTACCATACCAATGAAAAATGTTATATCTAAAATATAGAAAAATATGTTGATTATTATTTATTGAAATAATACATAATTAATATTTAAAAGTCATATTTTTTGCTATCAGATAATATCATATCATATACCTCTATTTTAATTATAAAAAAGTTGTTTTAAATTTTAACTGCAGATTTTTTTTTCTTTAAATTTGTTCAAAAACTTCATTTTTAACATAAAATTATTGATTTTTTTAATAGACTTTATAATGTATAAAAATCAAATAATTTAAATTAAAATTTTTAAATCTACTTTAAATAATATATATCTATTTACATAGCTAAATTTGCTTCAAAATAATATGAAAAACCAAACAATAATTATATATTATGACAATGTATTAAAAAATTAATAAAAATTTTATTTGTTTTATTTTTTACTATTTTTTACACTTTATTTTGATTTAGAATTTTAATTTTAAATATCTTCATTTTCAACTTAAATTGTTGATTAATAAACTTGTTCAGGTTGAAAATAAACTTTAAGCAACACATTTATAAATTAAAAAACAACTAAATTTTCTTTATAATAAAAAGTAAATGAATAATTTTGATAGATTATGTTTTTTAAACTTGAAAAAATTTTGCTTATTTTTTAATATTTAGTAATTAATATTTCTTTATTTTAAAATAGAAGAACTGTCAATTAATAGATTTATAAAATTACAATATTTAATCTATAAACATTACAATTTTTATGGATGATATTATTTTTTTTGTGTGAAATAATAAGTTTTTATTTGATTTAATTTTTAAAACTAAATTATTATCCACAAATAACCTAATAAAAATTTTAAATGAAAGGTTATTGTTTTCAAATCATAACTTAATCTATTTAAAAATTTTAAATTAATTATTTTAAAATATTAACTTATTTGAAAATTATGATTTAGCCTTACATTACATATTTCTAATTTATGATTTTTGTAACTAAGTACTTATATTTCTTTAATATTTGATGAAATAAAAGTTGTATCTTTTATAAATTTGAAAATATATTTTTGTAATGAAATAAACGTAAAGTGATATTTTTACAATTTATCTTGAAAGATATTTTTACTTTTTTAAATAAATTATATGGATAATTTATTTGTTTGGATAGTTCATATATTAGAAGTAAAATAATAATAATTATTATAAAATTAAATTGGGAAAACTATAATAATCTAATTAAAAAATTCTCTTCAAAACTAACAAAAATCTTAAACATATATCTAGCTTTTCTATACCAAATTTATTTATTTTTTTTAAATAAATATATTCCAAGGTCATTGCTTTCAAATAATAGCTTTATCTATTTATTAAAAAATGCTAGATTAATTCTTTAAAATATTAATTTATTTAAAAATGATTTAGTTTTACATTCCATATTACAAATATATAATTACTGTACCTCAGTTTTAATGAATTCTTTTGCATATATCATTCTTAAAATATAATAACACTTAATAAAATGTAAATTAATTTAATTTTTTCTTGCTTTTAATAAAAAAAAGTACAATTAAAATCACAGTTTAGAATCAAAAAATATCACTTTTATTCTAAAACTATAAATTAAATTTTTCAAAATTTCTTTTTAGAGACTAGCTGAATTTATGTAAATATTTAAGAAGAGTATTATCAATCTAATAAAATTAAAATCGAAGTCATTAACAAATTTGGCTTTATGATAGATAGATAGATAGATAGATAGATAGATAGATAGATAGATAGATAGATAGCTAATTAAAATAAATAATAATTTATTAATGCTTTTTTGATTAAAAAGAAAAGTTAATTTTAAATACAGGATTAATTAAACTTTTTGGTAGATAAATCTTCTTAATTTTATAATTTTGTTCATTATCAAATTTTAAAACTAACAAAATTAATGTAGAAATAAAAACTGATTTCTGATAAACTAATTTGAGCATTTTTTATAAATCCTAAATTAAAAAAAATTGATTAAATTTTTACTGATGTATAAGAATATTATAAATACTAAGTTACATCATACTACTAATACAGAAGCAATAAATTAAAATAATATTTCAAGTGTAATAGAAAATTTTTGATACTCTTATACTTATTAACTTTTATATTCATTTGTAAAATAGAAATAGCTTTTTTATACCTAAAATTTGTGTATTATATGAGATCTCATAAAAAATTTTTAAGTTTTGAACTGATTTTTCTCAAAATAATAAAGATATTTATATATATGCACTTGAATAATTCTAAACCTAACATTTAAAGGTACAAAAAAATTGTTATATGAATTCATTTTATAAACCATTAAATTAATACTAAAGAATATTTAAAATATCAAATAAAAAAACTTGTAAAAGGCAAAGAAAAATTATGATAAATACAAAACCAAGTAATTTTTAGAAATTTAATATAGTAAAATCAATAAGATATTTACAAAAATTAATAAAATTCAATATTAAAGTTTATAGACTGATCAATACCAAAAAAAAAGTTATTATTAAAATAGCTTATCTTATAGTTTAAACATGTCAAATAAAGAGCTTAGAAAGCAATATAATAAAGATTTCACAATAAGGATAATAGAATGAGAAATATATTATATACTTAAAAATATTTTGATTGATAGTAGATTTTTTCAAGCAAATATAAAATTAATTGTCATAAAATTATTGAATTTAAGATATCAAACAATAAAAGAACTTAAATCAATTGCTTAAATAGGAGAAAAATTCAATAATTCATTTAATTCTACAGCTAAAAAGGAATTCGATTGGTTTTAAGTTGAAAAAAGACCTCAATGAAACTTTTAATTTCTTTATGAGATATTATTTAATAGAATAACTTATTAAAACTAATATTTATTGCACAGAAAGGATTACTATTTATTTTTAATTTTTATAATAATTTCTTCAAGAAATAATATAAATATTTAACAAATAAATAAATATTATGCTAATCTAATTATTTTTACAAGATTGTACTGAGTTGTTATGTTATTTTTTAATGTCTATCCTAAGCTTTAATTATTTTTCAAAAAAGAAAAATACAATCATAAAAAAAATATTTTAAATATCATGCAATCTAAAAATAATCTTTAGACTAAATTTACTTTCTCAATAAATTAATTACAATAAAGTAAGTGATCACTTTGATTATTAAAATTATTTTTAAAAATAAAAATATATGATTAATTTTAGTTAAAAAAAACAATTTCTGATTGATATTTTAGTTTTTTACTTTCTACTAATAATAAATCCACATCTCTATCTATCTTGGTGAAGCTTTTTTCTATTTGCTATGTATTTAAAAAAAGTATTAATTCAAGAAATTATAAATAATCATGAAATTTAAATAATAGATTTTTATTTTAGATTAAATTACTTCAAAAAAAATAAAGCTAAAAAATCCCTATACTAATAAGTGCCTTTAAGTTAAATTAAAAATTTATTTAATTCTTACTTTTATTGAGGATTAAAAATAAATACTACAAAACAATTTAATTTCTAAGACTAAAAGATAATCTACATCAAAAACTACTTTTCTTGATCCTAAAGTTATATATTTATTTTATAATTCAAGTTATTTGTTTGACGAGTAATTTGCCTTTCATTTTAGCAATATCTTTTCACCTCGGTTTATTATTATTTTTTAAATAATAAATAAATAAGTATTAATTGATTTATAAAATTTATGATATGTTTTTGAGGTTAACTTTTATAAAATGATTGAATTTATTTAACCATTAGCTGTTTTTTTTCTAAAAACTTATTTTACTGTTTTTCATGCTTTTAATAATAATAGAATAGTACTTAATATATGCAAATTTGTTATATTTTTATTTGTTATTATACCAGTTTAACTTTGCCCTTAAAATATCTTTCAAATAAATTGTTCGACTTAAAATAAATATTATTAAAACTCCTCTTTTTCAATATAACATTTGATATTTACATTGTGAAATAACTGCTTAAAATTTCACTTAAATTAGTTTTGAATTAAATAATAATCATTGATTGTTACCTTAAATTTAATAAAGAATTCTCTAAAAAAAATTTTAAACTTAATAAATGATAATTTTAAATAAAATTATTCATATCTTTAATTTCATTCTTTAAACGAAGGTAGATTTTTTACATAAATAAGATTATTATTTATTTTATTGATGCTTGAAATATCTTTCAAGTATTAAAAATTATATTATATATGTAAATAGAGTTAGCTGTTCAATAAAAATTAAATTTATTGAAGCTTGTAAAAAAAGTCCTTTCTTATTTCTAATGAAGGTAATGAAGTAAATTTCTTTGACTTAATATTTAGATAAACATTATATTTTTTACCATTTAGCCAAATAGATTTTAAAGTATAAATGACAAGGTCAAATAATTAGTGTCTTAGAAAAAAAACCACTATTTATGAATTGTAAAAATTGCAAATATTTGAGAAAAAAATCATAAAATATATTTAAATAAATAGTATTTATAAAAAATATGATTATTTAATAATATACAGTAGATCGTCTTATCACATTAAATCAATTCTCAAATACTATTTTGGTTAAGATTCCAAATTATCAGGGAATTACATTATTGTATTTTATAATGAAATTTGCAATAAATAAAAAAGAATCACATTAATTTGTTTGAATATATTTTTAAAAATTATTTAAATTGATATTTTAAAAAAATAAATATATTTCTATTTCAAATAAGAAACATAAGATAAATATTATAAATGAATAAAGCATTAATTTGATTATATTTGCAATTCAGATTTAATTGATAAGATTTATTTCCGTAATATTTTTTTCATTCAAATAAAGTTATAATATATCAATTATCTTTTTATTTTAGAAAAATTTTACATTTTTATATTAGATATTAGTAATTCTTATTTTTAAAATCTCTATAGTATATAATAGGATTGTTATAATGATGGGAGAAAGAGAAAAATATAATTTGAATCAATGAATACTAAATGATGAAAATTGGTTGCTTGATAATAAATAGTTTCAAGTCAATCTTAACTATAAAAGAATTTTTGATTGATGTAAGTCATAATCAGCAATTATTAAATAGATAAATATAAAAATCAGATAACAAATAAATTTGAATATCTTAAAACTTAATTTATTAATTGTGGATATTTACAGTCTATTTATCATATTTACAATAAATATATATCCAATTATTTAAAAATCTATTATTTCAACTAAATAAATTTACTTTTTAAAACAAGTTTTCTAATATAATTTAAATTTATTTAATCAAACATATAATTTATATTTGTGATACTCATTCAAATAGATATATTAACATCTAATAAGATTTCTTGATAAAAATCAAATTTTTTATAATATTGAATGAAGATTATGAAGTTTTAGTTTTTTATTTATTTAGATTTATTTATTGAGGTAAAAACCAAAATGTTATAAATATTTTAGAAACAAAATGGTAAAAGCTATTTTTAAAACTGCAGTAAGCTCTATAAAATTAATAAGATTTTGTAAGCTAAATATTCATTTAAATTACTATATTTGTATGATTTATAAACCAAACAAACATTGAAATACAACAAAAATTAAAATTATAAAAGATGGAAATGTTTAAATATCGAACTTTTTAAGAAGCAGAAGGACCTGAATATTTATTAATTTATTTTAATTTGGCAATTTAGTATTAAATATTATTTAAAAAAGCTTATTACAGAATAGAATCTTTACATTCATTTCCATAGAACCTAACACTAATTATTATAAATAATTTAATAATTTGCCATAGGATTTTTTTTTAAATATGTAATATAATTATATTTCTAACATTAAAATCATGTATTTGACAAAAATATGAATATCTTTTAATGTTTTCACTTTTCTTATTTCTTCTATAGTGTTAAAAACAAAAAAATTAGGGTTTCATTTTATCAATCCTTATATAAATATTAAATCTTACTCAAATATATAGCTAGTAATTAAATAATTAAACAAAAACTAAATTTCTGAATAAAAAGAAAAATTTTATCAAGTAAAAATGACCCAGTTGCATTAATTTTTTTCTGTATTTAATCACTGTTTTGTAATTAAATTATGCTTTTTTACAAATTAATTATAATAGATGCTGCTAATGATATCATACTATCGAGTTACCATTTGTCATCAAATTTTTAAGCTTGATAACAAAAAATCATTAAAATTTACCACAAACCTAAAAAGAAATTTTCATCATCATAATTATTCAATACATCATTAAGTTAGTGATATCTTCTTTAATTTTTTCACTTCTATTATTAGCCATATTTTATAATACTCCTTTAATAAGTGATCAAATATTAAAAAAATAATATGATTTGTTATTTTTAAATTATTTTTTCAGTAATTTTTAGTCTATGTTTCACTTAAAGTATCTAAAATAATTTTTTTTCTTAAAATAATGAATCGGAAACAGTAAATAAAATATCATATTTTTATATGTTTTTATTTATAAGAAAAAATTTATTTTGAGATTTGTTTGATTACTCTATTAAAATTAATATTATGAACATTTTATCACTTATTCTTAAAAAAGCTTTTAGTTAATAAAAATCGTTTTCATAGCATTTTTTGTATTTAATTTGTAAAAATTTAAAATATATTATAAATTTTGCAACTTGTTACAATATATGCTTTAAATACGCAACCTAAATACATTAGATAAATTATATTAAATGCTTTGATATTAAACATTCTACTATTATAAATTAAGGTTAACCAAATTACATATTGAAATAAACTAAAATATGCTGAATAGAATATAAACCATATTTTCTCATAATATTTTACTCATAAATTTACAAAAAAAATTTTAAATAATATTTAGAAAAGCTCTCAGATAAGAGAAATAATTTTCAAATTAATTTACTGTAGGAGAATTCTTATTCTACAATATATATTATTTTAATGTTTACATAATATATTTGAAACATCATTTATTTACAATCAAAATAGAAAATCATAGAACATCAGAGGAAAAGCAAATACTAGCTTCAATAGAATTCCAATCAAAAAGAGTAAGTTAGAACTAGTTGATTGGTATTTGATTGCTTTTTAAGCTGTAATAAATATAAAAGAAATATATATCTGAGTAAATTAATCATTTAAAGATTGATAAATATGTTTATAATTCAGGTTTTAAAATAAAGGTTTTCTCCCTAACTGTTTTCAATATTTAAATATATGCATTGATTTATATTCTTAGCTTTTTTATTAGCCTTTTTCAAAAAAATTTTTAGACAATACCATAACTTTAATAGTAAGATAATATGTATAATTACAGATTTATGTATATTTTAATTTATTAATTTTAAATAAATATAAAAATAATTATTTTTAAAACAATTGAACTAAAATATGTTATAATTATTATTTGAATAATTTATATAATTTATTTAATATGAAGTTTTATTTTATCAAATCTCTTTTAGAAGTATATTTTATTTCTAATTGCTTTATCTATTAGAAAAAGGTAAAATAATTATAATAATATAAAAAGTTTTTTTAGTTTATGATAATTCTAACAAGTATTATGATCTCTTTTTGACTAATTAAATTAATTTTTATTTAATAAAATTATTTATTCTTTAAATAAAATCGCATAAGGTTAACTTTGCAATCAAAGAATTTTAGAAGCTTATCATATTTGAATGCATTATATATATATTGTAAGCAAAAAAGACTTGTTTTGTTTAATAATTTTTATTGGGGATTCAAGAAACTATTAAAACCTAAAGCAATAAAAATAAGTTAATAACTTACCATAAAATTTTTTTAGAATTCAATAAAAACTTTTTATTCTTTAAAATAGATATAGATTGGTTTTTTATTATTTTTTATAAAAAATTTGTATTGTTTCAATCAAATGAAAATATTTTCTATACAATTTTCTTATTTTTCATAAATTATTTATTGGTAGAATACTCTATATTTAGTTTATGTGATGTTATCTTCTGAATTAAATTTTACTCAGAGATGTAGATTAGATATAAGTTTTTAATCGTGGAAATTAGATTCTGAAAAATACGAAAATTTTTAGTGATAAAAAAGCAGTCAGCTGAAAAAAAATTTGTTTTTTTGCCAATATTTTTAAATTAAAGTTTAATTTTTAAAGCCGAGCGCAAAGAAATAATAATTTGTTATTAATCTGGTTTATTCTAATTGATTATAAAGGCAAAAACATAAATAAATTGAATAAATTTCCTGCAAAACCTATTTATCAATTTTTATATATTCTTAATTTTTGTACTAATTTTATAATAAATCCTTACAAGCAAAAAATATATAATTAATAATTTTTGATTTAAATAAAAAAAATTTAGATTAAAAGTATAAACAAATGTTTTCATCACTAATTTTTACATTCTTAAGTAACTATGATTTAATCGCATTAAACACTAATTTTCATTTTTATAAAAAGTTTCTAACATTATTGCTCTATCTTATGATTATGAGCCTTAAATCAGGTAAAAAATATAATATATTATTGATTTCCTTTTAAATAAAACTTAATATTGATAAAATTTGGTATATTTTCAATACTGAAATAGACCTATTTTTTATTCAAATTAATTAAAAAAATAAAATTTTAATTAAAATTTTTTGAAAATTATATTAATCTATCATTTGTAAAAGCAAAAAATCATTAAGAAATTTAGCATATTGTAATACAAGTTGTAAATGTACTGTATCATACACATGTACTAGTTGCTCAAATTCAAGTTATTACTACTATCCTGACACTAGTGAATGCTATCAATCTATGTACTGCACATAAGATTATTCTGGTGGCGAAATTTATACTCCAGATCCAACTAATAAAGTATGCTGTATAAGAAACTGTGCAACATGTAAAAATAATGGTAACGAAAACTAAGTTTGTTTTACTTGTTTAGTAGGCTATTATTTACCATCAGTAGGAGCTAATACTTGTAATTAATGTAATTCATTATGCTATACTTGTAATGGCCCAAATTCTAATAATTGTTTGAGTTGTGTTACAGGATAATTTTTATATCAAAACAATACTTGTTAAAAAACTTGTAATACTAATAATGGGTATTACGTAAATGGAACTAACTGTTTACAATGCAATTCAAGTTGCTTAACTTGTAATGGCCCTAATTCAAATAATTGCCTCTCATGTCCTTCAGGTTCATATTTCTTTTAGAATAATACTTGTTCATCCACTTGTAATACTAGTAACGGATATTACATAAATGTTAATAACTGCCTATAGTGTAATTCAAGTTGTTTAACTTGCAGTGGTCCTTCTTTTAACAATTGTCTTTCCTGTCCCTCTGGCTAATATTTATTTTAGAATAATACTTGTTCTTCTACCTGTAATGTAAATAATGGGTATTATATAAATGGAACTAACTGTTTATAATGTAACTCAAGTTGTTTAACATGTAATGGTTCTAATTCAAACAATTGTCTATCATGTCCTTCTGGTTAATATTTATATTAGAATAATACTTGCTCATCTACTTGCAATACAAGTAATGGATATTATATAAGCAGTACTAACTGCTTGAAATGTAATTCGAGTTGCTTAACTTGCAATGGACCTAATTCAAATAATTGTCTTTCGTGTCCTTCTGGTTAATATTTATTTTAAAATAATACATGCTCATCAACTTGCAATACTAATAATGGATATTATATAAACAGTACTAATTGTTTATAGTGTGATTTGAGTTGCTTAACTTGCAATGGATCTAATTCAAATAATTGCCTTTCTTGTCCTTCTGGTTAATATTTATTTTAGAATAATACTTGCTCATCTACTTGTAACATAAATAATGGGTATTATATAAATGGAACCAATTGCTTGTAATGTAACTCAAGTTGCTTATCCTGTAATGGACCTAATTCAAATAATTGCCTTTCATGTCCCTCTGGTTAATATTTATATCAGAACAACACTTGCTCATCTACTTGCAATACAAGTAATGGATATTATATAAGCAGTACTAACTGCTTGAAATGTAATTCGAGTTGCTTAACTTGCAATGGACCTAATTCAAATAATTGTCTTTCGTGTCCTTCTGGTTAATATTTATTTTAAAATAATACATGCTCATCAACTTGCAATACTAATAATGGATATTATATAAACAGTACTAATTGTTTATAGTGTGATTTGAGTTGCTTAACTTGCAATGGATCTAATTTAAATAATTGCCTTTCATGTCCCTCTGGTTAATATTTATTTTAGAATAATACTTGCTCTTCGACTTGTAACATAAATAATGGGTATTATATAAATGGAACCAACTGCTTGTAATGTAACTCAAGTTGCTTATCCTGTAATGGACCTAATTCAAATAATTGCCTTTCATGTCCCTCTGGTTAATATTTATATCAGAACAACACTTGCTCATCTACTTGCAATACAAGTAATGGATATTATATAAGCAGTACTAACTGCTTGAAATGTAATTCGAGTTGCTTAACTTGCAATGGACCTAATTCAAATAATTGTCTTTCGTGTCCTTCTGGTTAATATTTATTTTAAAATAATACATGCTCATCAACTTGCAATACTAATAATGGATATTATATAAACAGTACTAATTGTTTATAGTGTGATTTGAGTTGCTTAACTTGCAATGGATCTAATTCAAATAATTGCCTTTCTTGTCCTTCTGGTTAATATTTATTTTAGAATAATACTTGCTCATCTACTTGTAACATAAATAATGGGTATTATATAAATGGAACCAACTGCTTGTAATGTAACTCAAGTTGCTTATCCTGTAATGGACCTAATTCAAATAATTGCCTTTCATGTCTCTCTGGTTAATATTAATATCAGAACAATACTTGCTCAGCTACTTGCAACATAAGTAATGGATATTATATAAACGGAACTAATTGTTTATAGTGTAATTCAAATTGTTTAACTTGCAATGGACCTAATTCAAATAATTGTCTTTCGTGTCCTTCTGGTTAATATTTATTTTAAATTAATACTTGCTCATCAACTTGCAATACTAATAATGGATATTATATAAACAGTACTAATTGTTTATAGTGTGATTTGAGTTGCTTAACTTGCAATGGATCTAATTTAAATAATTGCCTTTCATGTCCCTCTGGTTAATATTTATTTTAGAATAATACTTGCTCATCTACTTGTAACATAAATAATGGGTATTATATAAATGGAACGAACTGCTTGTAATGTAACTCTAGTTGCTTATCCTGTAATGGACCTAATTCAAA
This sequence comes from Tetrahymena thermophila SB210, assembly GCF_000189635.1. Classification (NCBI taxonomy): domain Eukaryota; phylum Ciliophora; class Oligohymenophorea; order Hymenostomatida; family Tetrahymenidae; genus Tetrahymena; species Tetrahymena thermophila. Next base: position 233,983 of record NW_002476381.1, read on the forward strand.
TAATTGCCTTTCATGTCTCTCTGGTTAATATTTGTATCAGAACAATACTTGCTCAGCTTCTTGTGACACAAGTAATGGATATTATATAAACGGAACTAACTGCTTATAGTGTAATTTGAGTTGCTTAACTTGCAATGGATCTAATTCAAATAATTGCCTTTCATGTCCTTCTGGTTAATATTTATTTTAAAATAATACTTGCTCATCTACTTGCAATACTAATAATGGATATTATATAAGCAGTTCTAATTGTTTATAATGTGATTCAAGTTGCTTAACTTGTAATGGATCTAATTCAAACAATTGCCTATCATGTCCTTCTGGTTCATATTTATTTTAAAATAATACTTGCTCAGCAACCTGCAATACTAATAATGGATATTATATAAGCAGCACTAACTGCTTGAAATGTAACTCAAGTTGCTAATCCTGTAATGGACCTAATTCAAATAACTGCCTTTCATGTCCCTCTGGTTAATATTTGTATCAGAACAATACTTGCTCAGCTTCTTGCGACACAAGTAATGGATATTATATAAACGGAGCTAATTGCTTACAGTGTAATTCAAGCTGTTTAACTTGCAGTGGCCCTTCTTCAAATAATTGCCTTACTTGTCTTTCTGGTTAATATTTATATCAGAATAATACTTGTTCAACTAATTGTAACTCTAGTAATGGGTATTACATTAGCAATAATAATTGCTTGTTATGTAATTTAAGTTGTTTTACTTGTAATGGCCCTAGTTCAAATAATTGTCTATCATGCCCTTCTGGTAAATATTTATTTTAGAACAATACCTGTTCAGCTTCTTGCGACACTAGTAATGGATATTATATTTAAGGTACTAATTGCTTACAGTGTGATTCAAGTTGTTTAACTTGCTATGGTCCTTCATCAAGCAATTGTCTTTCCTGTCCATCTGGTTAACTTTTATTTTAGAATAATACTTGCTCTACTACTTGTAATATAAATAATGGGTATTATATAAATGGAACTAACTGCTTGTAATGTAATTCAAGTTGCTTAACATGTAATGGACCTAATTCAAATAATTGCCTTTCATGCCCTTCTGGTTAATATTTATTTTAGAATAATACATGTTCTTCTATTTGTAATACTAGTAATGGATATTATATATTAAATTATTAATGCCTTCTTTGTGATATATCTTGCTAAACATGTAATGGGCCAACTTCAAAAAACTGTTAATCATGCCCTTCTGGATAATTTTTATATGCCGATAATTCTTGCTAAATAAGCTGTAATACAAGTTTAGGATATTTTGTACAAGGCAATAATTGTCTTGTTTGTGATTCTTCATGTTAGTCTTGTTCAGGACCCTTATCTACAAACTGCTTAACATGTTATACTGGAAATTTTTTGTATGCTGATAAAAGTTGCAAACCTTGTAATATAAATAATAGCTACTTTATTAGCTAAAATTAATGTATATAATGTAGTCCGTCATGCTAAACATGCAACGGAGAATTATAAACGTAATGCTTAACATGCAAATCTGGTCTTTATCTCTATCCAGATAACTCTTGTTAATAATGCAATATTTCCAATTAATAATTTTTAGATTCTTAACAATTATGCAGAAACTGTAATCCTTCTTGCTTGACATGTAATGGTACAGGTTCTAACTAGTGTTTGAGCTGTCCAGCTGGTTAAAATCTATATCCTGATTATAGTTGTTAAGTATGCAATATCTAAAATAAGTAATATATAGATAATTAAGGTATATGTAGATAGTGTGATCCTTCTTGTTAAACATGTAATGGATAGTAATCAACCTAGTGTACAAGCTGTCCAACAGGAACTTATCTATATCCTGATAGCAGCTGTAAAATTTGTAATACTTCTAATTATTAATACTTAGATACTTAAAATATATGCAGATCTTGCGATCCTTCTTGTTTAACGTGCAATGGCCCTACATTTACTTAGTGCTTAGCATGCTCAAGTGGAAAAAATTTATTCCCAAACAATAGTTGCAATATATGTGATATAAATAATAAATACTATTTAGACAATACATAAATTTGTAGATCTTGTGATTCTACTTGCTTAACTTGTAATGGATAAACTCCTTAGTCATGTACAAGCTGCCCTACAGGAACTAATTTATATCCTGACAACAGCTGTTAAATATGCGATATTACGAATAAATAATACTTAGACAACTCTAATATTTGTAGATCTTGTGATCATACTTGCTAAACATGTAATAATTCTTCACCTAAATCTTGTCTAACCTGCCCATTAGGGACTTACTTACATCCAGATTAAAGCTGTAATACTTGTGACACAGCAAACTAATTTTATTTAGACAGTTAATAAATATGTAGGTAATGTGATCCTTCTTGCTAGACTTGCAATGGATTATCAGCGAATTAATGCTTAACATGCCCTTAAGGATCTAATTTATATCCAGACAATAGCTGTAAATTTTGTGATACTTCTAATAAATACTATTTAGATAGTTCTTATGTCTGTTAATAATGTGACTCTTCTTGTTTGACTTGCAATGGTTCAACTTTAAATTCATGCTTGAGTTGTTCTTCCAAACCTCAGGGTAAGTTATGAAATTAATATAACTTATAAATTAAAAAAAACGTTTACCATATTTTAACATTTTTTAATTTTACATTTTTAAGCTATGAACTTTTTTTTGGGTTTTTAAAAAAGAAATTAAAATATTTTTTCAAACAAAAAATCAAAAAATTATAGAATTAAATAAAATAAAGTATATATTAATTTAAAATTCTAATTTATTTTTCTAACCTTCTTAATTTTAGCTTTCTATACTTTACTCATTATTAAAATAGCTAATATTAACCTATTTTTATAAACATAAAAGGTGTTTAACTCTATTTATATCCTGATAATTCCTGTAACACTTGTGATACAGCAAATAAACAGTACCTAGATGCTTCAAATATTTGTAGATAATGTGATTCAACATGTCTAACTTGTAATGGTCCATCTGCTACTTAGTGTTTATCTTGTCCTTCAGGAACATATTTATATCCTGATTCTAGCTGTAAAATTTGTAATACTCAAAATTAATATTATTTAGATCTTCAGTAAATTTGTAGAAAATGCCATCCTTCATGCTTTACTTGCAGTGGATCATCTTCAAACTAATGCCTAAGCTGTCCGTTAGGGACTAACTTATATCCTGATAATAGTTGCTAGGTTTGTTATATAAATAATTAATAATTTTTAGATTCATCAAATATTTGTAGAAAATGTGATTCTTCTTGCTTAATGTGTAATGGTTTGTAGCCTAATTAGTGTTTAAGCTGTCCAAATGGGACAAATTTATTCCCTGATAATACTTGTTAATTTTGCAATTTAAATAATAAATAATATTTAGATATGTCTTAAATTTGTAGATCTTGCGATTCTACTTGTTAAACATGCACAGGACCTGCTAAAAATCAATGTTCCAGTTGCCCTTCTGGAACAAATTTATTTTAAGATAATACCTGCTCGCTATGTAACATAAACAACTCATTTTACATAGATTCAAACTCTATTTGTAAACCATGTGATTCTTCATGTAAAACATGTAATGGATCTTTACCTACTTAGTGTATATAATGTCCTAGTGGAAAATATTTATATCCAGACAACAGTTGCTAAGTATGCAATACAAATAATCTTTAATTCTTAGATTAAAATAATATTTGCAGGTCTTGTGATCTTACATGCTAAACTTGTAATGGGTCTACACCAAATTCTTGTTTAACATGTCCTGTAGGATCTAACTTATACCCTGATTTTAGCTGTAAGGGTTGTAATACAAATAAATAACAGTTCTTAGACTAAAATTAAGTCTGCAGAAATTGTGATCCTTCATGTTAAACATGCAATGGATAGTTAGCTACTTAATGCTTAAGTTGCCCTTCAGGTACTAATTTATATCCTGATAAAAGTTGCAAAGTTTGTAATTTAAGCAAATAATAATTTTTGGACTCAAATTAAGTATGCAGATCTTGTGATCCTACTTGCTATACTTGCTCTGGATAAACAACATAGTAATGTTTAACTTGTAATACAGGAAGTAATCTTTATCCAGATAATAGTTGTAAATTTTGTGATACTAGTAACTAATAGTATTTAGATTCAAATTAAATATGCAGATCTTGTGATCCTTCTTGCCAGACATGTAATGGATCTTCAGCTAATTAATGCTTAAGCTGCCCATCTGGAAAAAATTTATATCCAGATTTTTCATGCAGAGTATGTAATGTTAATAATATGTAATATCTAGATTAAAACAATATATGCAGAAGCTGTGATTCTTCTTGCTTAACTTGTAATGGATCTACTCCATAATCATGCTTAAGTTGCCCATCAGGTAATAAATTTGAAAAAAATGATTTTAATATATTTTTCATTTTAAAATATAATATTTATTTGTTATTGTTTTTAATAACAAAAATCTAAATTTTTATTAACAAATGAAAATTTTTAGAATAATAAACAAAAGATAAATAATTTAGAATTCACTTAATAAAAATAATTTGAACACTAAAAAATTTTAGCACAAAAATTAATACTAAATTAATTATTTTAAATTTAAAAGGTACAAATTTATTTCCTGATAACTCATGCAAAGTTTGTGATATAACTAAGTAGGTTTATTTAGATTAATCAAATATTTGTAGAAATTGTGACCATAGCTGTTAAACGTGTAATGGACCTTCTAAGAATTAGTGTCTGACATGTCTTACAGGAACCTACCTCTATCCAGATAATTCCTGTTAATAATGTTAAACTAATAATAAATAATATTTAGATAGCTCTAATATTTGCAGGTAATGCGACGATTCATGTTTGACTTGTAATGGACCTAATCCCACTTCATGCGTTACATGTCCTAATAATAATTCACTTTTCCCAGATTTTAGCTGTAGATTTTGTAACATAAACAAGTAATTTTATTTAGATTCTAATAATATTTGTAGATAATGTGATGATACATGTTTAACATGTTCTGGACCTTAAAGTACTCAATGCTTGAGCTGTCCGATTGGATAAAACCTATTTCCAAACAACTCATGTAATATTTGTAATATTTCTAATTAACAGTTTATTGATTCTAATAAAATCTGTTAAGTTTGTGATACTAGTTGTTAAACATGTAAAGGGCCAAATAATACTGATTGTTTAACATGTATTACAGGAAAATATTTTTATCCTGATAAAACTTGTAATGTATGTAACACAAATAATAAATTTTATCTTGATAGCAATCAAATTTGTCAATCATGTGACAGTTCATGTAAAACATGCAACGGTTCAAATAAAAATTCCTGTTTATCTTGCCCCTAAGGAACAACACTTTATCCTGATAATTCCTGTTAATTTTGTGATATTTCTAATCAATATTATATAGATTCAAAGAATATTTGCTAAAAATGCGACAATAGTTGCCAAACCTGTTCTGGATAAACCGATAAATAATGCTTAAGCTGTCCTGCTAATACTTATTTATATCCAGATAATTCTTGTAATTCATGCAACACTTCAAATCAGTATTTTGTAGACTCCAATTCAGTATGTTAAAAATGCGATACCTCTTGTCTTACTTGTGATGGATTATTTAAAATTAACTGTACTTCCTGCTAAAATGGTTTTTATTTAGATACTAATAAAAGTTGTAAATCTTGTGATTCAACATGTTTAACTTGTAATGGTTCTGGTAAAAATAGTTGCTTGACTTGCCCCAGTGGTTAAAATATTTTCAAAGATAAGTCTTGTAATATCTGTTAAATTAATAATAAGTACTTTATAGATAGCTCATAAGTTTGTTAATAATGTCATCCTACTTGCTTAACTTGTAATGGTTTGCTCTAAAATAATTGCCTATCTTGTCAAAATGGGTTTTATTTAGATTCCACAAAATAATGCTTACCATGTGACTCCTCATGCTCAACTTGTAATGGTCCTAGTCCATTATAATGCTTAAGTTGTAAATAAGGTTGGAATTTTTATCCAGATAAACTCTGTAAATATTGTGATTTATCAAATAAGTATTTCCTAGACAATTAAAATATATGCCAATAATGTTCATCTAATTGTTAAACTTGTAAAGGACACCTAACAACTGACTGTTTAAAGTGTGTAAGTGGAATGACTAAATTCCCTGATTAAACATGTAACATCTGCAATATAAATAATAAATAGTTTATAGATAGTAATTAAATTTGTTAAAACTGTGATAATTCTTGCTTAACATGTAATGGTTTGTCATCAACAAATTGTACCTCTTGTATGTAAGGATAGAATTTATATCCTGATAATTCATGTTAAGTCTGTGATATAAATAATTAAAAGTATTTGGATAGCTAAAATATTTGTAGATCATGTGATAAATCATGCTAAAAATGTAATGGTCCATAGAAAAACTAATGTATATCATGCATCTAAGGATTGACACTCTACCCTGATAACTCTTGTAAATTTTGTGATTTAGATAATAATCAATTTATTGATAACAACAACATTTGTTAGCAATGCCATAGCTCTTGCTAAAAATGTAATGGTCTATAAAATATAAATTGTACTTAATGTTCTTAGGGTTTGAGCTTCTAAAGCGATAATACTTGTAAAATGTGCAATGTTTCAAATGGATTCTTTATTGATTAAAAAAATTATTGTAAAAATTGTGATTAAAATTGTATAACATGCAATAATACAAAATAGTGTACAAAATGTGCTTTAAGTTTCACATTATTTAATGGGATGTGCTTTAACTGTTAACCAGGAACTTATATTGGTAAAATAAAATTTATTTATTTATTTTCTAAACAATAAAATCATTTTAAAATTATAGATTCAATAACGATGAGTTGCTAAAGTTGCAACAAAAAATGTAAGACATGCTTTGGAAGTCTAGAAACATAATGTATTTAATGTGCTAACCCATCTTAATTTTTTGACTAAAATAATTATTGTGTTGATTCTTGTTAAACTGGATATATTAAAAATCTGAAGACAAATAAATGTTAGTAATGTTTATATTATTCAGCTAATTTAGAAAAATCTGTTTGTGTTGTGGAATGCCCAGATCAATTTTATGCAGATTCTAATAATAATTGCTAGAAATGTGGAAACAATTGTAAACACTGTCTAGATCAATAAACGTGTACAGAGTGTAATAAAAATTATAGCTTTAAGAGTAGTAGTAATAGAGAATGCACAATTTGCTAAGCAGATGAATACAAAGATGAAAATAATACATGCCAAAAGTGCAAAATTTTAAATTGTGAAACTTGTTAAAGTAAAGATATTTGCTAAACTTGTGCAATAGGTTATTTTAATAAATAAACATACTGTGAATATGATTAGAGATATAACCATTATACTTGCTCCTATTCAACTTAGGAATAATGTGAATAAGAACTGAAATTAATTACTAAAGCAGACATTAGTATGTAGTCTGCTCAAATTGCTTCATTAGGAGTACAAACTGTCAATACATTATTGTTTGCATAAGGATCATAATTTACTTACTCATTATAAATATAACAAATGATAGGAAATACAAAATTTTCAGATAAATTTAAATAATTAAGCATAGGCTCAACTTTTATTGATCTAAATTATTAAATGAATATTTTGAGTGTTATACCTAGCCCATTAAGTTCGAATAACTCATAAAATGCTTCGTAAACATAATCTAATAGTAATTTGTAAAGCTAGAGAATACTTGAAGACAACGCTTCATCAAGTGATTTAAGAAAAGTTTAATCTATTGATTTAAGTAAACTCTTTTTAAGTGATGCCCTAATTTATATCATTATTACAGGTATTTTTATCATAATTATGGCAATTTGTAAGTTGCTAAGCAAAAGATATGAATATTTTAGTGATATTAATGAGAAAAAGTATTCTTATATAATCAAGCTTTAGCTTTTGTTTTCAAACTACATCCTAATTTCTATTTTTAAAGCATTTAAGAACATAGACTTTTCTACAACACTTCAAATAGCTAGCTTCGCTTTATAAGTATTATATCTGATATGTTATGCCTTATTCTTAATATTTTTTTATTTCTAAATTCGAAAATTTGATAGAAAATCTAATATTAATTCAATTAATAAATACTATGTTCTCATAGATAATGTAAATATTGACATTCCTTTTGGAAAATATTTTTGGTTCTTTTTTGAAATAAGAAAAATATTAAATATAGCGTTTACTTTTTTAATTCCCTCTGTAGTTTGTTCTCTAGTTTTAGTGCTATCTTTAAATTTAATATTTTTGATTTACATGATTTATTATAAGCCAATCATAGCTTTGAATGAATAGAGATATTATTATGTATTAGAATTCTTATAGTTAGCTATTAACATAAATATAATTTTAGTTTACAGCTTTGATGATGTAAGATTAGCATGGTGTACAGTATCCATAATAGGAATACTCTTCTTAGTGATATTATTATATTCGATCTATATATCATATAATATTTTGAGAATTAAGTATTGCAAAAAAAGATTTATTATATCTAAGAATTCATACTATGAAGAAGACATTAGATAGAAATCATTCTAATAAATTATTGATAAAAATTAAATGAGAATCAAAGTCAGGTCAGGAATCCTAAATAAATTAGAGAAATCATTAAGTTTATCCTCAAATACAGAGTAAGGAACTTATTTATTTATAAATTTTATTTTTAATTTAATTAAAAAATATATTAGAAGTGATTCAAGGATAGAGTATATGGACAATATACACTAACTCTCGATTAAATGGAATAAAAATCCAATATATACTAGAAATGTTGCATTGAGTGAATAAAAAAAATAATGATAAAATATATTTTTTATTTGTCTTTTAAACTTGAATAAATTTGTTATGATAAAAGAATTTCTGTAATTATTAGATAGAAAAATTAAGGGAAAAATTTTAAATAAAAGATTTTTGTCGAGATTTACAAAAATTAAAAAACTTCTCTTGATACTTTAATACCTTTAATCTTTTTTTTAAATAACATTTTAAGGTGAGATATTGTAGATTTTAATTACAATCTTAATATTGAAAAATTTATTTTTTGATATAAGGTTTAATTAAAAAAATTTCTAACACACATAACATATAAACGAGGTTTCAAAATTATATATAACATTCATTTTTTATTTTACCTAATCAATTATTTTATACATTCTTAAGATGAACCTTCCAAAAGATTATAAAAGAATTAATCTTATACAATTTAAATAATTTATCTTCATTTATATTATTTTTTAATTCTTCCAAACTAACTCTTTTAGAATTGTGCATAATCCTTCTATCAAATTAAGATCAAGAAGATTTATTTGGTAGGTCATTATAAATTAAAGATACCATACCATTATGATCAGCCAATATATTATGTGATCCTCCATATGATGTTGTCCTAAATATTTTTAAAAATGATACTCTACTTCTAGTAAATTATTTTCTAATTCCTCTACATACTTTTAAGAATTTAAGACTTCATTTAATCTCTAAATCTTTAATCCTAAATTACTATCAATCATTCCCCAAACGGATATTTTTAAATAATTCGCACTAATTTTTAGAAAATTAATTATGTATTATCTCTATTATCATTAACCCTTATACATACTTTCTATTCATCTAAGTAGAGATATAGGATTCATCTTTATATCATTTAAAAAAAAAAAATCACTATAATATTATTATATACTGTAAATGCTCGTTAATTAAGGCATATTTTAATTAAAACATTTTTTTCTTAAAAATTATGCCAAAAAAAAAATTAGAAAAGATGGAAATCATTAATTATCTAACTTTTTAAGAAGCAGAAGTTACTGTATATTTTATTAATTTATCTTAATTTGGCAATTTTAGTATTAAATATTATTTAAAAATGCCTATACACAATAGTAATCTTTACATTCCTCTCCATAAAACTTAACACTGATTATAAATAATTTAATAATTTACTATAAGATTTTCTTTTATTTTTAAAAATATGTAATATAATTATATTTCTACCATTAAAATAATGAGATATTTTGGTAAAAAAATGAATATTCTTTAAGGTTTTCACTTTTCTTACATCATCTATAATGATAAAAACAAAAAATTTAGGTTTTATTTTATAAATCCTTATTTAAAAATTGAATCTTACTCAGATAAGTAGCTCGTAATTATATTAATTAATCAAAAATTAAGTTATTGAAAAATAAATAGGAAAAATTTTATCAAATAAATATGACCCAGCTGCATTAATTTTTTTCTTTATTTAATCACTTTTTTGTAATTAAATAATGCTTTTTACACACTAGTTATAATAGATGCCGTTAATTATATCATACAATCGAGTTTCCATTTGTCATCTCATTTTTTAGCTTGAAAACAAAAATCATTAAAATTTGCCACAAACCTAAAAAAAATATATAATTATAATTTTAATGCATCATTAAGTTAATAAAGTTAATAGTATCTGTTTTAAGTTTTTCACTATTATTATTAGCCATATTTGATGTTAATCTTATAATATGATATTAAAAACTAAAAATATTTTATAAATTATTATTTTTAAATTATTTTTTCAGTATTTTTTAGTTATGTATAAAGTATTTAAAATCTTTATAAGAAAAATTTATTTTGAGATTTGTTTGATTACACTGTTAAAATTAATATTTTGAACATTTTATCACTTATTCTTAAAAATAAGTAAAGTAAAAATAGTTTGTAGCATTTTTTTTATTTAATTATAATAATTTAAAATATATTTTAAATTTTGCAACTTGTTACTATTTATGCTTTAAAATAGCTAACCTAAATGCATTAGATTAATTATATGAAATGCTTTGATATTAAAGTTTCTAATACTATAAATTAATTTTTGGTACTGATCGAAGGTTATTTTAAATAAATTAAATATTGAAATAAACTAAAAAGTATACTCAATAGAATATAAACCATATTTTCTCATAATATAAAACTCATAAATTTACAAAAAAATTTAAAATAACTTTTAGATATTGGGTAAGAGAAATAATTTTCAAATTTTTTTACTGTAGGAGAATTCTTATTCTACAATATATATTATTTTAATATTTAGATAATATATATTTTTGAAATATTATTTATCATAAGAAAAAACAAATAATTAAAAACCTCAAATAGGATTCCAATCAAAAAGAGTAATCTAGAAATAGTTGATTGGTATATGATCGCTATGTAAAGAATATAAAAGAAATATATCTTTTAGTAAATTAACCATTTAAAGATTGATAAATATGCTAATAATTCAGGTTTTAAAATAAAAGTGTGGACTAAAATATATAATATTATTATTATATGAATAATTTAAGTAGTGTATTTAAAATGAAGTTATATTTTATCAAATCTCTTTTATAAGTAGATTTTATTTCTAATCGCATTATCTTTAAGAATGAATAAAGATAAAATAGTTATAAAAATATATAAAGTTTACAAATATTATGATCTTTTATTGCTGATTAAATTAATTTGCATTTAATAAATTTATTTATTCTTTAAACAAAATTGTAAAGATAAACCTTTAAAATCAAAGAATTTTAGAAATTAATCTAATTCGAGTGTATTATATATTTATTAGAAGCAAAAAATATCTGTCTTGTTTTATATTTTTTATTGGGGATTCAAGAAACAATTAAAAACTAAAGCAATAAAAATAAGTTAATAATTTACCATAAAAATTTTTTAGAATTCAATCAATAAAAACTATTTATTCTTTAAATAAATATTGATTGGTTTTCTATTTTTATAATAAAAAATTAGTGTTATTTTGATTAAATGAAAATATTTTCGCTATAATTATTTTATTGGTAAAATAGATATTGAATTTATCTTATTTTATGTTCTTACTTAAATTTTACTCTGGGATATAGCTTACAAATTAGTTTTTATCATGGAACTTAGATTCTGAAAAATACGAAAAATTTTCGTGATAAAAAAAGCAGCCAGCTGAAAAGAAAAATTCATTTGTTTGTCAGTCTTTTTAAATTAAAGTATTATTTTTAAAGCCAATCTATAAAAAATAATAATTTGTTATTAATTTGGATTATGCTAAAAAGTTTTAAAGGAAAAAGCTAACATATGTTAAATAAATTTTCCACAAAACCTATTAATCAATTTTTATGTAATCTTAATTTTTTTGTATTCACTTTAAAATAAATTCTTACAAGCAAATATATATAATTAATAAATTTTGATTTAAATAAAAAAAAATTAGATTAAAAGTAAATACAAATGTTTTCATCGCTAATTTTAACATTCTTACGTAAATATGATCTAATTGAATCCAACATTAATTTTCATTTTTATAAAAAGTTTCTAACATAATTGCTCTATCTTACGATTATGAACCTTAAATCAGGTAAAAAATATATTATATATATATTATATATTAAACAAATTATTTATAACCTTTTAAATAAAATTTAATGTTAATAAAAATTGGTATATTTACATTACTGAAATACCTATATTTATTCAAATTAAAAAAAATAAAATTTTAATTAAAAATTTTAGAATAATGTATTAATTTATCAATTCTAAAAGCAAAAAATCATTAAGGAATCTAGCATTGTGCAATTATAATTGTAAATGTTCTGTATCATACACATGTACTAGTTGTTCAAATTCAAGTTATTACTACTTTCCTGATACAAGTGAATGCTATCCATCTTATATATGCGATTAATAATATTCTATCTTTGGCGATGTTTATACTCTAGACCCTGCAAATAAAGTATGCTGTATAAACAACTGTGCAACATGTAAAAATAATGGAAAAGAAGACTAATCTTGCTTTACTTGTTTAGCAGGTTATTATTTGCCATAATTAGGAGCTAATACCTGTTATTAATGTAGTTCATCATGCTATACTTGTAATGGCCCAAACTTTAATAATTGTTTGAGCTGCGTTACAGGATAATTTTTATATGAAAACAATACTTGTTAATAAACTTGTCCTTCGATTGGCTATTATATAAGTGGTAGCACCTGTATAAAATGTAACTCTTCTTGTTAAACATGTAATGGCTAGACAAGTAACACTTGCTTATCATGTCCAACAGGGGTATATTTTTATCCTAATAACAACTCTTGTTAATCAACATGCATAAGCGGTTATTATATAAATGGAACAAGTTGTTTATTGTGTAACTCAAGTTGTTTAACTTGTAGTGGTCCTTCTTCAAACAATTGCCTCTCTTGTCCAATAGGCTAATATCTATTTTAAAATGGTACTTGCTCTTCGACTTGTAATACTAATAATGGGTATTACATAAATGGTACTAACTGTTTACAATGCAATTCAAACTGCTTAACTTGTAATGGCTCTAACTCAAACAATTGTCTATCATGTCCTTCAGGTTCATATTTATTTTAGAATAATACATGTTCATCTACATGTAATACTAATAACGGGTATTATATAAGTAATAATAAATGTTTGTTATGTAACCAAAGTTGCTTATCCTGTAATGGACCTAATTCAAATAATTGCCTTTCATGCCTCTCTGGTTAATATTTATATCAGGATAATACTTGCTCAGCTTCTTGCAACATAAGTAAAGGATATTATATTAACAGTACTAACTGCTTACAGTGTGATTCAAGTTGCTTAACTTGCAGTGGCTCCTCATCAAATAATTGTCTTTCGTGTAATCCTGGTTAATATTTATATCAGAATAATACTTGTTCAGCTAGTTGTAACACTAGTAATGGATATTATATTAGCAGTAATAATTGCTTGTTATGCAATTTAAGTTGTTATACTTGTAATGGCCCTAGTTCAAACAGTTGTCTTTCATGTCCTTCTGGTTAATATTTATTTTAGAATAATACCTGTTCAGCCTCTTGCTAAACTAGTAATGGATATTACATAAGTGGCACTAATTGCTTAAAATGTGATTCAAGTTGTTTAACTTGCAGTGGTCCTTCATCAAGCAATTGTCTTTCCTGTCCATCTGGTTAACTTTTATTTTAGAATAATACTTGCTCTACTACTTGTAATATAAATAATGGGTATTATATAAATGGAACCAACTGCTTGTAATGTAATTCAAATTGCTTAACATGTAATGGACCTAATTCAAATAATTGCCTTTCATGCCCTTCTGGTTAATATTTATTTTAGAATAATACATGTTCTTCTATTTGTAATACTAGTAATGGATATTATATAACAAATTAATAATGCTTTCTATGCGATATATCTTGCTAAACATGTAATGGACCAACTTCAAAAAACTGTTAATCATGTCCTTCTGGATACTTTTTATATGCCGATAAATCTTGCTAACTAAGCTGTAATACTAGTTTAGGATATTACTTACAAGGTAATAACTGTCTTGTTTGTGATTCTTCATGCTAGTCTTGTTCAGGACCCTTAACTACTAACTGCTTAACTTGCTTTACAGGAAATTTTTTGTATGCTGATAAAACATGCAAACCTTGTAATATAAATAATAGTTACTTTATTAGCTAAAATTAATGTATATAATGCAGTTCATCATGTTAAACATGCAACGGAGCATTATAAACACAATGCTTAACATGCAAATCTGGTCTTTATCTCTATCCAGATAATTCTTGTTAATAATGCAGTATTTTTAATTAATAATTTTTAGATTCTTAACAAATATGCAGAAACTGTAACCCTTCTTGCTTAACATGTAATGGTACAGGTTCTAACTAGTGTTTGAGCTGTCCAACTGGATAGAATCTATATCCTGATTAAAGCTGTAAAGTATGCAATATTTAAAATAAGTAATATATAGACAATTAAGGTATATGTAGATAATGTGATCTTTCTTGTTAAACATGTAATGGATAGTAATCAACCTAGTGTACAAGCTGTCCAACAGGAACCAATCTATATCCTGATGGCAGCTGTAAAATTTGTAATACTTCTAATTATTAATACTTAGATACTTAAAATATATGCAGATCTTGCGATCCTTCTTGTTTAACGTGCAATGGTCCTACATTTACTTAATGCTTAACATGCTCAAGTGGAAAAAATTTATTTCCAAACAATAGTTGCAATATATGTGATATAAATAATAAATACTATTTAGACAATACATTAATTTGTAGATCTTGTGATTCTACTTGCTTAACTTGTAATGGATAAACTCCTTAGTCATGTACAAGCTGTCCTACAGGCACTAATTTATATCCTGACAATAGCTGTTAAATATGCAATATTACGAATAAATAATACTTAGACTACTCTAATATTTGCAGATCTTGTGATCATACTTGTTAAACGTGTAATAATTTTTCACCTAAATCTTGCCTAACTTGCCCATTAGGGACTTTCTTACATTCAGATTAAAGTTGTAATACTTGTGACACAGCAAGCTAATTTTATTTAGACAGTTAATAAATATGTAGATAATGTGATCCTTCTTGTTAGACTTGCAATGGACTATCATCTAATTAATGCTTAACATGCCCTTAAGGAACTAATTTATATCCAGACAATAGCTGTAAATTTTGTGACACTTCTAAGAAATATTATTTGGATAGTTCTAATGTCTGTTAATAATGTGACTCTTCTTGTTAGACTTGCAATGGTTCAACTTCAAATTCATGCTTGAGTTGTTCTTCCAAACCTCAGGGTAAGTTATCAAATTAATATAACTTATAAATTGTTAAATAGGTTTATTAAAAATTTGTTAAAAATGTTTTTAAAAAAGTGTTAAAAAGTAGCCCTCCAAGGAAAATACTTGGAAGGCGAAAAAATAGTAGGCAGAGAGGTTTTTTTTGCCTACTGATCCTAAAAAGCCCCGATTGTAAATTCTCTTGGAAGTGCTATATATAAATTTAGAATTCTAATTCATTTTTCTAATCTTCTTAATTTTAGCTTTTTATATTAGATACATAATTAAAATAGTTAATATTAACCTATTTTTATAAACATTAAAGGTGTTTAACTCTATTTATATCCTGATAACTCTTGTAATACTTGTAATACAACAAATAAATAGTACCTAGATGCTTTAAATATATGTAGATAATGTGATTAAACATGTCTAACCTGTAATGGTCCTTCTGCTACTTAGTGTTTATCCTGCCCATAAGGTACATATTTATATCCTGATTTTAGCTGTAAAGTTTGTAATACTCAAAATTAGTATTATTTAGATCTTCAGTAGATTTGTAGAAAATGCCATACTTCATGCTTTACTTGCAGTGGATCTTCTTCTAATTAATGTTTAAGCTGTCCGTTAGGAACTAACTTATATCCTGATAATAGTTGCTAGGTTTGTTAAACAAATAATTAATAATTTTTAGATTCATCAAATATTTGTAGAAAATGCAATTCTTCTTGCTTAACTTGTAATGGTTTGTAGTCTAATTAGTGTTTAAGTTGTCCAAATGGGACAAATTTATTCCCTGATAATACTTGTTAATTTTGTAGTTTAAATAATAAATAATATCTAGATATGTCTTAAATTTGTAGATCTTGCGATTCAACTTGTTAAACATGCACAGGACCTGCTAAAAATCAATGTTCCAGTTGCCCTTCTGGAACAAATTTATTTTAAGATAATACCTGCTCGCTATGTAACATAAACAACTCATTTTACATAGACTCAAACTCTATTTGTAAACCATGTGATTCTTCATGTAAAACATGTAATGGATCTTTACCTACTTAGTGTATATAATGTCCTAGTGGAAAATATTTATATCCAGACAACAGTTGCTAAGTATGCAATACAAATAATCTTTAATTCTTAGATTAAAATAATATTTGCAGGTCTTGTGATCTTACATGCTAAACTTGTAATGGGTCAACACCAAATTCTTGTTTAACATGTCCTGTAGGATCTAACTTATACCCTGATTTTAGCTGTAAGGGTTGTAATACAAATAAATAACAGTTCTTAGACTAAAATTAGGTTTGCAGAAATTGTGATCCTTCATGTTAAACGTGCAATGGATAGTTAGCTACTTAATGCTTAAGTTGCCCTTCAGGTACTAATTTATATCCTGATAACAGTTGCAAAGTTTGTAATTTAAGCAAATAATAATTTTTGGACTCAAATTAAATATGTAGATCTTGTGATCTTTCTTGCAATACTTGCTCTGGATAAACAACATAGTAATGTTTAACTTGTAATTTAGGAAATAATTTGTATCCAGATAATAGTTGTAAATTTTGTGATACTAGTAACAAATAATATTTAGACTAAAATTAAATATGCAGATCTTGTGATCCTTCTTGCCAGACATGTAATGGATCTTCAGCTAATTAATGCTTAAGCTGCCCATCTGGAAAAAATTTATATCCAGACTTTTCATGCAGAGTATGTAATGTTAATAATAATATGTAATATCTAGATTAAAACAATATATGCAGAAGCTGTGACTCTTCTTGCTTAACTTGTAATGGATCTACTCCATAATCATGCTTAAGTTGCCCATCAGGTAATAAATTTGAAAAAAATGATTTTAATATATTTTTCATTTTAAAATATAATATTTATTTGTTATTGTTTTTAATAATAAAAATCTAAATTTTTATTAACAAAGAAAATTTTTAGGATAAAAAGCAAAAAATAAAAAATTTAAAATTCGCTTAAGGAAAGATAATTTTAATTGAAAAAATACTAAAAAATTTTACCATAAAAACAAATGCTAAAATAATTATTTTAAATTTAAAAGGTACAAATTTATTTCCTGATAACTCATGCAAAGTTTGTGATATAACTAAGTAGGTTTATTTAGATTAATCAAATATTTGTAGAAATTGTGACCATAGCTGTTAAACATGTAATGGACCTTCTAAGAATTAGTGTCTGACATGTCTTACAGGAACCTACCTCTATCCAGATAATTCCTGTTAATAATGTTAAACTAATAATAAATAATATTTAGATAGCTCTAATATTTGCAGGTAATGCGATGCTTCGTGCCTGACTTGTAATGGACCTAATCCCACTTCATGCGTTACATGTCCGAATAATAATTCACTTTTCCCAGATTTTAGCTGTAGATTTTGTAACATAAACAAGTAATTTTATTTAGATTCTAATAATATTTGTAGATAATGTGATAATACATGTTTAACATGTTCAGGACCTTAAAATACTCAATGCTTAAGTTGTCCGATTGGATAAAACCTATATCCAAACAACTCATGTAATAATTGCAATATTTAGAATTAACAGTTTATTGATTCTAATAAAATCTGTTAAGTCTGTGATACTAGTTGTTAAACATGTAAAGGGCCAAATAATACTGATTGTTTAACATGTATTACAGGAAAATATTTTTATCCTGATAAAACTTGTAATGTATGTAACACAAATAATAAATTTTATCTTGATAGTAATCAAATTTGTCAATCATGTGACAGTTCATGTAAAACATGCAACGGTTCAAATAAAAATTCCTGTTTATCTTGCCCCTAAGGAACAACACTTTATCCTGATAATTCCTGTTAATTTTGTGATATTTCTAATCAATATTATATAGATTCAAAGAATATTTGCTAAAAATGCAACAATAGTTGCCAAACCTGTTCTGGATAAACCGATAAATAATGCTTAAGCTGTCCTGCTAATACTTATTTATATCCAGATAATTCTTGTAATTCATGCAACACTTCAAATCGGTATTTTGTAGACACCAATTCAGTATGTTAAAAATGTGATACCTCATGTCTTACTTGTGATGGATTACTTAAAACTAACTGTACTTCCTGCTAAAACAATTTTTATTTAGATACTGATAGAAGTTGTAAATCATGTGATTCAACATGTTTAACTTGTAATGGTTCTGGTAAAAATAGTTGCTTGACTTGCCCAAGTGGTTAAAATATTTTCAAGGATAAATCTTGCAATATCTGTTAAATTAATAATAATTACTTTATAGATGGCTCATAAGTTTGTTAATAATGCCATCCTTCTTGCTTAACTTGCAATGGATTGCTTTAAAATAATTGCCTATCTTGTCAAGACGGGTTTTATTTAAATTCCACAAAATAATGCTTGCCATGTGACTCCTCATGCTCAACTTGTAATGGCCCTAGTCCATTATAATGCTTAAGTTGTAAATAAGGTTGGAATTTTTATCCAGATAAACTCTGTAAATATTGTGATTTATCAAATAAGTATTTCCTAGATTATTAAAATGTATGCTAATAATGTTCATCTAATTGTTAAACTTGTAAAGGACCCCTAACAACTGACTGTTTAAAGAATGTAAGTGTTGTTGAATGCCCAGATCAATTTTATGCAGATTCTAATAATAATTGTTAGACATGTGGAAATAATTGTAAACACTGTCTAGATAAATAAACATGTACAGAGTGTATTGAAAATTATAGCTTTAAGAATAGTAATAATAAAGAATGCACAATTTGCTAAGCAGATGAATACAATGATGAAAATAATACATGCCAAAAGTGCAAAATTTTAAATTGCGAAACATGTTAAAGTAAAGATATTTGCTAAACTTGTGGAATAGGTTATTTTAATAAATAAACATATTGTGATTAGGATTAAAGATTTTACCATTATACTTGCTCCTATTCAACTTAGGAATAATGTGAATAAGAACTAAAATAAATTACTATAGCAGGCATTATTATGCAGTCTACTCAAATTGCTTCATTAGGAGTACAAACTGTCAATACATTATTGTTTGCATAAGGATCATAATTTACTTACTCATTATAAATATAACAATTAATAGGAAATACAAAATTTTCAGATAAATTTAAATAATTAAGTTTAGGCTCAACTTTTATTGATCTAAATTATTAAATGAATATTTTAAGTGTTATACCTAGTCCATTAGGTTCAAACGACTCTTAAAATTCTACCTAAACATAACCGAGTAGTAATTTATAAAGTTAGAGAATACTTTTTGAAGACAACGTTTCATCTAGTGATTTAAGATTAATTTAATCAATAGATTTAAGTAAACTCTTTTTAAGTGGTGCCCTTATTAATATCATTATTACTGGTATTTTTATCGTCATTTTGGTAATTTGTAAATTGCTAAGCAAAAGATATGAATATTTTAGTGATATTAATGAGAAAAAGTATTCTTATATAATCAAGCTTTAGCTTTTGTTTTCAAACTACATCCTAATTTCTATTTTTAAAGCATTTAAGAACATAGATTTTTCTACAACACTTTAAATAGCTAGCTTCGCTTTATAAGTATTATATCTGATATGTTATCTTTTATTCTTAATATTTTTTTATTTCTAAATTCGAAAATTTGATAAAAAAATGAATATGGAATCATTTAATAAATACTTTATTCTCATAGATAATGTAAATATTGACATTCCTTTTGGAAAATATTTTTGGTTCTTTTTTGAAATAAGAAAAATATTAAATATAGCATTTACTTTTTTGATTCCTTCTGTAATTTGTTCTCTAGTTTTAGTGCTATCTTTGAATTTAATATTTTTGATTTACATGATTTATTATAAGCCAATCATATCTTTGAATGAATAGAGATATTATTATATATTAGAATTCTTATAGTTAGCTATTAACATAAATATAATTTTAGTTTACAGCTTTTATGATGTAAGATTAGTATGGTGTACAGTAACCACAATAGGAATACTTTTTTTAGTGATATTAATATATTCGATCTATATATTATATAATATCTTGATAATTAAGTATTGCAAAAAAAGATTTATTGTATCTAAGAATTCATACTATGAAGAAGGAATTAGATAGAAACCATTCTAATACATTATTGATAAAAATTAAATGAGAATCAAAGTCAGGTCAGGAATATTAAATAAATAAGAGAAATCATTAAGTTTTTCCTCAAATGTAGAGTAAGAAGCTTATTTATTTTATAATTTTTTTTTTTAATTTAATTTTAAAATATTCTAGAAATGATTCAAGGATAGAGTAAATAGACAATATACACTAACTCTAGGTTTAATGGAATATAAATCCAATATATTTTAGAAATGTTGCATTGAGTGAATAAAAAAAATAATGATAAAATATTTTATATATTTTTTACTTGTCTTTTAAGTTTGAATTAATTTGTTTTGATAAAAGAATTTTTGTAATTATTAGATAGAAAAATTTTAATTAAAAGATTTTTGCTAAGTTTTACAAAAATTAAAAAACTTCTCTTGATACTTTTATACCTTTAATCTTTTTCTTTATTTAACATTTTAAGGTGAGTTTTGTAGAGTTTAATTATTATATGTAGCAGAATTAATATTGAAAATATTATTTTTTGATTTAAGCTTTAATTTTAAAAATCTTTAACACAAATGACATATAAATGAGGTTTCAAAGTTATATATGACAGCCATTTTTTATTTTACCTAATCAGTTCTTTTATAGATTTTTAAGAAAGAGCTTCCTATAGATTATTATACATTATTATTACTATAGAATTAATCTTATACATATTAAATAATTTCTTTTTTGAAATCTTTTTTTATTTTTCCAAACTAAATCTTTTAGAATTGTGCATAATCCTTCTATCAGATTAAGATCAAGGAGTTTTAATAGGCCATTATAAATTAGAGATATTTTTATGGTCTAGAAAATTTATTAGGTGTGACTCCATATGATGTTGTACTAAATATTGTTTAAAAAAATAGTCTGCTTCTAGCAAATTATTTTCTAATTTATCTACATACTTTTACTAATTTAAGACTTCATTTAATCTCTAAACATCTAGTCCTGAATTGTTATCAATAATTCCCCAAAATAAACCTATATATTTAAGTGGTTCGCTCTAATTTTTAGAACATTTCTCCTGTAATATCTCTTTTATCCTTAACCCTTCATACCTACTTTCAATTCATCTATGCAGAGATATAGGATTCATCTGTACATCATTTTTTTAAAAAGAAAAGTAATTAAAAAATTATTAAGATAAAAAATATTAAATTTAAAATTAATGATTTCACTATAAATTACTTAAATTATTTATATTTTACTAAGTATAAAATGTAAATAAATTTTGAATCTTTTCTATATTTTTAAACAATTTAACTTGCATAAAATAGAATTTTAATTTATATTCTTATGTTTCTTTCAATTTAATATATATTAATAAAGCCATAAAATAGGAA
This sequence comes from Tetrahymena thermophila SB210, assembly GCF_000189635.1. Classification (NCBI taxonomy): domain Eukaryota; phylum Ciliophora; class Oligohymenophorea; order Hymenostomatida; family Tetrahymenidae; genus Tetrahymena; species Tetrahymena thermophila. Next base: position 256,107 of record NW_002476381.1, read on the forward strand.
GGAAGATAAATAACTAATTTACTTTTCAAATATTAAGTAATTCCACATAGAGGTAAGTATTATAAAATCTATTAATTTTTCTATTTTATTTCAAATGATTTTAAAATATAGATTTTATGATTACTTAATTATAAAAGATAAATAAAAACCTAAAAAAAATAATTGTCTATATTATTTTTATGAAAATAAGTATTTCATTTTAAGTTTATATTAATTCAAATGTAGAAAATTGATTAATTAATTAGTGTAACCAAAATCAAAAATAAATTAATGTTTAGATTTTCAGAAAGAAAGATAAATAAAAGAAAATATATATAATCTATATATTTTTCTTTTCTAATTTTGATTTAAAAATGTATCAAATTTATTAAGATTAAATAAACTTATATTATGGTTTAATTAGCTGATTATCAATAAATAAAAAGTTCTAGACACTACAAAGGGAATTATTAGAAAAAACAAATGATAAAATGAAAAGTGGATATATCAAAACCTACTAAATATATATTTATAAGTTTAAATTGAGGAAGATCATAATATATTTAATATTTAATTAATAAGCTCTCAAAACTAAAAAAATAATATATCAAATATAGCTTTTAAAAACTGGAAAGACATTTAATAATTAATTGATTTCTTCAATCTAAATACTAAAGCTACTTATCATTTTATTTTAATAAAATAATTAAGTTTATTAATGTAATTTAATATTTAAGAACAAAGTGGTTAGCAAAAAGCTTAAGCAGAGAACAGTTAATTAATTACGAAATAAATAAGTTAAAGAAAATATAATCCTAACAACGAAAATAGATAAATTTAAGAAAATGTCTTTGAATAGAAAAAAGATTTGATAGAATAGTTTGTTCCTAATAAAAGCATTAGAAAAGAAATTGAAATCTTAGAGGAATGTATAGTTAGTTCAATCAGAAATAAAAATATTGATAAGGAAACAGATTAAAATATTTAAAAAAATACAATTAATAGAGGTTAAAAGATTAAAGAAAATGAGAAAACTGAAAGTGACGAAGAATTTGATTATAACAACTTTTTATCTTACGATTAAGAAAAAATTAAAAGCAAAAGAATGAAGGACATGAAGTGGAAACAGTTTAATTTTTCATATAATGTAAGCTGTTTCTTTAAATTTTTCCTGATAGATTATTTGAAGCACCTTTTAGGGATTTGCAGAAATATCAAAGTTTAAGGATTATTAGATTTAAAGAATATTCCTTTACTCAAACCGGACGAGAGAGTAGAAAATAATTATTAGTAATTATAAAAGAATATGGAAAAAGTTATTTTAAAAAGAGAAAAGGAAGGTAAAATGCTAACTTCACTCGATATGCTTTTTATCATATTTCGTACTTTTTCTTTACCTATTATATTAATCATTATCAATTCTCTTCTTTTCCATTCGCTGAAAATATTCTTTTCATATCAGATCAACTTTTTAATTTCTGCAGTGATAGATAAAGAGAGTTAATATACTATCTACGGGTGGGCTATTGTAATGGCTTTTACATAATTTTTCTACATATCTGTAGTTCATCATTCAGTTCGTCCATATTCTGCCTTCTTTTTACAATTTAAGGCTACCTTTAATCGAGCTCTCTTCCTTAAAACTTCATCTCTTTCATCTTTCTCAATAAAGGAAGCAAATATAGGAAAACTTGTCAACTTAGTGTCTAACGATTTAAATCTTCTCGAAGTGAAAGGTTTTTTTATCATTACTTTGCTTATTCTACCTGCCCCAATTATTGCAGTAGCTCTTATTCTCTACTACAGGTAAAATTAAAAATTTATTTTATAATGATAAACATCTTAACTTAATCTTCTTAATTTATTGAAGAACTTAGAATATTACTCTAATCCATTTTCTTGGAATAGTTTTTTTCAAATCTCTCTTTAAGAAAATCTTTAAATTGGATAGTCTTAAAAATTATGAATTAAAAAGGTTAGAAGTATGTCTTTAACAAATCAGTATTTTATCCTACAATTTATGATAGGGGATTTATTTTGATAAAATCAAACTATCATTTTTTTAGTAATAATATTTTTTTTTCTTAATCTCCTTTCTATTCTAAATAAAAACCATTAAATTTAAAAAAAATAAATTTCAATGATAATAAAAACATAAAAATTTATTTTCTTTGAATCACAAAAAAAAGATTTTAAACAAAGCTTTCAAAATTCAAATGATTTTTATCTATATTCCTACAGCTTTAAGCCTTTAATTTATTTTAGTCATAAAAAAGATTGCATCAAATTGATACATTTAGATAAAATTTTATCTAAAAAAATAAAAATAAAAATATATTAAGAAAAAAATCTTTGATATTTAGTTAAAATATCATTAAAGTTAAATTTATTTTTTGCTAAATTATTAGTTTACTTTAATTTATTTTTTCATTATTTTTTAATCAGCTATTTCTTATATCTGATTATTGAAATTTATGTTGATTTAAAAAGGTTTGATGGATTCGCTGTTATAGGGCTAGTAGTTATGATTGGATATATCCCTTTTTAGTTACTTATTGCTAAAATAAGCTCAAAATTTTTTAAAGATAAGACAGTTTTAGTAGACCACCGTGTTAAGTTTACAAATGAAATTATAGAGGGAATCCGTTTGATTAAAATGTATGCTTGGGAAGAGGCTTTTTTGCACATTGTTTAGACTTTCAGAAAATCTGAGCTTAGAAAAATATTTTACATCCAATTTATTTACTCAATAGAGCGCTCATTTAGTTTTGCTTCAGGGCTTTTTGCCAGTTTTATTGTGTTTTTTGTAATATATTAGCATGGAAATCCTGGTTCATTAAACATTGCAAATATGTATTCTACCTTAGATTTACTTCTGTATGTTAAATAGTAAATTATTTCATCAGCTGGATCCGGAATAGTTGGTTTGTTTGAGCTAAAAGTAATATTAGAGAGAATGATTACAGTAGTTACTATAAAACCATCATAAATGATTTGTATAGAGAGTAATTAATATTATGTTTCTTTATACTCTTTACTTATTAATTCAAAAATAGATATACATGATTACAACGGAAGAAATCTTGAAAATGGCGAGATTGAGATCAAAAATTTTACTGCTTTCTGGAAAGATCAAAAACCTGTTTTAAACAACTTAAATTTAGATATTAAAAAAGGAGAGTACATTGGCATCGTTGGCTAAGTAGGAAGTGGAAAATCTTCTTTCTTGAGTTGTATCGCTAAAGAAATTCCTAAATATTCAGGTTACTTCAGCTTTAAGGGTAAAATAGCTTACGTTGAGTAAGAACCTTATATTTTTAACAAGACAGTCAGAGAGAATATTTTATTTGGTACAAAATATGAAGAAAACTTTTATACCCAAGTGATAGAAGCTTGCTGTTTGGTAGATGATTTCAAGCAATTTAACTGTGGAGATTAAACTTAAATTGGGGAAAGAGGTATTAACATAAGTGGTGGATAAAAGGCTCGAATCTCTTTAGCTAGAGCAATATATTCAAGAGCTGACATTTATTTGTTAGACGATCCTTTATCAGCTGTTGACTCAAAAGTAATATTTAGTTACTCTATTCTAATTAATAAAATAGCTATTTTAAATTATTTTAGCATTCTAATTTCATTCAAAAAAACACTATCATAAAAATTCATTTATAGAATAAAAGTTTTAATTAATTGATTTGAGACTAAACTTAAAATTTTTTATTTTTTTATGAAATTTAAAAAAGATTGTGGCTAAATAAGTTAATTAAATAGCAATTATTCTACACAACATTCAAAAATTTGAATATTTTTAGTTCACATATTTTTTATTTAACAAAATTTTTTGAATTAATTTAATCCTAACATATGTAAAATATATTCAAAATATTTAAAAAATTATATCAATTACTTCTTATATATTATTTAATCATACTCATACTGAAAAAATTTTTTATGAACACTTACAATATTTATTCTCAATTAATCAATTTAAAATTTATTATTTTAAGATAATTAAATATGTTTAAAATAAAGCATATTTAATAATAATTGCTGAAAAATTATAACTTTACAAATTATAAAATTATTAACATTTAGGTAGCTAAAGCTTTAAATGATAAAGCTATTTAAATATTATTGAAAGGAAAAACAATACTTTTAGCTACTCACTAAATTGCACTCGCGAAAAATACTGATAGAATAATTATAATGAGAGATGGCTATTTTTAAAATATTGGAGTTTATAATGATCTTTAGGAATCTCTAAAAACAATTGGGCATTAAATATAAATCTAAGATACTTAAGCTTAAAGCAAAGATTATCAATTTTTCTAATAATAAATTTTATAGAATGAAGAAAAATAGGAAGATTTCCTCAATGATGGTTAAGAAGATAAAATATAATAATACCAAAATTCAGTTGAAGAAAAATAGTAATAAGAAAATAAAGCAGTGAAGCAAGTTGAAGAAACAAAAAAGAAGAAGGATTAGCTTTATTCTAAAGAAGAAGATGAAAGAATTGTAGTTAATTTGTAAACATATTTAAATTACTTTTTAAGCTCTAAAATATGGTATTTAGCTCCTTTAATATTTGGCTTATTTGCTTCATGTGAGGTCGTTTTCATATTCTACTCAAAGACAATAGGAAAATATGGAGATTAAGATTTTGATTAATTTTACTGCATCAGCTTACTTGGCTATTTATCACTTATTTACTTTATAAACCTAGTATTAAAATACTTTTTATTAAATTTTGTTGCTAATCGCAGCAGTTTGCACATACACAACTAAATGATTCAGTCTGTTATTAGGGCTAAAGTTCTTTTTTTTGACAGAACTCCATCAGGAAGAATACTAAATAGATTCTCATCAGATTTGGGTAATTTGATTAAATAAAATAAATTATTATTCAAATAAAATATTTTTACTATTAAGGAAATATTGACTAAGAGTTAATAAGAGTATTAATGGACACATTTGAAATTATTTTCAGTTTTTTAATATTAATGGGTATTATTATTTCTATTAACCCATACTTTTCTATAATTGCTGTTGTCGAAATTTTTATTCTTGGTTTGTACTTAGGAATTTCCAAAAACGCAATAATCTAAATAAAATAACTTGATTTAATATATAGATCTCCTGTTTATACATTCTTTAATGAGGCCACTTAAGGTGTCTTGCCAATTAAAATATATGAGAAACAGTAGATTTTCTCTGATAATTTTGATTTCCTTATAAATAATTCTCTCAGATCTTCTTATGCTTTTTGGTTTTGTTAAAGAGCATTTGCTTATTATGTCCAACTAGTTACAGCTCTTTCAGCTATTATTGGTATCTTTATGCTTCTCTCAACCGATTAAGATCCTTCGATACTAGGACAAGCAATTGTATATTTTCTCAGTATCAGTGATAGTATTTAGTGGGGTTTAAGGTATATTTAAAAAATATGATTTTATTTTTACATTCCTCCAGTTAACTTAATTATATTTTAATTTTTTTATACTTTAGGTAAATGATTCAAACTGGTGTTGTTATGTCTAGTGCTTAGAGAGCTATGAATATGACTTTAATTAATTAAGAATCAGCATTGAGGACAGAATATGATAATAAGGAGTTCAAGATAACATAAAAAGACAGAGCAAAAGTGGGATAATATTCTTTTCCAAAGGAAGGGAGTGTAGAATTTTAAAATGTGAAAATGAAGTACAGATAAGATCTGAATTGTGTTTTAAATGGAATAACTTTCTCAGTGAAAGCTGGATAAAAAGTTGGTTGCATAGGTCGAACTGGTGCTGGAAAATCTTCTATTATTTAAGCTCTTTTCAGAATGACTGAAATAGAATCAAAAATTGAAAAATTAGTGGATGAAGAATCAAGATTCAATTAAGAAACGTGTATTAAAATCGATGGACATAATATTAAAGATTTGGGTCTACAAACATTGAGAGGAGGAATAAGCCTAATACCATAAGTACCATTCATATTCTCAGGAACTATAAGAAGGAATCTAGATCCATTAAACCAATTTACTGATAAAATGATTTTTGATATTTTGTAAGATATAAATTTACTAGGTATATTAATTTTTTTTTAATTAGAAGAAATATCCATTTATTAATAATTTGATTTACTAGATAAAGTAAATAGCTTGGATAAAGGAATATATACTGATATGAGCAATATTAGTGAGATATTTAGTACAGGATAAAAATAATTAATTTGTTTAGGTAGAGCTATTCTAAAATAGAGCAAATTGATTGTGCTAGATGAAGCAACATCAAATTGTGATATGCAAACTGATTAGTTTATCTAAAGAAAAATTCGAGAAAAGTTCACAGACTCTACAGTAATTACAATAGCCCATAGATTGAACACTATTGCAGATTATGACAAAATAATAGTCATAGATAAAGGTGTTGTAATTGAAAATGGAGTACCTTATGAATTACTATGTTAAGAAAATAGTATATTTAAATAGATGGTAGATCACACAGGTTAATATAATTCACAGCTTATCTTAAAAATAGCCTAATAAGCATACAAAAAAATTATTAACCATAAAAAGTGACATCTATATATATATTGTATTAATAAATTTTTTTATACCTGTTATTTTTTATAATCATTTTTTACTCATCATAAACAAACCTAGCATACCCTTTTAAAATTTTTTAGATAAATTTTAGGAAAAAAATAAAAATTATAGTAAACAAAATAACTATTAATCTTTGATAATAAATTTATCATTTTAAATTAAATAAAATTCTAAAAATATATTTTATCTTATTACTAATTCTAAAAACCAGATAGGTAAAATTGAGATATTGTTATTTTCTTTAAGATGAATAATTTACTGATGAAATCGGATTTTATTAGATATATTTTGTAATACTTTAGCACATAAATAATTATGTTAATTTTAGTATGAAGTATCTTATGAGTAAAAATAATATTAATATTAAAAATTTTGATGGAATTATAACTAGAATGTATATCTAATTAAAATATAATTTCGTTTTAATATCCTAGTAAGGACTCCATTTTGAAATATGTATTTGTAATCTAATTTATATATAAAAATACAAAAAATTCATAAAATCCATGAATTTTTTGGTAATTAAATTAGATATTTTGACTGTAAACATCTAAATCGAACAATTAATTAATTTGAATATATATCATTCCTTTAATTTAAATAAGATCAATAAAAGAAATAATCTGTCATAGATAAGTAAAATTGTCTAAATGATGACTTAATTTTTTTATTGCATATCACTAATAATATTATTAATTAATTTATTAGTGTAAGATTGCAAAAGAAGAAACTAATCATTAATTACAAGGTAACTTTTTTTATTCAATATATTTCAAATATATTTTGCAAAATCTAAAAATTTCACTATCTTTATATTTATAATTATAAATCGCATAAAAAATATTGTAAATATTTGCGTGATTACATTTAGTGAAAGAATTTAATTGTAAAAAATTGGGTATTAATAAACATCTATTTTCATGATCCTTTATTAATAAATTAGTAAATTAATTAATTTTTTGCCAGACCTGATCTGGTAAATTATTTAACTAAATAAACTCGATTTCTTATTTTTTTTTTTCGTAATGAGCTAATTTATTCTTGTAGTATGTTTTTAATTTCAATTTTATATGAAAATGCATAATTGCTTATTTTAGCAAATGTTTTTTTATAAAATTTTGAAAAAAAATTTAGAATAAACTTATACAAATTAGTAAATAAATAATTCCAAAATTAAGGAATATTTTTAAGTTGAATTAATAATCTGTAAGCTAAAATATTTGAACAAATAAAGCAAATTATCAATTAATTTCAATAGAATAAAGTTAAATTCAAATACAAAGAATTAGATACACTTTTTTCATGTAATCAATAAAAAAAATAAATTGGTTATTTATATTACAAGTAAGCAAATACAAATAATTTTTTCTCAAATTGATTATCAAATGAGTAAAAAAATTTCAAATCTTATTAAGTTAAATAATTTTAAATTTATTAATTATGCTATTGTAAAAAAATCGCTTGTATTTAATTTATATTTTAAGTGAAATTGCTTAAAAAATGTTAAATTGTATGAATATTATCAAGGAAGAACAATTAATTAATCGTAGAAAATAATATCAACATGAAAGCTTGATTCAGAATCTTACTTGTTTTAATTGATCAACTCCTGGATTTTATTTATTATTTTACCTTACATAATTTCTAACTAAATTAAATTATATTTGTAAAAAATTCTGGTAAAATAAAATTCTAACTATTACTGAACACAATTACAATAATTCTATTATTTGTTAAGAAAATTTTTTACTTTTAATCATAAATAAATCAATCTTAAGATTATCACAAAATCTTAATAAATAAAAGACATAGTGAAGTTAATAAAATGTATTAAAGGCCTAATTTATTATTATACTTGATTTATTATTTTATCAAAAGAGTAAATTTTTTAAAGAAATTTAATTAATTTATAAAAATATAGATTTCCTAATGAATAGATTAATTGATGATTAAAAATGATCTCAATAATTTCTTTAATTTGTGGTTAACTTTTGTTATTAATCTAATTATTTTTTTTACAAATTTAAAAGCTTGATTAATGCAAAATTAACAAAAAAATTATGATTCCTTGAATCAAAATATAGAGTTACCCTTTTTGCTTGAAAGAAATTTTTAATTATAATAATTAATTGATAAAAAAATTGAATACAGACGACATACTCTAGTAAAATGGCCTAATTTCAACTAAAATCATAAATAAGTATGTTAAAAATATTTATTTAAAAAGATTATTAACATATTTTTCTAAATTAATAGTATTTTTGTATATAATATCATATTCGTTTGTTCACACACTAAGAAGCGATGGAATTAAGTTGCATAAGTAAATGCCATTTTTTTAGAACTAAATTATTTTTATCACAATTTTTGAAATATTTTAATCGCTTATCTTGTAATAGAAATTTAAGACTAATATTCCAGCTTTTTATAACAAAAAAATGTGATAAATAAAAAAGTATAAGCTTAAATATGAAATAAGAATAGTTTTTTTTTTTTTGAAGTAACAATTTTTTCTAGAAATTGGATTGAATTAAATGTTATATATCTTAAATTGAATTTCATTTGAGAAATAATCAAATAAATTTTTCATCTTAATATTTTTAAACATAGAAAAGTTATTTAAATATAATACAATGGAGATCAAATATTAAAATTTTCTTTTTTATAAACTAAAAATTTTTAAAATTAAAAGAACATGCAATATTACCGAATTCTATTTTTCAAACAAATAAAGATGTAGGATGTAATTTGATACATATTTTATATAATAAATAACTTAATGCATCTACTTTAGTTAAAATAAAAAATTAAAAGCCCTTTAAAATAACTCATTTTATTTTTACATCCTACATACTTTAAGCAATTTGGTTTAATTTTTTAATTAAAAAAATTTCATATAATAATAAATTCTATATATTATTAGAAAAGAAAATCAAAGAAATCTTGGTCTTTTTTGTGGCAATAACTGTAATTGTATTCTTGGTGGATGTAGTTCTTGTATAGGTAGCAATTATTATATGAGTGGCGGAGATTGTTATCTTTGCGATACATCGTGTTCAACTTGTAATGGAGGATCCTCAACTAATTGTTTGACTTGTCCTACTGGTAAATATTTATTTGCCAATAAATCATGCAATACTTGTAATGTGAGCAATGGATACTATATAAATGGAACATAGTGTATTGCTTGCGATCCCTCATGTTAAACTTGTAATGGATCATCTGCAACAAATTGTTTGACCTGTTCTTCTAGTAAATATTTAACTGCAAATAATTAATGTATTGCTTGCGATACCTCATGCTCAACTTGTAATGGAGGTTCATCAACAAATTGTTTGACTTGCCCTTCTGGTAAGTATTTATTTGCCAATAAATCATGCAACACTTGTAATATAAGCAATGGTTATTATATTAGTGGAATTTAGTGTATTCCTTGTGATCCATCATGCTCAACTTGTAATGGATCATCTGCAACAAATTGTTTAACTTGTCCTTCTGGCAAATATTTGTTTGCAAATTACTCATGTAATGTTTGTAATACTAGTAGTGGATTTTATATAAGTGGAATTTAGTGTATTTCTTGCGATCCTTCATGTGCCACTTGTAATGGATCATCTTCAACTAGTTGCCTAACATGTCCTTCAAGCAAATATTTATTTGCAAACAACTCATGTAATATTTGTAATACTACTAGTGGTTTTTATATAAGTGGAATTCAGTGTATTGCTTGTGATTCTACATGTACTACATGCAACGGATAATCTCCAACAAATTGCTTGACTTGTCCTTCTGGTAAATATTTATTTGCAAATAACTCATGCAATGTTTGTAATACGACTAACGGTTTTTATATAAGTGGAATTTAGTGTATTCCTTGTGACACTTCATGTGCTACTTGTAATGGATCATCTGCAACAAATTGTTTGACTTGTCCTTCTGGTAAATATTTATTTGCAAATAACTCATGTAATGTTTGTAATACTAGTAGTGGCTTTTATATAAGTGGAATTTAGTGTATTGTTTGTGATCCTTCATGTGCTACTTGTAATGGATCTTCCACAACAAAATGTTTGACTTGTCCTTCTGGTAAATATTTATTTGCAAACAACTCATGTAATGTTTGTAATACTACTAGCGGTTTTTATATAAATGGAATTTAGTGTATTTCTTGTGATCCTTCATGTGCTACTTGTAATGGACCATCTGCGACAAATTGTATGACTTGTCCTTCTGGCAAATATTTATTTGCAAACAACTCATGTAATGTTTGTAATACTACTAGCGGTTTTTATATAAATGGAATTTAGTGTATTGCTTGCGATCCTTCATGTGCTACTTGTAATGGATCATCTCCAACAAATTGTTTGACTTGTCCTTCTGGTAAATATCTATTTGCAAATAACTCATGTAATATTTGTAATACTACTAGCGGTTTTTATATAAATGGAATTTAGTGTATTTCTTGTGATCCTTCATGTGCTACTTGTAATGGACCATCTGCGACAAATTGTATGACTTGTCCTTCTGGCAAATATTTATTTGCAAACAACTCATGTAATGTTTGTAATACTACTAGCGGTTTTTATATAAATGGAATTTAGTGTATTGCTTGCGATCCTTCATGTGCTACTTGTAATGGATCATCTGCAACAAATTGTATGACTTGTCCTAATGGCAAATATTTATTTACAAATAACTCTTGTGATAATTGTAATACTAGTAATGGCTATTATATTAGCGGAATTTAGTGTATTGCTTGTGATCCTTCATGTGCTACTTGTAATGGACCATCTGCAACAAATTGTATGACTTGTCCTTCTGGCAAATATTTATTTGCAAACAACTCATGTAATGTTTGTAATACTACTAGCGGTTTTTATATAAATGGAATTTAGTGTATTGCTTGTGATCCTTCATGTGCTACTTGTAATGGATCATCTGCAACAAATTGTTTGACTTGTCCTTCTGGTAAATATCTATTTGCAAATAACTCATGTAATGTTTGTAATACTATTAGTGGCTTTTATATAAGTGGAATATCGTGTATTTCTTGTGATCCTTCATGTGCTACTTGTAATGGACCATCTGCGACAAATTGTATGACTTGTCCTTCTGGCAAATATTTATTTGCAAACAACTCATGTAATGTTTGTAATACTACTAGCGGTTTTTTAATAAATGGAATTTAGTGTATTGCTTGCCATCCTTCATGTGCTACTTGTAATGGATCATCTGCAACAAATTGTATGACTTGTCCTAATGGCAAATATTTATTTACTAATAACTCTTGTGATATTTGTAATACTAGCAATGGCTATTATATTAGCGGAATTTAGTGCATTTCTTGCGATCCCTCATGCTAAACTTGCAATGGATCATCTAAAACTAATTGTTTGACTTGCCCTTCTGGTAAATATTTATTTGCAAATAACTCATGTAATATTTGTAATACTAGTAATGGTTATTATATAAGTGGAATATAGTGTATTTCTTGTGATCCTTCATGTGCTACTTGTAATGGACCATCTGCGACAAATTGTATGACTTGTCCTAATGGCAAATATTTATTTACAAATAACTCTTGTGATAATTGTAATACTAGTAATGGCTATTATATTAGCGGAATTTAGTGTATTGCTTGTGATCCTTCATGTCAAACTTGTATTGGATCATCTGCAACAAATTGTTTGACCTGTCCTTCTGATAAATATTTATTTGCAAATAAATCTTGTGATGTTTGTAATATTAGCAGTGGCTTTTATGTAAACGGAATTTAGTGTATTTCTTGCGATCCTTCATGTGCCACTTGTAATGGAAGTTCTAATACTAATTGTTTAACATGCCCACCAGGAAAATATTTATTTTAAAATAATTCATGCAATAATTGCAATGTAAGTGGTGGATATTTTATTAGTGGAAATAATTGTATAGCATGCGATTCATCATGTGCTACATGCTAAGGAAACACATAAACAAGTTGTTTGACTTGTCCGACTGGAAAATATTTACTTTTGGATAATTCATGTCAAAGTTGTATAGTAAATAATGGTTTTTTTATAAGCGGAAATAATTGTTTGCAGTGCGATCCAACTTGTTAAACTTGTAATGGTCCTTCACCAAATAACTGCATTTCCTGTCAAATTGGTTAGTATTTATTTAAAAATAATACTTGTTAATAAGCTTGTAATATTAATAACGGGTATTATATTAATGGAAATAATTGTTTATAATGTGATTCAAGCTGTTTAACTTGTAACGGTCCCACTTCAAATAATTGCCTATCATGTTTATCTGGTTAATTTCTATTTTAGGATTATTCTTGCTCATCAAATTGCAATGTTAATAATGGATATTATATTGATGGGACTAATTGTTTAAAATGCCATTCGAGTTGTTTGACTTGTGATGGTCCTTCTTCAAATAATTGTCTTTCATGTGCCTTAGGTTAGTACATATTCAAGAATAAATCTTGCTCACTAATCTGCTAGACTAATGGTTATTATATAGATGGAATTAATTGTTTAGAATGTAATTCAAGCTGTTTAACATGTAATGGTCCATATTTAAATAATTGCCTATCATGCCAACCAGGCTAGTATTTATTTTAGAATAATACTTGTTCATCTTATTGTGATACTAATAATGGATATTATTAGTTTAACAGCTAATGCCTTCTCTGTGATCCATCTTGTTAAACATGTAATGGACCAACTTCAGTAAGCTGCTTGTCATGCCCTTCTGGAAACTTTTTATATGCTAATAATTCATGTCAATCTAACTGTAATACTAGTTATGGATATTTTATATAAGGAAATAATTGTATAGCTTGCGATTCTTCATGCTAGTCTTGCTCAGGACCCTTATCTACAAGCTGCTTAACATGCTTTTCTGGGACCTATTTGCACAATGATAATTCATGCAAACCTTGTAATATAAATGAAAGTTATTTTATCAGTTAAAATAAGTGTATTTAATGTAGTTCATCATGTTAAACTTGTAATGGATCTTAAGTAACTAATTGCTTGACATGTAAATCTGGTCTCTATCTCTATCCTGACAACTCTTGCTAAGTATGTGATATAACTAATAAATAATTTTTAGATACATAATAAATATGCAGAAACTGTCATTCTTCATGCTTTACATGTAATGGTCCAAATGTTAACTAATGTTTGACTTGCCCAGCTGGATAGAATCTATATCCAGATAATAGCTGTAAGATATGTAATATTTAGAATCAGTAATATTTAGATAATTAAAGTATATGCAGATAGTGTGATTCTTCTTGCTAAACATGCAACGGATAGCAATAAACTTCTTGTACAAGCTGCATATCTGGAACCTATTTATATCCTGATAACAGCTGCAATATTTGCAATACTTCTAATTAATAATATTTAGATACTTAAAATATATGTAAATCTTGTGATCCTTCTTGTTTGACATGCAGTGGACCCTAAGCTACTTAATGCTTAACTTGCTTAAGTGGAAATTATTTATTCCCTGACAATAGCTGTAATATATGTAAAATAAGTAATAAGTAATATTTAGATAGTGCATAAATTTGCAGGTCCTGTGATCCTAGTTGCTTAACTTGTAATGATTAAACTCCATAGTCATGTACAAGCTGTCCAACAGGCACTAATTTATATCCTGATAATAGTTGTTAAAAATGTGATATTGCTAATAAGTAATACCTAGATAACTCTAATATATGCAGATACTGTGATCATACTTGCTTAACATGCAATAATTCTTCACCTAAATCTTGTCTAACCTGCCCTTTAGGAACTTACTTATATCCAGATTAAAGTTGTAACACTTGCGATACAGCAAATCAATTTTATTTAGATAGTTAATAGATTTGTAGATAATGTGATTCATCTTGCTAAACTTGTAATGGGTAATCAGCAAATTCATGCTTAACTTGTACTTTAGGAACTAATTTATATCCGGATCGCAGCTGTAAATTTTGTGATATAAGCAAAAAATATTATTTAGATAGCTAGTATATTTGTTAATAATGTGATACTTCTTGTTAAACCTGCAATGGCCCTACTTCAACTTCATGCTTGACTTGCCCCTAAAGTGAAAGTAAATAAATAAATTTTTTATTATTTTAATAAGTCTAAATTAATTCATTACTATAAATTTAAATGAGTAAAATTGAATTTAAAAAGTTTTTTAATTAATTATTAACCATTAACCATTACTTTTTTTGTTATTCGGATTTTTATAAAAATTTTATTTTTTGATAATAAAATATCAAGTTTATAAAAAAAATTTCCCAAAATTTTTATCGATCTTTCATCTTTCTTACATATTGTATAAAATTTTTTATAAATTTAAAAGATGCTAAATTTTACTTATATCCAGATAATTCTTGTAATAGTTGTGATTTAACTAACGGTTAATATTTAGATGCAGCAAATATATGTAGGTAATGTGATATATCTTGTAAAACATGTAATGGTTCGGCTCCTACTTAGTGTTTAACTTGCCCATCAGGGACAAATTTGTTTCCAGATTTTAGCTGTAAAGTTTGTAATATTAAAAATTAGTATTATTTAGATCAACTATAGATTTGTAGACAATGTCATCCTTCATGCTTAACTTGCAATGGATAGTCTTAAAATCAGTGCTTAAGCTGCTTACCAGGAACTAACTTATTTCCTGATAATAGCTGCTAAGTTTGTTAAATAAATAATTAATATTTTTTAGATTCATCAAATATTTGCAATTAGTGTGATTCATCTTGCTTGACATGTAATGGATTTTAGCCTAATTAATGCTTAAGTTGTCCAAATGGAAAATATTTATATCCTGATAATACATGCTAAACATGTAATTTAAATAATAAATAGTATTTAGATGCATATTAAATTTGTAGATCTTGTGATTCTACTTGCTTAACTTGCACAGGATCATCAAAAAATCAATGCTCAAGCTGCCCTCCTGGGACAAATTTATTCTAAGATAATACTTGTTCAGTATGTAAAACAAATAATCAATTTTATATAGATTAAAATACTATTTGTAAGCCATGTGACTCTTCTTGCCAAACTTGTAGTGGACCCTCATCAACTGAGTGTATAACATGCCCAAATGGAAAAAATTTATATCCAGATAATAGCTGCTAAGTATGTAACACAGATAATCTTTAATATTTAGATTAAAATAATATTTGTAGATCTTGTGACTTAACATGCTAAACTTGTAATGGACCTACAGCAAATTCTTGTTTAAAATGTCCTACAGGGTCTAATTTATATCCTGATTATAGTTGCAAAGGATGCAACATAAATAAACAATAATTCTTGGACTAGAATTAAATTTGTAGAAGTTGTGATCCATCATGTTAAACATGTAATGGATAGCTAGCTACTTAATGCCTAAGTTGTCCTTCAGGAACCAACTTATATCCAGATAACAGTTGCAAGTTTTGTGATTTAAGCAAATAATAATTTTTAGATTCAAACTAAATTTGCAGATCTTGTGATCCTTCTTGCTACACTTGCTCTGGATAAACAGCTTAGCAATGCTTAAGCTGTAATCCAGGTAATAATTTGTTTCCAGATAATAGCTGCAAAATTTGTGATATAAGTAACAAATAATATATAGATTCTAATTAGATATGCAGATAATGTGATTCTTCTTGCTAAACATGTAATGGATCTTCAGCTAATTAGTGTTTAAGTTGTCCATCTGGCAAAAATTTATATCCAGACTTTTCATGTAAATATTGTAATACGAACAATATGTAATATTTAGATTAAAACAATATTTGCAGAAGCTGTGATTCTTCTTGCTAAACTTGTAATGGATCTACTCCATAATCGTGTTTAAGTTGTCCATCAGGTAATTTATATGAAAAATTATTGAAACACAAATATTTATCAAATTATTTTTCATTTTTTTATTCATCATATATATTTAATTTTGCATTGTAAGTTTAATGATATACTGACTCTTATTAATTAGCACATCATATCCCAATACTATATCAAAAAATTAATTTTAGCATATTATATTTCTAAAAAATTTTAAATTAAAACCATGCTCTATTTATCAAATGAGTATACCGTAATTTCAAAGAAAAAATGCAAAAATTAAATAATGTTAAATATTCATTTAATTTTAAATATGAGATTTAGATTAAAATTTTGTAAAATATTAGGTACTAATTTATTTCCAGACAATTCTTGCAAATTTTGCGATGTAAGTAATCAACTTTATTTAGACTAATCTAAGGTCTGTAGATCTTGCCACTCAAGTTGTTAAACATGTAGCGGACCTACTAAAAATGAATGTTTGACTTGTCCAAACGGGACTTATCTTTATCCAGATAATTCATGCTAACTATGTTAAACCAACAATTAGCAGTATTTAGATAGTTCTAACATTTGTAGATAATGTGATCCTTCATGCTTAACATGTAATGGATCTTCTTTAAATTCTTGTGTCACTTGTCATCCAAATAATTCACTTTATCCTGATTTTAGTTGTAGTTTTTGTGACATAAGCAAATCCTTTTACTTAGATTCAAATAATATTTGTAGATAATGTCATAGCACATGCTTAACTTGCTCTGGACCTTAAAGTACTCAATGCTTAAGTTGCCCTAATGGATAAAATCTTTTTCCAAATAATTCATGTAATGTATGCAATGTTTCTAATTAATATTTTATTGATTCTAACAAAATATGTTAAGCCTGTGATTCTAGCTGCTAAACATGTAGTGGACCAAACAATACAGATTGTTTAACATGTGCTACAGGAAAATATTTTTATCCTGATAAGACCTGTAATGTATGCAGCACTAATAATAAATTTTATCTTGATAGCAATTAAATATGCCAATAATGTGATAGCTCATGCAAAACATGTAATGGATTAACTAAAAATTCATGTGAATCATGCCCCTTAGGGACGACACTTTACCCAGATTATTCATGTTAGTTCTGTGATACATCCAATCAATTTTATATAGATTCTAAGAATTTTTGTTAAAAATGTGATTTAAGTTGTCAAACCTGCTCTGGGTAAACCAATAAACAATGTTTAAGTTGTCCTGCTAATACTTACTTATATCCAGATAATTCTTGTAATTAATGCAATACTTAGAACTAGTATTTTGTAGATAAAAATTAAATTTGTTAAAAATGTGATAGCTCATGTCTTACTTGCAATGGATTGCTAAATAATAACTGCACATCATGCAAAGATGGTTTTTATTTAGATAAAAATAATACTTGCAAGCCTTGTGATTCAACCTGCTTAACTTGTAATGACTCAGGTAAAAATAGCTGCTTGACTTGCCAGAGTGGATAAAATATTTTTTATGATAAATCTTGTAATATTTGTCAAATAAGTAATAAATATTTTATTGATAGCTCACTAATTTGTCAGAAATGTCATCCTACTTGCTTAACTTGCAACGGCTTACTTTAAAATAATTGCTTATCTTGCTAAGATGGGCTATACTTAGATTCCACAAATTAATGCTAGCCATGCGATTCCTCATGCTCAACTTGTAATGGCCCTAGTCCATCATAATGTTTAAAATGTAAACCAGGATTTAATTTTTATCCTGATGGGCTTTGTAAGTATTGTGATTTATCAAATAAATATTTCTTAGCTAACTAAAAAATCTGCTAATAATGTTCACCTAATTGTTAAACTTGTAATGGGCCTCTAACAACAGACTGTTTAAAATGTATAAGTGGAATGACTAAATTTCCAGATTAAACTTGTAATTTCTGTGATACAAATAATAAAAAATT
The DNA here is from genome assembly GCF_000189635.1 of Tetrahymena thermophila SB210. NCBI lineage: Eukaryota > Ciliophora > Oligohymenophorea > Hymenostomatida > Tetrahymenidae > Tetrahymena > Tetrahymena thermophila. Next base: position 274,464 of record NW_002476381.1, read on the forward strand.
CATAGATACTAATTAAATATGTCAAAACTGTGACTCGTCTTGTTTAACATGCAAAGGTTTATCATCAACTGATTGTACTTCTTGTAATTTAGGATAGAATTTATATCCTAATAATTCCTGTTAATTTTGTAACCTAAATAATTAATAATATTTGGATAGCACAAATGTTTGTAGATCATGTGATAAATCTTGCTAAAAATGTAATGGTCCATTGAAAAATCAGTGCATATCTTGCGTTTTAGGATTAACTCTTTACCCTGATAACTCTTGTTAGATTTGTGATATAAATAATAAATAATTTATAGATAATAATAACATATGCTAATAATGTGATAATTCTTGTTAAAAATGTAGTGGTCCTTCTAATACAAATTGTATTGAATGTGCATATGGATTGAGCTTTTAAAGTGATACCACTTGTAAATTTTGCAATACTTCAAATGGATTCTTTGTTGATTAAAATAACTATTGCAAAAATTGTGATTAAAATTGCATTACTTGTAAAAATAATAAATAATGTACTAAGTGTGTATCTAATTTCACACTATTTAATGGAATGTGCTTTGACTGTTAACCTGGAACTTATATAGGTAAAGATTTTTTATTTTATATTTCTTCTTTAATTAAATATTTTATTATTTTAGATTCTACAACTATGAGCTGCTAGAGCTGTAATATAAAATGTAAGACTTGCTTTGGAGGTCTAGAAACATAATGTATCCAATGTGCTAATCCATCCTAATTTTTTGATTAAAATAATTATTGTGTTGATTCTTGCTAAGATGGGTATATCAAGAATCCAAACACAAATAAATGTTAGAAGTGTTTGTATTATACAGCTAATTTTTAAAAAGCTATTTGCGTTTTGGAATGCCCAGATCAGTTTTATGCAGATTCTAATAATATTTGTTAGAAATGTGGAAATAATTGTAAACATTGCATAGATTAGCTAACATGTATAGAGTGTAATGAGAATTACAGTTTTAAAAGTTAAATTTTAAGAGAGTGTGATTTTTGTTAAGCAGATGAATATAAAGACGATAATAATGTTTGCTAAAAATGTGAAATATTAAATTGTTAAACTTGTTAGAGTAAAAGTATTTGCCATACCTGTGCAATAGGATATAAAAATAAATAAACATATTGTGAATATGATTAAAGATATGATCACTATACTTGCTCTTATTCAACTTAAGAATAATGTGAATCAGAATTGAATTTAATTACAAAGGTTGATACAAGTATGCAATCTGTATAAATTACTTCATTTGGAATACAAACTGCAAATGCTATATTATTTGCATAAGGAACATAGTTTTTATATTCTCTTTAGATTCAACAAATGATAGGAAATATAAAATTTTCAGATTAATTTAAAACATTAAGCCTCGGTTAAACTTTTATTGATTTAAATTACTAAATGAATATTTTAAGTATTATTCCCAATCCAATAAAATCAATGAATACATAAAATTCCAACCAGAATAAATCATCCAATAATTTATAAAGTTAGAGAATACTTGATGAAAATGCATCATCAAGCGATTTAAGAAGAATTGAGTCAATTAATCTCAGTAACCTGTTTTTAAGTGATGCTTTAATTTATTTCTTTATTACTGGAATATTTATCATAATTTTATCCATTTGTAAGTTGCTAAGTAAAAGATTTACCTTTTTTAGTGAGATTGAAGAGAAAAAATACTCATATATAATCAAACTTTAGCTTTTGTTTTCAAACTACATCCTAATATCTATTTTTAATTGTTTTAAAATCTTAGATTTTTCAACAACTCTTCAAATTGTCAGCTTCGCCTTATAAATTGTATACTTGATATGCTATGCTATATTCTTAATATTTTTTTATCTTTAAATCAAGAAATTTGATAGAAAATCTAACATGGCTTTAATTAATAAATATTATATTCTCATTGATAATATTAATATAGAGATTCCTTTTGGAAAATACTTTTGGTTATTTTTTGAAATTAGAAAAATATTAAATATAGCATTTACTTTTTTAATACCTTCAGTGATCTTGTCTCTTTCTTTAGTGATGTCTTTGAATTTAATATTTTTCATTTACATGGTTTATTACAAACCAATTATGTCGTTAATCGAGTAGAGATATTATTATGTATTAGAATTCTTGCAAATATTAATTAATCTAAATATTATTTTAGTCTACAACTTTGATGATGTAAAATTAGCTTGGTCCACAGTCATTAATATTGGAACACTCTTTTTTGTGATATTTGTATATTCAATATTCGTGTCCTATAAAATCATAAAAATAAAATACTGCAAAAAAAGATTTATAGTATCAAAGAATTTATACTATGAAGAAGATGTTAGATAAAAGTAAATCTAATCAATTATAGATAAAAATTAGATGAGAATCAAAGTAAGAAAAGGGGTCTTAAATTAATTAGAAAGTTCATTAAATAACTCCTTAAACACAGAGTAACAACACTTTTTTAAAATAATATTTTTAAATTATTTAATTAAATTAAATAGGAGCAATAATAGTTCAAGGATAGAATACATGGATAACATTCACCAACTATCTATTAAATGGAATAAAAATCCAATATATACTAGAAATGTTGCATTAAAAATCCATAAATAATAATGATCAAACTTAACAAAATTCTTAAGATATTATATTTTGAAGTGTTTTGTTTTATTTGATTATTTATAAAATTGTTTTTTTATTTATTTTATGATGGTATAATTGAAATTATTGATTAAATACACACTATTGTACATATATTTTGGATTGCGCACTTTATGCACAAAATAAATCATAATTTAAAAAATAAGCATTATATGTTCATTAATTAATAAAACCACTTTTTTAAAAATATAGAGTAGATTGATAGCATTTCAAACTGCTTAACATTTCGAGTTTTTCATCTTCAGTGCTTACAAACATTTTCCTACTATTTTTTTATGACATTTGCAAAAATTTCTGCAAAGTAATTTTAAATAAATAAAAAAAACAAATTCTTCAAATTTAAAGGTTAACTCTTATCATATTCTGACTAAACTCAACTTACATAAAATTAACCTTAAATTGAAATATAAAATGTTATTTTTCGCTTAAAGGTTTAGTTTGAATTTATCATATTAATTATTTTCATTCAAGCAAGATTTTTTTTAAAAATTTATTAAAAATTTTAAATTAAAATAAAAAATTTTTTATTTATTTTATTTTTTATGGTTTTAACAAAATTTAATAATATGAAGTAATAAACTAAATTAGATTTAAAACCTAAGATTATAATTGTATTTTTTATAAAATTTTAAATAGTAGTTTAAAATGACATAATTTTAGAATTTTTATTTACATTTTTAAAAATTAAATTTCAAAATGAGAACGATAAACATTCAAAAGTAAGTATCACTTTCAACCAAAAGATATAGTTCTTTTTTATATTTTTCAAATAAAATTTTAATTAACTTGAACAAGAATCATAAAAAATATTCATTTAATTTTTCTAAATATTTAGGAATTAAGTATTAAAAATATTTAATATTTTTACTCCTATTATATCATTTAGTTTTGAATATTAATATTTATTTTAGAAGTAATAATTTTCAAATGTAAATTAAAAAGACAAAACAAAAATAAACCCTATCTAGTTATTTAAGTTAAATAAATAAAGTAAGATTAATAAGATTTAATGATTCATGCATTTCTTTAATCATTAATTGAACATGTAATAACAAATTTCTTTATTTTTAGAACAAAAAAGGATATTTTTTATTATAGTAACAATTCATTTAAGTGATATCTTACGAATTTTATATAAAAAAAACACTATAATATAAAGATAATAATATAATTATTATTTTTCATAAATAAAAAGATAAACCTTAAAATATGTTTATATTATTGATTTTTATATGGTATTTTCATGTATTTATCATCAAAATCAATCTCCTTTGCAATCAAGGGTTAAAGGATAGCAATAAAAACAGTATTTTTTGTTTCAGGTGAATACTAAATAAAAAAGATAAAAATTTTTGATCTAAAAAATAATTTGGGGAAGCTAGTTTGTTTGATATTTATATTTATGTTTTTTAATTTGTAATTTAAAAATAAACATTAATCTCAAGTTTAGTAGCTCTTTATTAATATAAAAGAGTAATCTTATAGATTGATATTACTATTCGCAACACTTAAAATAAAATTTTTATATTAATATTAATTAAGAAAAATAATGGTTTTAGGCATAAGAAACAACTAGTTTTTTTATTTATTCATGAAAATGGGTAGAATTTTTTTGATAAAATAGAAAAATAATTTAAAAAATTCTCGATTGAAGTAAATTTACAATCTTAAAAAAAGAAATTGAGTTATCATACATTATTTATTTAAACATTTACCTAATTTAATTTAATTCAGAAAAAATTGATTAATACATATTTTTTATGTAAGAAAAAATGTGATGATATGATTAAATCTTAAATTTTATTTGGTTTAAAACAAAATATTATATTTTAAGATAATTAATAGTTGGTATTATGACATAATAATATCAATTAATTCTATAACATTAGCATTTGAAAAAGAAAAACTATCTGTTAGAAAAACCCACAAAAGTCATAATATCAATAACCTATACAACAAAAAACTTATAATTTTATATTATGCTGTTTTAGTTTTTTTTTAAATATCTAAAACATTATCACTTATTCAAGAATATCGTAATGAAATATTTTAATTTTTGCTTTTAAAATATATTATGATTATATAAATGACGAAATTTAAATAGTTTTTGTCCACAAAAAATTAAGTCTATCTGTTAGGAAAACCCATAAAAGTCATAATATCAATAAACATATACAACAGAAAACTTATAATTTTATATTAGGTTGTTTTAGTTTTTTTTTTAAAATCTAATACGCAATCACTTATTCAAGAATAATGTAAAGAAAAATTTTAATTTTTGTTTTTAAAATGTATTATGATTATAAAAATGACAAAATTTAAATAATTTTTGTCCAAAAAAAATTAAGTTATCGAATTATTTTCTGTAAATATAAAATCAATCTCAAATTTCTTCTTAGAGTTTTTATAAATTATATCTAAATTGCTATGGATTATAGAAAGTATTTCTCAAATCAATTCAAATTAAGTAAATTAACCCATTTTTTTAAAAATTATTTAGCTAAATAGAAATACATGTCAAAGAGCTAAATTAATAAATGCATTTAAAAACTCTAAATTTGCTTACAAAAAGCAAAATTGGCCTTATTTTAATCCATTTTAATAATTTTTCTTTAGAAAAAAGAATTTCTAATTATAAAAAATATAAAAATTAGAAAAAGGTTAAGTATTAATGAGTGCTAAGTCTTTTATTTCTTCTTCATCGATCATTATGAAATAAATACATTTCCTTTTTTCCATCTTAAATATGTTTAAACCACTCATTAAACATTTGATTGAATTTGTAAGCAAATATTAACTATTACTATAATATACTAGTCAATTTAAATAATATAGAATAAAAAAACATCAAAATATATATATTACTCCTCTAATTAATAGATTTGTTGCATGATAAAGTTTGAAAAATATATTAATGTTGCAATTCAAAATAAAATTTAAAGATAGAAGTTTCCTAAACTAAATTTATTTAAAATAATATGGGTCGATCTTTATAGAATAGAATGGTAGAAATTAGGTAATAAAACATAAAAAAAAAGGTATCTACTCCATCAGTATTGATTACTAACAATAATACTATATACTCTAAAGAAAAATGTAAGAATCAAAAAAGGTTACTCCTTTAGCTTTTGCGTTTATATATTTTATTCAAAATCACTATCAATTTATATTATTCCTATTTTAATTAAAAAATATATTAAACTCATTTATTATAGAAAATAAATTTTTAATCTATCTAAAAATATTGATAAAATTAGATTAATAATCTTTCTTTTTATTATTTATTGGTTAGAAATTGAAAAGTAGATTATTGGAATTAATAGACAGATTAATCAACTTCTATTATTATTAAACTGAAAAATTGATTCAAAATATTGTATTCTTTTCTTATTAAAAACTGATTCTTTTCTTTAAATATTTAATTTAATTTTTAAATGTATATTTATAAATTGCCTGAAGAGAAATCTCTTCTACATTAAATAACGAATTTTATGTATTTAAACAATAAATATAGTAGGATAACATTGTTTAGGCTAAAATAAGAATATTTAGCAATTACATAATCAACAAATTACTTACAATTTTATAAACGTAAAATTTTTTAATTTATTTAAATTATAATAAACTAAGTACAAACTACCTAAAAATAAATAAAATATACAATTATATAAATTTATTTAATATTATATTAAATAAAGATAAATAATTATAGGTGTAACCTATCACTATTTATCTCTCTATTACAAAAAAAATAATCCATAATTTAGAATTTTAATTTACATTTTTTAAAATTAAATTTCAAAATAAGAAAGATAACCTTTCAAAAGTTTCTCAATAAAGATATAGTTATTTTTGTTAATTTGTATAATAAAATTTAATTTACTAGAATAAGAAGCATAAAAATATAAATTATTTTAATTTTATAAAAGTATTAGAGTTATTTAATATTAAAAAATATATGAATATATAAAAATGATCAAAAGTCTTATTTTAATAATTAATTTATCTCCTAATATATCAATTTGTTTGAATTTTGATGGTATTTATTTAAGCGGTAATAATTTTCAAAAGTAGATTAAAAGACAAAAAAATATACGTATCTAGATATTTAAGCTAAATAAATAAAGTAAAATTAATAAGATTTTAAGATAATGCATCTTCTTTAATATTTAAATGATTATATGATTACAAATTTCTTTATTTTTATAAGCTAAAAAGATTATTTTTTTAGTTACTGTTGATTTATTAAAATAATGAATAAATCTAAATTATTTGCTTCCTTAAATAAATGGATTTATTTAAGTGATATCATAAAATTTTAAAAAATAAAACATATTTTAATCTACAAAAAATAAAAATATAATTATAATTTTTCATAAATCAAAAGATAGATCCTAAAATATATTAATAATATTAGTTTTAATATAAGTATCTTCATTTATTTATCAGCGATCAATCTCCTTAGCAATTAAGGACTAAAGCATAGCAGTACATAGAATACCAACCGTCACCATAACCAGTAAGTCCAATATCACAGCAAAGATATCTATTATATTGGTAGTAGTTAAAACTGTTACCGCCACTAGCTTCGCAAGCATTAATACACTTGGTGTTGGCTTTTGTGTAATAGGTAGGAATAGGAGCATTAGTAGTTGATTTTATTCCACTTCCAATCAGCATTGGTACACCTCTGATTTCTTCTGTGGTTTATTTTCTAATATGCTTTTTAGATTCTACAACTGATAGTAAAATTGCAGAAGCGATTATTAATATTACTAAGCTTTTTCTCATTTCTTTTAGATTTACTTATTTTATCTATTAATAAATAATTATAACATTGTTGCTTATTATTTTGTAATTTATAGTAATCAAATTTATAAAACGTATTTCTTTGTATCTTTGTTTCTAATTTATTTTAAAAATGGGTGTTGAAAAAAAAAGTTAAAAAAATTATCCGATTAAGTAAATTTTCAATTTTCACAGTGATAAATTGAGAAAGATACATTATTTATTTATTTATTTATTTGCCTAATCTGATCTAATTAATTTCAAAAACGAAATATGATATTTTAAGCAGATTTTTTATTTTAAAATTTTTGTGTTGATATTTTTAAAGCTTGAATATTATTCAGTTCAAAATATATTACCACATCTTAGGATAATTAAAAGTTGTAATTATGACGTAAAAATATCTATCAATTTTTAAACATAAAGCATTTTAAAAAAATAAAATCTATAGCTTACAGAAGTATTACTATCCATAGCTTATATATCATAGAAAATTTATAATTTTATTTTAAGCTATTTTAATTTTTTTTCTCTTTCAATCTAATGTGCAATCATCCAAGTATAGAATAATGAAATATTTGATTATTTGCTTTGAAAAATATGATGATTATGTCCACTAAAAGTTAAGTTATTAAATTATATCTTATCAAAGCCTTTAAAAATTGCATCTAAATAATGTTATAGAAAGTATTAATAAAACAAATCATATTAAGAAAATGAGTTCACTTTTCTCAACAATTATTTCGCTAAATACAAATACTATGTCTAAGAGATAAATTAAAAATGCATTTAATAACTCAAATTTTGCTTTCAAATATAAAATTAAATTTATTTTAATCCATTTTAATATTTTTCACTAGAAATAAGCATTTCTAAACATCAAAATTATAATCATTAGTTATAAGATTATCTCTAAATTTTTCTTCAGTAATAATGAAACAAATACATCTCCTCTTTTAATCTTTCACCTTAAATATTTTTAATACGCTCATAAAATATTTGATTGAATTAAAAAGCAAATATTAACTATTTATAAAATGCTTTAGTCGATTTAAATGCTTAAATTATATATGATAAAAAATCATCTAAAATATATACAGTACTACTAATTATTAGGTATGTTAGATGATGAATTTATTCTTTTAATTATTTGATATTAAGATATTTTTAATACTGTCTACGCTCTAATATAAGAAAATTATTTAAGTGAGCTCTAGAATTAAATTAATTAATTCAAAAAATTTTTTATAGTTTATTAATCCCCTTATCTAAGACTCTCTAAATGTAAAGAGTGGACTGAATATATAAATATAAAACCATTTAATATAGAAAATAAATTTTTAATCTATAATAAATATTGATAAAATTATATTAATAATGATATTATTGTTATTTATTTGCTAGAAATTGAAAAGTAGAATATTGAAATTAATAGACAGATTAATAAATTTCTATTATTAGACTGAATAACAATACAAAATATTCTATTCTTTTCTTATTAAAAATGATTGACTTATTTATCATTTATTTAATCTATTTTTAAAACTTATGTTTATAAACTGCCTTAAGAGAGATCTCTATTGAATTAAATGACGAATTTGATTTATTTAAGCTATAAGTATAGTAGGATAACACTGTTTAAGACTAAAATAAGAATGGTAAGTATTTACATAATATTTTTATTTTAGGAATATTCAGTAATGCTTGTTTAGCCCATAGAATTCAAGTTTCTATCTTTTTCTTGCATAGATTAATAAACTCTTTCTTAAATACTGAAAAATAAATATTCAAATAATTTAATAAATATCATCATTCTTTTTAACTACTCATTTCTCTAGAAGACTAAAATATTAGCACTTAATTAAATTTAATAAAATTTCTTATAAGCATTCAAAGTCAGCTAATATTTCTCCTAAATATTTTTTCTTTTTTATTACCATTCTAATATGTTTAAGTACTTGGATTAACTTTAGCTATTTCTATTAAATTTGGGATTTTTTACTCATTTAAAAAATAAAAAAACTAAGATGTCCACTTCTTTGTAATTTTTTATACTAACAAATATTTATTTTGCTTTTTAAAATGTATCGAATAAATTAATATTCTATTTTTAATAAACCATTTTAAAGATTTTGAAAAATTTTTTTACATTTTAATGATTGTCAAAAATGACAAATAAGAAAGGAAATTTATGTAACTAATTTAAGAATCATAAACTAAAAGTTAAAAAAAAGTGAATTAATTTCATAAAAATACAAAAACAACTTACTTTTTAGTTTAAAAAATTCTTAAATATTTAAATATTACTTTTTAAAATAAAATAGTCACCATATTATTGCTTATAAAGAATATTTATCATTTATTTTCCTTACTTAAAAAATTTTTTAATTTTCTATTTTGTTTTTTATAAATTTATTTTATTATAAAATTCATTACAGAAAATCATTACCATATATAATAGCAGATTGATTTACGCTCTTTATCTTATCACAGATAGTAAATAAGAATGAAATATTTATTTGTTTAATAATTCTTGAAATATAATAATTTAAACAAAATTTAATAACTTAAATTTTCATTTCTAATTTGATAGAATTTTAAAAATGAATGAAATGTAATTATTTTAACTTTTAATTAGGCAATTAAATTGTTTTTGTTTTAAAATTTTAATATAATTTAAAAAAAAGCACAATAATTTTAGATTATATCAGGAATAGCTATATTAAAATATCCTTAAAAACAAGAAAAATTGCTTTTTCTTTAAAAAAACAAACTAAAAATTGATTAGTTGAGTAGATAGATAAATTGTTTGGTAATCCTCTAATTAACATCACTCTCTATTTATTAACTTTATTTTGTAAATATTGCTGATAAAAGATGTGGTATAAGCGGATTATATTCTTGTGATAGGTAAACAGAATAAATATAACACAACATATAAGCAAATATCACGTACTCTGAATGCTCTAATCTTAGATGCAGTAATTCTACCAAGGTTTAGAAATTTAATCCTATTTCATCTTCGTCACTCTTCTACTTATTTGAGTCTGATAAAAATGTCACTTACAAACTATGTAGGAATAGAATTTAAGGCTATTATCCATTTGCTAAAAAGGTTCCTATTGATTAGAAATGCAGACCAAATTAGAAATACTGCAGTTGGAATCGCACTATAAATTGAGAATTTGATATAAATTATGGGTATTGTATTCCATAAGATAGAGAGTGTTTTTCATATGCTGTTTAGTTATCGGATTTCAATAAAAATTAACCATAACTACCTTTGATAGATTTTTCTTAAGATGATTAAACTTCTAAATTGAATAATATTGAAGATTATCAGAAAGTATTTACTCAATAGTTATTAAAAATTAATAGAATTAATTTTGCTACTGAATACAATAGTTTTCTTCAGCAAAGCCATTTTTTCCACATAGTATTCATGTCAAGAGTGCAAAATAGATGCAGGCAAAAACTCAAAAATACATTAAATGTCTACATAGGTCTAGAAGTAGCTCTTCAAATTTAGACAGCTATAACCATTTTTTCATTCATTTCAATTATTTCATAGTTTTTTATTACTGGCTTAAAGGACTTTGAAGATTTCTAAGATTGCAATAAGTAAACTAAATTTCAAAGTTACTTGCAAAAAAGAATATGCAATCGCAAACACCCACTTGATAGAAAGCTTTATTACATCAAAAAATAATAGTGCATATTATTCAAATTGCACTATATGTTTGTATTTTAAGCTTATATGTACCAATGATTAATGTATTTGGCGACATGATAAACTGTCACTATATAGAGAGTCAAATTGGTGAAGTGATAAACTTTAAAAATCTAAATGGTGATGTTTTTAATTATAATATCTCAACAGCATTTTAGCTCTGACTTTTTTCTGTCTGATCACAGACATTAATTTTTATGTATTTTTTAAAAAAATATTGAGAAAAATTGTTAGAATAATAAAAATTTTGTTTCTAGTAATATATATTTTATTCACTTCTAGAGATTTTAGTTAAATTTAAAAACAAGAGTAACCTCTTGATCCAGATGTAGTAGATTAGTACAAAATTAATAGAAATAATAAAAAAGATCTAGAAAACTATAAAATAGAAAAAAAATCAACCACCTATCTGCTCAAATAAGAATTAAAGTTTCTAAGATATATCAATCATGAACAATTTGAAAGTAAATGAATCTAAATAAAATAATAAAATGACAGATGAACCTGAAAATGCTAAATATGTGCAAAAATTTACTTCTAGAAGTGACAATGTATTTGCAGTCTAATTTAATAACCAAATCAATTAAAGTTAATATTTTGGTAATTGAAAATAAATTACCTAATTAAGAAGCCGAGGAAAAAGAAGATATGAATTCAAATATCAGATTTCTAGAGTCCTCAAATATTTCCTAATTCATACCATAAAATGCTAATGATCACAAAAAAAAGCAATAAAAATATTTTAAAAATGAAGAAGTTAACTAAAATAAAAAAACAGCAAAAACTTAGCCAATTTTTCTAAAGAAAATAATTAAACATAAGACTTAACAAAATAAATAATTAATGATGACTTTTAAATGTAAAAAAAGGACAGTGAAGACATATCTAACAATAATGATTTTCGAACACCCTTAGTATTAATTACCTCTAAAAAATGTAGTAGCGCTGATCCTGTTTAATTAGATTTTTAAATAGTAACACAAAATTTATGAAATATTTTGAAAAATAATATTTAAAAATTTACCATTTATTATAAGTCTAATAATTTGGTAAATATCTATGTTGATTATAGAAATTTATTAATGTTTAATTACACAATTGAATCAAACACCAGATTTCAAAATAGCTCAAAAATATAGTTATTTAATAACTTAAGTTTTATAAATTGTTTTAAAAAATGTTTAATTTTTTTTTAAACGTGTAAAATAAAAAATACATTTTAAGTACAAATTAAAATTTATTTATCAAAATAATTATTTTTAAAACTTGATTTTTTAAATAATATGATATTAAATTAGCTTTAAATAAAATATATAATTGATAAGAATCAAAAGAATATTTAAGTGAGAACACTTTTATAATATTTCTTCCTAAAAGCAAACATTATAAATAATTTTTCATTTCTTATTTTTTGTTTAATTTATTCAAATAAATTCTAAATAAAACCAAATTAATTTTTTAATATTTTTATAATTAAATTAATTTCCATAAATTACTATTTTGAAAAAAAGTAAGAAATTAAGTAAGTAAGTAAGTAAGTAAGTAAAAAAATAAATGATATAATTTGATAACTTTGGCAATCTATAAAATGTAATTATCTATATATTTTTTATTAAAATTATTTAAATTTATTTTTATTAATAAAAAAAGTTTTTAAAATCTTCTCTAAAATCCCATTTAGCTCTCAATATTAATCTTTAGTAAATTTAACTCATTAATATAATAATTTTTCTTTTTTTTAAATTTAATTTTCAAGTTATTTAAAATATTATTTTTGTAAGAGATATTATCATCTATATTCTATCATTTTTAGTTATATAAATATTTCTTTAATTATTTTAACTTATTTTTAACTTTTGGTTTGATTATCAACTAATTAATTTGTTATTTTCTCATCATTTTTTTCTTCTAAATAAAAATAAATAAATTATATCCCATCAATATTTAAAAAGTGGAAATTAAATAAGTAACGAAGTTACATCAGGCCTAGGTCCAGCTTTAGCAAAATGCACTAATCTCGCATATTTGACACTTGAATTCTTGTAAAAACAGTTTATTTGCATTGGATTTTGATATTGTTAAATATAAAATAAAAAAAGTGGAAATTAATTATGTGATGAATGTTTATCAAGCTTAGGTTCAGTTTTAGGAAAGTGTACAAACCTCTCGAATTTGACACTTTTTCTAGGGTATATACAGTTTATTTGTTTTGGATTTTGATTTTTTTTAATATAAAAAGGAATTTAAAATAATTTAATGGAATCTTTTAATTTATTTATTAACTTTTATTTGATTTATTTTTCTTTTTTACTCTGCTTTTTCTTCTTCTTATTTTAGCTCATTCATCTTTTCATTTTCTAATTTTGCTTTGTTAATTAATTAATTAATCAATTTATTTCTTATAATTTCGTATTTCTTCTATAATATTTAAAAAGTAAATGTTAAATTGGTGCAACCGGTGTATAATGCTTAGGTGATGCTTTAGCTAAGTGCATTAACCTCTCAAGTTTGAATCTTGATCTCTAGTAAAAACATTTTATTTGTTTTAAATTTTGATATTTTTAATATCAAAATAAATTTAAAAAAATAAATAACTTTAAATATATTTATTTGCTTATTATTTGAATTATTTTTCTTTTTTATTTAGCTTATTAACTAATTCATTTCTTATTATTTTATTTTTATTTTTTCCTTGTAATCTACTAATTAATAAAATATTTTTTCTTCAAAATATAAAAAGTGGAAATTAAATTGGTTCAATTGGTGCATCAAACTTAGGTTTTACCCTAGCAAAGTGCACTAACCTCACAAGTTTGACACTTTATCTAGGGTAAATACAGTTTATTTGTTTTAAATTTTGATATTTTTTAATATAAAAATGAAATTAAATTAATAAAACTATTTTGATTTATTTGTTTATTAATTTATTTTTTGGCTTTTTATTTGATTTATTTTTCTTTTTTTCGAGTTCTGTTATTTATTGATTCAAAATACTATTTTTAATTTAAACATATTATTTTATCTAATTTTGATTATTAATATACTTTAATTTATTTGAAAAGATTAAACAAAATCTAAGAATCAGAAGTATTGAAAGTAAAGAGCAAGTATCTTAAATCAAAAAGATTAGTTCATTTTTATATAAATTTCTATTGATAATAATTAAATGGTGAAAATAGTACTAATAAATATAAAAATATTTGTAGAATGTATATAAATAATTTATTAAATAATTGAAATTTCAAAAATAAAGTAATTTCTCTAAGAGTCAGCACTCTATCTATACTAAAAATGACCAAAGTCTTCAATAATTTCTAGCAAAGTCTCAAAAAATACAGAATATTCCAAATAATATTCTTAGAAATATTAACAACACTTTTATTCAAGAAAAATAATATTAAAATATTTAATAATTCAGAAAAGAAGAATATTTGAAAGGAAAGAATAGTATTCTTAACAATATTGAGAATATTTAATTGATTTTCAAATTGTAAATTTTTAATTTTTAATAATGTTAAGTTAAAATTTTTGGTTCAACAAAAATGAAAAAAATTATAAAAATTAACTTGAAAATTCTGTCTAAACGACCCTTTTACATTATTTCTCTACTACCAAAAATAAGCAATATCAAAAGCCAAACTTGAGAATTAAACATAAAATTAAATTTTTTATTTAAAATTAAGAGCAATTTCTAATGTTATGAAATTTTTAATGTAATTCTTATTTATACAGCAATAAACAAACGTTATTATATTTTTTTAATAAAAAAAAAGTAAATACATTTTGTGAGCTAAATGACGGTTTCAGCCTTTTTTCTGGAAAAAGTTTTATATCTTCAGCTTTTTTAGCTTTATTAATATTTAATTCTTGAATATTTATGTTTAACTGAACTATTTCGCTCTCATTAAAATAAAATAGAAACTATTAAGTAATAAATAAATTTTAAATTTCTGAATAAATTAATTTTTGTAAATTACTTATTTTTGTTTGAAGTCGAATTTATTTTTAAATGAGCAATCATAAACTGAAGATTATCAGATATAGTAAATACAAGATGAAATATGACTTTTTTTTGTAAAATTTTAATTCTTATCATATAAATTGCTTTAGGATTTAAAGGATAGGAATCAATTTTTTTATTTATAACATCAAAAATTTATTTTTCAAAATGAAACCAGTAAAAAATATTTACATATCGAATTTTTAATGGTTTTTAGATCTTTAATAATAAGAAGTCATAAAATTAGTTAGATATAAAACTTAAGATTAAAATCGTGTTTTTCATAAAATTTAAAATTAGTTTTATATGATATTATTGTAGAATTTTTATTTACATTTATAAAATTAAATTTCAAATTAAGAAAGATAACCATCCAAAATTATCATATTTAACCAAGAGATCTATTTAAATTATTATATTCATCTAATAATAATTTAATTACCTTGAATAAGAAGCATAAAAAAAATATACATTAATTTAATTTTATCATTAACTGTATTTTAAGTTTTAAAGATATTTAATATTATGAAATATTTAAATAAAAAAATTGATTAAATGTCTTAAAGTTTAAAATTAATTTATCCCTTAATATATCTATTTATTTTATATATTTTTGATATTTATTTTATTTTAATGATTATAATTTTTAAAAATAAAATTAAATAGATAAAGCAAAATAAACAAAAGAGTGCTTTATAAAAAAAAACAAATAAAAATAGTATTGATAAACAAATTTCTAAATTTTTAAAAGCTAAAAAGGATATTTTGTATTATTTCATAATCGCTTATTAATTCAAAAATGAATAAGTTAAAATTAGTCTAAATTATTTGATTTTAAATAAATGGATTTATTTAGATGGAAACTTTAAAATTTGATAAAAAAAAAATGATTTTATTATTCAAAAGATAAAAAATAATTATAATTTTTTATAAATCATAACATAAATTGTAATATATATAATTATTTATAATATTGATTTTAATATAAAAATCTTCATTTATTTATCATCTATCAATTTCCATAGCAATTAAGGCTCAAAGGTTAGCAACTCATCCAATACCAACCGTCACCACCATCCGAAAGTCCTAAATTACAGCATATATATCTTCCATAATAGTAGTAACTAACATTGTTACCAAAACTAGCTGTACAGGCTCTCATACATTGAATGTTGTCTCTATAGTATATGGTAGGATTATATGAAGTAGATTCTAATCCACTTTCTAACAAAATAGGTATATCTTGGGTTTCATCTGGATCAATTTTTCTAATTTACTTTTTAGACTCTACAAATGATACTAAGAGAGCAGAAGCAACTATCAATATTATTAAGCTTTTTCTCATATCTTTCAGATTTAGTTATTTTATCTTTTAATAAATAATTATAACATTGTTGCTTAGTTTTTTTAATTTAAATTTGTTAAAATTATAAAACGTATTTTTTTTCAATAGAAGCAATAAGTATTTTTTTGTTTTTTTGTTTTTCGTTTCTAATTAAAAATATTCTCCAGTTAAATAAATTTCTAATTTAAACAGGAGGAAATTGAGAGAAAATACATTGTTTGTTTATTAAACTAATCAAATTGATTTCAAAAACAATATTTTAAAACAGATTTTTATTTTAAGATAATTTTTGATATATTTCAGAATTGATTGATGAATATTATTTGATAAAAAATAAATTAATAAATAGATTATCTCATCCAAAGATAATTAATTAATAGTTGAATTATGACGTAACAATATTAATTATTCTATAACTTTAAGTATTTGAAAAAAAATTATTGACAAGCCAAAACTAACAAAAGTCATAATATTTATATACATATATAACATACGAAATTTATAATTTTATATTATATTTTTTTAAAATTTAATGAGCAATCACTTATCCAAGAATAACAAATTGAAATATTTTACTATTTGCTTTTAAAAATACATGATTATATAAATGAAGTAATTTAAATAATTTATGCCACAAAAAATTTAGTTATCGAATTATATACTGTAAATATAAAATCAATCTCACGTATCTTCTTAATTTTTTTATAAATTGGATCAAGCTTGTATGGATTAATAAATTCAATCCAAAATAGAGTAAATGAGTCCATTTTTCTCAACAATTATTTAGCTAAATACAAATTCTATGTCTTATAGCTAAATTAAGATATACATCCATCAAATAACTCACACTTTGATTGCGAAAATCTAATTGAATATACATTAATCCATTTTAATAATTTTCACTAGAAAAATACATTTATTAACATTAAAAAATAAAAAAATTAGAAAAAGGATTAAGTATTTTCAGTAATTTGTGATTTTGAGAGCTAAATTTTCTTCTTTTTCTTCATTCATCATAATGAAATAAATAAATCAGCTCATTTTATCTTTGCGCCTTTATTATTTTTAACACACTCATAAAATATATAATTGATAATGTTAGTAAATATTAAATTATTGAAAATATTTTTTAGTCAATTTAAATGCTTAAACGAGATTAAATAGAAAAAATATCAAAAATATATGTATAACTCTACCAAATACTAGGCATGTAGATGATAAATATGCTCTTTTAATTATTTAAGATAAAATCTTTCATATATTATTTATATATTATATAAGAGGCGATTCCACACAGGTCTCCTTATTTTTACCTATATATTTTACCCTATATATTTTATATATAAAATTTTTAATGGTTTTAAGAACCGTAAATAATAAGAAGTGATATAACTAACACATTAGATATAAAACTTAAGATTATAAATGTATTTTTTATAAAATTTTAAAACATAGTTTAATTGTAGAATTTTTATTTATATTTCTTAAAACTAAATTTTAAAATAAGAAAGATAATCATTCAAAAGTATCACATTTAACCTAAAGAAATTGTTAATTTAGTATATCTGTCTAACAATAGTTTAAAAATCTTGAAATAAAAAGAATATAAAAATTCATTTAATTTTATAAATAGCTGTAATTTAAGTATTAAAGATTAACAAAGTAAAACAAATTTCATTATTTTTACAAGGTAAAAAAGATATTTTTTATTATGTAATATTAGTTAATTAATTAAAAAATGAATAAGTCTAAATTATTTTCTTAAGAGATATCTTTAAAATTTGATTAAAAAAAAAGAAATATTTTATTCTTCAAAAGTAAAAAAATAATCATAATTTTTTATAAATCATAACATAATATATATATTTATTTATATTACTGATTTTAATATAAGAATCTTTATTTATTTATAATCAATCAATTTCCTTAGCAATCAAGGATTAAAGGTTTGCAACTCATCCATAACCAACCATTACTATCATTAGTATACCCTAACTAACAGCAAATATATCTTTATTAAATAGTGTAATAAAGACTGTTACTATATTTAGCTGCGCATGCTCTAAAACATGCAGAGTTGTCTTTTGTATAAAAGGTACCACTAGCTAAAGAAGTATCTAAACCATTTTCAATTAAAATTTTCATATCTTTAGGTGGACTGTATTTAGTAATTTCCTAATTAGACTCCACAAATGATACTAGGAAAGCAGAAGCAATTATCAATATTATTAAGCTTTGTCTCATATCTTTTAGATTTATTTATTTTATCTTTTAATAAATAATTATAACATTGTTGCTTAGTTTTTTGTAATTTAAATTTGTTAAAATTATAAAACGTATTTTTTTCAATAGAAACAGTAATTATTTTTTTGTTTTTTTGGTTTTTCGTTACAAATTAAAAATATTCTGCAGTGAAGTAAATTTTCAATTTAAACACAAAGAAATTGAGAGAAAATACATTGTTTATTAATAAATTTGACAAAACCAATCAAATTTAATACAAAAACAAATTTTTGTTTTAAGACAATTTTTGATATTTATAAAGCTTGATGAATACTATTTGGTTAAAAAGAAATTAGTAAATAGATTAGTTCTTCTTCAGATAATTAAGAGTTGGAATTATGACGTAACCATATTAATTATTCTATAACTTAAAGTATTTGAAAAAAAT
This sequence comes from Tetrahymena thermophila SB210, assembly GCF_000189635.1. Taxonomy (NCBI): domain Eukaryota; phylum Ciliophora; class Oligohymenophorea; order Hymenostomatida; family Tetrahymenidae; genus Tetrahymena; species Tetrahymena thermophila. The sequence goes on from NW_002476381.1 coordinate 293,672, forward strand.
AAGGTATCTACTACCCAAAACAAACAAAATTCATAATATATATATATAATACGAAATTTACAATTTTTTTTACGTTATTTTAGTCTTTTAAAGTCTAATGTGCTATTTAAGAATAAAAAATAGAATATTTAATTTTTGATTTCAAAAATATATGATCCTATAAATAAAGTAATTTAAATAATTTATGTCACAAAAAATTAAGTTATCGAATTTTATGCTGTAAGTATAAAATCGGTCTTATGCAATTTCTCAAGTTTTTTATAAATTGGATCTCAGTTGCTATGGATTAATAAAATAAATCCTAAATAGAGTATATGAGTCCATTTTTTTAAACAATTATTTAGCTAAATACAAATGCTATTTCTGAGCTAAATTAAGAAATCCATCCATCTTATAACTCACACTTTACTTGCAAAAATCAAATTAAATATATGTTAATCCATTTTAATAATTTTCACTAGAAAAATACATTATTAAGCATTAAAAATAAAAAAATTAGAAAAAAGATTAAGTATTTTTAGTAATTTTAATTATGAGCTCTAAGTTTTCTTCTTCTTATTCATTAATCAATATATATGGAATATATTCACCAGCTCTTTTCATGTTTGCGGCTTTATTATTTTTAACGCAATCATAAAACATTTGATTAAACTTGTAAGCAAATATTTATCATTAATGATACGTTTCAGTCAATTTAAATATACAAAATAGAAAAAATGTCAAAAATATATATAACTCTACAAAATATTAGGCATTTTAAATGATAAATATATTCTTTTAATTATTTAAGATAAAAATATTTTATATACTATCTATATAATATATTGTAGGTGGTTCCGCATAGGATTCTTTATTTTACCCAAAATATTTCAATTAATAAAATTTAATAAGAAAGATAACAATTCAAAAGTATTACACTTCTTGACCAAAAAATATAGTTAATATAGTATATCTGTGGAATAATAATTTAATTACCTTGAATAAAAATTATATTAAAAAATATATATTCATTTTATTTTATAAATAAATGTTATTTAACTATTAAAGGTATTTAAAATTAAAACAAATTAAGATAAAATAAAAAAAAAATACTATCTAGCTATTTAAGTATATAAATAAAGTAAAATTAATAAACTAATTTCTTTATTTTACAAACTAAAAAGGATATTTTTATTATGTAGTAATTTCTTATTAATTCAAAAATGAATAAGTCTAAAATATTTATTTCTTTAAGTATGTCAGTGATATCTTAAAAATTGTATTAAAAAGATATTTTTGTTTTTCAAAATTCAAAAGATAAAAAAGGTTTTTTTATTTTTATAAATCGTAATACAAATTTTAACATATATTTATATATATTATTGATTTTGATATAAGTATATTCATTTATTTTTCTCCAATCAATAATCTCCTTTGCATTTAAGGACTTAAGGATAGCATTCCATATAATACCAATCGTAGTAAGGATTAGTAAGTCCTATATGACAGCACATATATAATTGATATTAGTAGTAATATAGACTGTTACCATGAACAGTTTCGCAAGCACTAAAACAATCATCATTGTAAGCATTGTAAAAGGTAACTGAAATTGAAGATGATTCTAATTAACTTTGATTTAAAAGTGGCATCTATCTGACTTCTTCGTATTTTTATTTTCTAATTTACTTTTTAGACTCTACAAAAGATACTAAAAGTGCAGAAGCAATTATCAATATTACTAAGGTTTTTCTCATTTATTTCTGATTTATTTATTTTATCTTTTAATAAATAATTATTATATTTTTGCTTAGTTTTTTATAATTTAAATTTATTAAATTTATAAAACGTATTTTTTTCATTTTAAAGATTAAATGTTTTTTTGTTTTTCGTTTCTAATTAATTTTTAAAAATACTCTCAAGTGAAGTCAATTTAGAATTAAAAGAGAATGAAATTGAGAGAAAATACATTGTTTATTTAAGTATCTGCCTAAACTAATCAAATTGATTTCAAAAACAATACTTTAAAACAGATTTTTTATTTTAAGATATTTTTTTGATATATTAATCCTTGATGAATATTATTTGGTTAAAAAGAAATTAATAAGCAGATTATTTGGTTTTAAGGTAATTAATTAATAGTTGAATTATGACGTAACAATATTAATTATTCTATAATTAAAAGTATTTGAAAAAATAAGGCATTTAGAAGCCAAACTAACAAAAATCAAAATATTTATTATATGTATTACATAAATGGAGATTAATAATTTTATATTAAAATTATTTTAGTTTTTTAAAATGTAATGTGCAATCCCTTATCTAACAATGGCATAAAGGAATATTTGATTTTTTTATTTGAAAATATGTGATAATATAAATGATGTAATTAAAATAATCTATGTTACAAAAACTAAGTTATCGAATTATGTGCTTTAAGTAAAAATCAATCTCATATATCTTGTCAAATTTTTTATAAATAGGATCTAAGTTTTTATGGATCAATAAAGTCAATTCAAATTAAGTAAATGAGTCCATTTTTCTCAATAATTATTTCGCTAACTAAAATTTTCATGTCTAATAGCTAAATGAAGAAATACATCTAAAAACTCACTTTTTGCTTTTAAATGCAAAATTGAATTGACGTTAATCCATTTTGATAATTTTCACTATTAAAACGCATTTCGAAACATTTATAATATAAAAATTAGAAAAAGTTAAGTTAATTTTGAGCACAAGCTTTTCTTCTTGTTGATTAACCATGATGAAATAAATAAATCTCTTCTTTTTATTTTTCCGCTTAAAATACTTCTAAAATGCTCATAAAATACTTGATTGAATTTGCTGGCAAATATTAATTATTGATAATATGTTTTAATCAATTTAAATGCTTCCATAATATATAAAAGAAAAAATATCAAAAATATATGTAGAACTCTACAAATTACTATGAATGTAATATAATAAATAGGTTCTTTTAATTTTTTAAGATTAAACTAATATATATACTATCTATATAATATAAAATAGGTGGTTCCACACATGGCTCCTTATTTTACTCTCTGTTTTTCAATTACAAAATATATAAATCTAAAAAGAAATCTTTTCCCTAAAATAAAGACTGAAAAAGTTATTTTGATTGATACTATATATTATTTATTTTACTAAATTTATGAGTATATTTTTTTTCTATTTTTTTCATTTTAAATTAAATTAAATTTAATCCATTCATTAAAATATAATGCTATCCAATTTATAATATTTTAATACCGAAAATAAGCAATATGTCAAAATTAATTTAGATAGATTATTATATAAATTATTTTAAACTTCATATTTTTTTGTTATTTTTAATAAAATTAAGAAAATAATTATTGTCTACTAAATCATTTATATTTATAATTAAATATATTATCTTGTAGTATTGATTTCATCATCCAGTATGCCTATTAAATAGTTCCAGCCTAAACCAAATATAACTACCATTAAAAAACCTAGAAAATAAGAATTACTAATTAAACTTAGATTATATATGTAAAGTAAATATAGCTATTAATGTATATAAATTACTATTCCATAGTAAATTGTTATCCAATAATCTATAAAATAAGTGTAATCGGCTATATTAATTGTCTCAAAAAGATTATTTTCCATTGATTAATATATAATAATATCATTATTATAAATCATTTCACTCAAATCATCAATATAACTTCAATACTTTTTAGCTTAAGTCCTTATTATAAGAAACCATTTTAAATTTAATTACAAGTGATTAAATCAAAGTTCGTTGAAATTCAAGATATATTTTTGGTAGTTTAAAATTATTGAACAAACTTCACTTTAAAATATTTTAAAGAAATAATTATAATAATCTTCAAATTATACTTAATTATTATGAATTAATTTAATAAATTATTTAGTATTTATAAACTAATATACCTTTTTATCAAGCCCTATTAATTTGTTATATTTTACATCAGCTCAACAATAGAAGTTTCTTTTTACTCGGCTTTGTATATTGTTTATAAATAGTCTTAAATTTTAATAGCTTTCAAAGAAGGGAATAATCTCATAACTAATGTAAAAGCAATAATTTCAGCTAAGCAAAGCCTTATTAAATGCTTGCTTATTAGTTTTTTTTAAATTAATAAATATTCATTTTTGTTAATTTCAAAATTCAAATAAGAGTGTTAAAAATAGTTTCAATAATTTACTGAAAAGATAGAGATAGTTTTTTTATTAATTTACATATTGCTAAGAATAATGATGTTTGCTCTAGGGTAAAACGTATTGATCAAATATGTAATCGCAAGGCCAAATAGTAAACATAAATTAAATATCTGCGATTTAGCCAATTGACTCATAGATTAATTTTTTACTTGTGATTAATTATTTAAGACATTAAAATTTTAAATCTCTCTGTGGACTATTTTATTGAAATTTTGAGTAATATGTTTTTTATATTAAAAAGCATATTTTTTATTTAGCTTGCATGGAATGTACAAATAAGTTAAGTAATCTATCTTTTTTAGATTAGATAAAAGCATAAACAGGTATGATAATTACTTGGCAAGATGCTGAAACTACTAATATAATTATTAAAAGATTATATAATTTATCTTCAAAATAAGCATTAAGATCTTCTTAAATTTATCTATATATGAATTAATTAAATATAGGAGAAGAATTAAGTTGAGAAACATCGATACTTTCGAAAAAATAAACCTTCATTGTTGAAGGTTAGCCTACTTTATATGTTTGGCTGTAGTAAAGACGATTTTACAAAGTTATGGGTTGATTAGACATTATGGCAAATAAACTTGAACCAGTTTAAGATGATTCTATTTATAGTAATATTTATAAGAAAGAATCTTTTATATCAAATAGTCTATTTATTATTAAAGAGCTGAATTTGCTTTAGCTTAGGGGGAGTCAAATTAGAATTAGTTTTATGCAACTAAACTATTAGTGTTACAGTTTATTTATAATTAGCTTATAGTGTTTAAAACATTATAAGGCCAATCAGCCTACTAAATATTATCTTATGTAGTATAAAAAGCATTAATTATTGTAGCATATTACTAAACAGTTACAGATACTAACACAGTAAAAGTTAAGAATCCAATTAGATTTATTATTTGAATACCTAGTTTTTTTATTTTGCTTTAATCATATGAATGATTATATGTTTAGTAGAAGTTGATGATTTCTCTTGATTTTGTAGAAGCATTTTCAATACTTTCTTTGATCAATAATTATTTTTTTGTTTTAACCATTTTTTAAGACTAAAAAAATTTTTCTTGACTTTCTTGAGTTTTTAAAAAATCGTTCTTGATATTTTGATCAGTTGTAGAATTGTCTTAGTAAATTTTTTATTGCAGTGGCAAGGAAGTTATTGATGTTGTTAATCGAAATTTTAAGATTATTTTCTCAAATTATTATTAAAATTTTTTGATTGACATAGAATTTTTAACTATATGTTTTCATTTTGAGGAATTCATTCTGTAAATGTGTTTTTAATTTAAATTATTTTTCTACTTGTTTAAACTCTTGATGACTTTGTTTCCTTCTTCGCTAAAAACAACCTCAAATTCTTTGTGCCTGTAGTTATCACTTAGAAATACTACTCCTGTTTTACTGATGGAGATAGCAACAAATTATTCCATAATTTTGTTGTTCCAAAATTATTGCTTCTAATTGTTTTCTTCTTATACATATTTCCGCTTTAGTATTTATGTTTGATTGTATTTGATTATATTTTCATCATTATTTTTTCTTTCATTTTATTTCTGTTGTTCTTTGATATTCTACAGCAAAATTATTATTATTTTTAATGTATATCTTTTATTGAAGTAAATTATATATTCTTGTTTAAAAATGTGATCTATCAGATTTCAGTTTCACTTATTAGTTTTTCTTCTAGGAGCTCACTCTTTTTCCTTATCCTATAATTATTTATTATTATATTTTATCTTATTTTTTTTTTTTTTTGCTATTAGAGTCATTCTTTGTGATCTCATTATTATTATTTTTAGTTTCTTAAGACTATTTTCCTATAATTTTATAAATTCTATATATAAAATTATTTAAAAAGAATATTTTTTATTTAAAAACCTAGCTATACTTATGTAATTAAACATCTTAAAATATAACACAAAGTATGTTATTTGTTTTTGTTACTTTACATAAAAAATTTTTCAATTTTTTTTTATTTTAAAATAAACTAAATCCATGTATTAAAATAAAATTTTATCATTTTATTATCCTTTAATTCCTGAGATAGCAATATATCAAAATTAATTTACATAGATTATTACATAAATTATTTTAAATTTCATATTTTTTTGTTATTTTTAATAAAATTGAGAATATAATTATTGTCTACTAAATCATTTATATTTATAACTTAAATATATTATCTTGTGGTGTTGATTTCTTCATTCAGTATGCCTATCAAGCAGTTCCAACCTAAACCAAATATAATTACCATCAAAACGACCTAGAAAATCAGAAGAGCTAATTAAACTTAGATTATATATGTATAGTAATAATTGCTATTAATTTATATAAATTACTATTGCATAGTTAATGTTTATCCTATATAATCTACAAAATAAGTGTAATCGGTGATATTAAATGTATTAAAAAGATTATTTTGCATTGATTAAAGTAAATTAGTATCATTAGTATAAATTATTTCAGTCAAATCATCAATATAACTTAAATACTTTTGAATTGATAGCTTAAGTCCTTATTTTAAGAAACCATTTTAAATTTAATTACAAGTGGTTAAATCAAAACTTGTTGCATTTAAGATATATTCTTGGTAATTTAAAATTATTGAACAAACATCACTTTAAAATATTTAAAAGAAATAATTATCATAATCTTCACCATTATACCTAATTATAATGAATTAAATTATTAAATAAATTATTTAATGTATATAAACTAATATACCTTTTTATCAAGCCCTATTAATTTGTTATATTTTACATCAACTCACCAATAGAAGGTTCTTTTTACTTGACATTATCTATTGTGTATAAATAGTCTTAAACTTTAATAGCCTTCAAAGAAGGGTATAATCTCATAACCAATGTAAACGCAGTCATTCCAGCACTATTGTAAACGAAGTCTCTTAATTATCCAATGCTTGCTAATTAATTTTTTAAAATATATAAATGTTCATTTTTTGTTGTTTTCATATTTTAAAAATAAAAGTGGTAAAAATAAATTTAATAATTTACTGAAAAGATAGAGATCGTTTCTTTATTAATTTACATATTGTTAAGAAATAATGGTGTTTGCTATAGGGTAAAGTGAAATGATCAAATATGTAATAAAAAGGCCAAATAGTAAACATAAATTAAATCTCTATGATTTAGCCAATTGACTCATCGATTACTTTTTAACTTGAGATTAATCATAATTATTTAAGACATTAAAATTTTAAATCTCTACAGGAACTATTTTAATGAAATTTTGAGTAATTTTGTTTGAGTAATATGTTTGTTTTATATTAAAAAGCATATTTTTTATTTAGCTTGCAGGGAATGTACAAAATAAGTTAAGTATTATATCTTTTTTAGATTAGATAAAAGCATACACAGGTATAATAATTACTAAACAAGATGCTGAAACTACTAATATAATGATTAGAAGATTATATAATTTATCTTCAACAGAAGTATTAAGATTTTCTTAAATTTAATTGAACTAATTTTCCAATTTTTAAATACCATCTACGAAATTTGGTAGATTAATAATAGTCATATATTCATTGAATTTAGCTCCAGGAGAAATAGCTTATCTATATATGAATTAATTAAATATAATAGAAGAATAAAGTAGAGAAACATTGATGCTCTCCGTAAAATAACCCTACCTTGTTGAAGACTAGCCTACTTTATTTGTTTGGTTGTAATAAAGAGGATTTTAGAAAGTAATTGGTTGATTAGACATTATTTCAAATAAACTTGAGCCAGTATTAGATGATTCCATTTATAATAATATTTGTAAGAAAGAATCTTTTATATTGAATAATCTATTTATAATTAAAGAACTGAATGTGCTTTATTTTTAGGGAGAATCAAATTAGAATTAATTTTATGCAACTAAACTATTTGTGTTACTGTTTATTTATAATTAGCTTATAGTGTTTAAAACATTATAAGGCCAATCAGCCTACTAAATATTATCTTATGTTATATTAAAAGCATTAATTATTGTTACATATTGCTAAACAGTTACAGATACTAACACTGCAAAAGTTAAGAATCCAATAAGATTTATTATTTGCATACCTAGTATTGTTTATTTAGTTTTAATCATATGAATGATCATACGTTTAGTAGAAGTTGATGATTCTCTTGATTTTGTAGAAGCATTTTCAATACTTTCTTTCATCAACAATTATTTTTTCAATTGTTTTTTCGTTTTAACCATTTTTTATGACTAAAAAAATTTTTCTTGACTTTCTTGAGTTTTTTAAAAATCGTTCATGATATTTTGATCAGTTGTAGATTTGTCTTAGTAAAATTTTTATTGCAGTGGCAAGGAAGTTATTGATGTTGTTTAATCGAAATTTTAAGATTACTTTCTCAAATTACTACTAAAATTTTTTAGGTTGACAAAGCTTTTTTAACTATATGAGTTATTGACTTCATTTTGAGGAATTAATTCTGTAAATGTATTTTTACTTTATTTTTTATCAAATTATTTTTCTACTTGTTTAAACTCTTGATGATTTTTATTTTCTTCTTCACTAAAAACAAACTCAAATTCTTTGTGCCTGTAGTTATCACTTAGTAATCCTACACCTGTTTATACTGATGGAGATAACAACAAATCGACTGCTTATTTTTTAAATCTTATAGATTCTAGATTGGTTTCTTTGTGCTATTCCAAATTTTACATTTGCTCAACATTTGAGGTAAGTGCTTATATTATTTCTTATTTTTCATAAAAAATTTCTTAATTTTAAATTATATCATGACTAATTTCTTCATTTTAATTTAAATTATTAATTTAGTTTTAGCTTAGTTCATTAAGTGAAATTTTGCTTTAAATAAAATCTTAGTAATTGTTATTATTTTCAATTTTATTATGGCTAAATTAATTTTATTTTAAAGTTTTTTTGTAAGTTATGTTTTCTTCTTCTATTTATTCAAGTTTTTTTTAAGAATTTAACATGAATGTTTGATTAGAATTACTTATTTTTTCAGTTAGGTTACTTCTTTATTTAAATTACTGAAAAAAGGTGTTGGATTTATTTTTAACAACCTGCTATTCACCAGTTATAGATGATGCATATTAAGGCCCACTGTTATGTAAATATTTTAAATACTTTGATTAAAACTAGGAAATAATTTAATCAAAGTATTGATTTGAATAAGCTAGTTAATATATTTCATGATTTTCTTTAAGATGCTATAGAATTTGAAAACCATTTTAATATTGGTTTAAACTTCTTATATTAGTGATCTATAAATAGTTTATATTAGGAAAATATTTATACTATGTAGATTAAATTTTTATATCCATCAAGTAATATATATATTGTCTTTCGCCAATATATTTTTATATATTCTTAGCCATCGTAGAACTTAAGCTTATAGAATCTGCCTTTCTAGACTCAAGCATCATCATAAATTCAAACTCGAATTCATATTGGTCTTCAATACCTTCCTTTTTATTATCTTAATCTTATTATATATCATTTGCTTAATAATTCTCAATTGTTTTATTCTTTGCATGATCAAATTTATTTTAAAAATTGTTATTTTCTTTTTATCTTTTGATGTATTCTAAAAATGGAAAAATGTTTGTTAAATTATAATTTTTATCAAGCTTGATATTCTGAAAAATCGATTACTATAAATCTTAAGTTATTCCTATAAAATGGTTATCAGTAGTATTGTACATTATATATTCTGATTTATTCTTTAATATTTTAAACAGGGAGCTGAAACCTATTTTTTGTATTTCAAAACTGTAATTCAACCTCAAAGTTAATTATGTTGGAATTATAAACCCATTAGATGTCTACACAAATATTATTTTATTCATTAAATTATTATTAAGTAGATTATTATCTTAAAAGTAATTAAAGATATAATATTTATGATTTTATGGCAATAATGTATTTTGAGGCATAAATTATTCCACATTTTTTCCATAAATTTCTTTTTGACTTGTTTATAAAATTTCATAAAAGTTCTTAGAAGCATTTTAAATTACCAAACGATAATTTTCATCTATTGTTGCAAATAAGCAAAAAGTATTCTCATCAAATATATTTTAACTAGATAATTCAATTTCATCCATAGCTTATTTTTTATCATTTTCATTAAGTTTCTATTTCAATATTTTTGGATTTTAATTATTTGATGGGAAAATATTTTTGCTTTGTTTTCGTTTACTCGAAAATTAATGATCTCTGGTGAAACTATTAAAATTGACTACTATTTCATTGCTATCAAATGCCAAATTATCGATATAACAAACTTAAATAGTTATTAAATCATAGTTATAGCTATTTATTTTTTATAATGAATTTAGCTGATTGCAGAGAAAATTTTATTCTGTTCTTAAACAAGATAGATTCTTTGCTAAATCTTTAGCTTTTATTAATTTTTACTTCATCAACGATAGGAGATTTACTTTAATTCTTATTGCATAGTCCAGTTTTTCAAAAGCTCTGATAACCCTAGCTTCAAAATCAAAAACTGTTTGAATAGAGTTATTTAATTAATGGCTCTACTAGTATGTGTAATCTAATATGTTCTAATTTAGTAAGAATTGATAATGTATAGAAAATATTATTTACTTTTCTTTCATGCTCAGTTTTTTTTGTAAAATATTTGAGTATTCCATCCAATAAGATTTCATATTTTACATAACGTGAAGCAAATATACTAAGTAGAAGTATTTAAATTGTTTTGATTTACTATTTTAACTTAGATTTTTTAAAAACTCCTTCAAGTATATTTTTAAACTTCCATTTTCATCATTTAATTGGCTTGATTCTTATAGTTCTTAAAGTTTTTATTCTTCTTCTTGTTATCTTTAGATCATAGTGCGAAAAAATAATCTTTAAGACAATTTTGCTTTATTATTGGTTTAATTTATTATTGAGTGTTCATTTTTTAATTCTTGTTTTTAAATAATCAAACCTAATATAATTATTCTCCTTCTTAAGTTAGCTTGCAAACTATCACTTTCTTCTTATGTAATATAGTTTATTACATTTTATATCTGACATAAATCAAGCTAAAATTAATTATCAAGTATTTTCTGTAATATTGTTTTACCATTTTCGCTAAAATAAAAATGAAGCAATCTTGCAATTTTATAGCTTAAAGGAATTAGTATAAATATTGACAAAGTAAAAATGCTTGAATAATAGTTTGAAAAATATACTAATGTTGTAGTTAAAGATAAAATAGCAAGATAACAATTTGAGAATAAGTTCCAAAATTAAATTTATTCAAAATAATATGGACAGATCTTTATAGAATATAAGGTGGAAATTAGGTAATAAAACAAAAGAAAAATGATATCTACTCCATGAGTATTGATAACTAGCGATAATATTAGATACTCTAATAAAAAATATAAGAATGTGATATTCACAAAAGGTTTCGCCTTGAAGTCTTGCTGTTACATATTATATTCATAATCGCTATCGGTTTTTATTATTCCTATTTTAATTAAAAAAGATATAATTATCATTTGATATAGAAAATAAATGTTCAATCTACCTATAAATATTGATAATATTAGATTAATTATCTATATTGTTGTTATTTATTAGTTAGATATTGAAAAGTAGAATATTGGAATTAATAGACATGATTAATAAATTTCTATTATTAAACTGAATAACCAATTCAAAATATTGTGTTCTTTTCTTATTAAAAACTTATTCGCTTCATTATCATTTATTTAATCTATTTTTAAAGCCTATGCTTATAAACTGCTTTATGAGATATCTCTATAGTATTTAATGAGGAATTTAACATATTAAAACAATAAATATAATAGGATAACACTATTTAAGGCTAAAATGAGAATACTAAGTATTTAAATTGTATTTTTATCTTAAAGATATTCAGTAATACTTGTTTAGCCCATAGAATTCAAGATACTATCTTTTTCTTGCATGGATTAATACACTCCTTCTTAAATACTGAAAAAGAAATATTCAAATGATTTAATAAATATCATTATTTTTGTGAACAACTCATTTCTTTTAAAGGCTAAAATAATAGCTCTTAACTAAATTTAATAAAACTTCTTAGAAGCATTCAAAGTCAGCTAATATTTCTCCTTAATAATCATTTTTTGCTTTTTTATTACTATTCTAATGTATTTGGGTCTTTTGATTAATTTTAGTTATCTCTAAATATGAATTTAATTATATATTTAAATTTAATTGTATTTGTTGCAATGTATTTAAAAGCATCATTTTTAAAAAATCGAATCAACTTTTAATAAATTACCTGATTTAATTCAATTAATCAAAAACCTTCTATAATGTCATTTATTTATATTTTTTATCATTAATATTTTAAATTTTAAATTTTTGGAAACATTTTTAATTAATAATTTAATTTGTCATTTACACTTTTCCCTTTCAATTTAAGACATAATTCTGAGTAATAGCAACACAATTATCTTTTGCAAGATGATTATCAATTTTTTTATTTAAATAAATTGTAGATTAATTTAATCAAAAGAAAATTTTACATTTTTTTTTTTTACATCTATTTTATCGATATTGAAATTTAAATAGAACAATAATTAACAATGACCTTTCTTCAAATTTCAGGTTTCATAAAGAATATTTTTAAAACAGCAACCAATTTTTAAAAAATTTTAATTTTTAAGATCTCATTAGCATAAAGCTTTAAAAGGATTGAACCCTTATCTGAAATGACTCTTATTTATATTTATATTTCATTTTTTAGCTAAGCTTTTCTTCTACTTATCTTCTAAAGTTATTAAAGTATTTGGTGTTAGTAATTACTGTAAATTAAAAAAGTAAACATGATCTCATTCATTTACATTAGTTTCAAAACTATTTTAAGTAATCATAGTAATCACAGTAGATTTTTTAAAAAATATAAAAAACTATATTTTTTAAAACTTTAGTAGTATCTTCTGAGTAGAGTATTTCTTTTTTGAAGCCTAAAGCGTATGAAATGTAAATAAAAACTAATACTTTTGAATAAGAACAAAGAAATATATTTGATTCTGTTTATGTTTATTTAAATTATTATTTTTTTCTTCTTTCAAAATATGATGGAATTATTTTAAAAACTAAACATTTGAAAAACTGTTTATCGTTTGAAAAAAAACTTAAATTGATATCTAATTTGTTAAAATGGTAATAGCAATTTGATAAAAAACGAGATTTAATAAATATTTATAACATTTTATTATATTATTTTAGTAAAGAACTCTCCAAAAAAAGCATATTTTGTATAAAAGTAAAGATCAGAATAGTTTGAATTTATTGTTTAATCAAAATGAGACAAATGAAATTTCCATTTAAGATTTTTTAATTATTTAAAAATAGAATATAAAAATTAAGATATTAGATCAGTTAAATGTAATTAATTTTTTATACTAACAAATATTTATTTAGCTTATTAAAAAGTATTAATAAAATATTATTCAATTTTTAAATACAAAATCATAGATTTCAAAGAGTTTTGAAAGACTTTTTTATATTTTAGCTTTTGCCAAAAAATGATAAATTTAAAAGGAAATTTATTTTTTAAAAATGTAATTATTTGTAGGAATCATAAACTAAAAGTTTAAAAAAAGAGTAATAATTTCATAAAAATGACATATGCAAAAAATACTAAAAATGAATGAAATACCACCTTTGCCACCCCCGAAAATATAGAATGAATAAATTAGTATAAATTATAAAAGTTAAATTTAAATATTGTCAATCTGCACCTATACAGTTGGCGCTATTTTAATTTCCCTATTTACTATATTTATATCAAAAAGGTGATTTAATAATATAAATATTAGCTTTAGTCTTAAAATCAGTCATTCATAATAAAATTCTTTTATAAAATTGATTATTAATAATAGTATTAAAATTTTATAAAAATAAAGTGATTAAGACTTTATAATTCGATTTTTGAAAATATGTTTTTTAATTTCTTTTTTGTGTACATAAATTTTTATAATAGAGAGTCTCTGAAATATTAATTACAAGCTATTTTTTAAATCTTTCTTATTGACTCTTTGATTTATATCCTAAAATTTGTTTGTAATTAAAAAAGATATAAGCATTTTTGATTTTTGTAGAGTTAACAAAAGTTAAATTTAAAACCACACAAAATAAATTTGCAGTAAAGATTAAAATATTACAAAAAATAAAAAAAAATGAGAGAGATGATAGAACCATTTTAATTAAAAAAATTAGACGAAACCTACTTAATTTTTGATAGAAAAATAAAGAATAGATTAAATAGCAAATATTTTTTATAGAATTAAGATTTAAATTAATTTAAAAAATATTAAAAATTAAAACTATGCTGAATCTTAGTATTTTTATTTATTTAATTATAGTAATCCTTAATGATCATTACATACTACCAGATATATTAAAGATATGATTGTATTTCAAAAACAAAAAATTTTAATGATGAAAAGTGTAATCAATTATGGTTATTAATAAATACCTTTTTTAATCATTCTTTTTTAATAAATTTCTGGTGATTTAGTAATCAATTTATTTGTAATTACATCTTTTTTGCCAGATCTATATTTTAAATATTTTAACTAAATAGATTTGATTTCTTTTATTTATAAAACTAATTTATTCTTGTGGTATATTTTTTATTAAAAATTTTATGTGAAGACACACTTAATCACTTAGTTAAGATTATGTTTTTTTTACAAAATTTTGAAAAAAAATTTGGAATATATTTATAAAAGAAGTATTAAAGTTAATAGAATTTATTCAATTTTTAAAAAGAATTTAATTAATTTATTAAAATATTACTTTTTGAATTAGATTAATTGGTGATTGCAATAAGATCTGAATAATTTCTTAATTTTAGGTTTAATTATGTTTTTAACCTTTTATTTTTTTACGAAAACAGAAATTTGATATTTCAAAATTCATAAAAAAAGTGATGATTTCTTGATTTAAAATATAGAGTGACAACTTTTGCTTGAAAAAAGTTTTTAATAATAATTAATTGATAAAAAAATTGAATATAAAAGAAATTCTTTAATTAGATGGCCAAATTCCAACTAAAATCATAAATAAGTAGCATAGAAAATATTTATTCAAAAAGAATAAACTATTTTTTTAAATAAAATAGTATTTTTGTATATAATATCATATTCATTTGCTTAAACATTGGAAGAGATGAAATTAAGTAGCAGAGGTAATTGCAATTTTTTTAAGACTAAGTTATTTATCTCAAAATTTTAGAAATATTTTAAAGATTTATTTTATAAAAGAATAAAAACTAAAATTACAGCTTTATATCAAAAAAAATTGTAATAGATTAAAAATTATAATTTACAAATATGAATTAAGAATAAATTTTGTTTTAGTATTTTATAAAATTAGATTGAATAAATATAATAATTCACCATTGAATTTTATTTTAACAAAAATGATCAAATAAATTTTATTATCTTAATATTTTCTAGATTAAATACAAAAAAATTTTCAAAATTATAAAAATAAAAAGAAGAAGTTATTTGGCGGAGTTTTTTCATGCATTTCTAAAAGAATAAATCATAATAAATAAATTTATTTTTCAATTAAAGAATAAATATAACAAAAAAAAGCAAACGGCTCTTTGTATTCATATAACATACACAATAAATTTAAATTTTATTTAATTATTTAAATATAAAAAAAATAATTCAATTTTAAAAATAAAGTGTATATAAAATTAATATGAAAAAACTTTAAAAATTATAAAATAAAATACATACTTAAATTAATTTATATTTTAAAAAATAAATTATTTACATTTACATAAAAAAATACTGAGAATTGATATTGATAAAAATATATAAAAATAATCTAAAAAGTTAAATAAACTGTTACAAATCGATATTCAATTTTTCATAGAAATAGAGATGAAAGATGTAATTTGATAAATATTTTTTATAATTATTTTCTTAATGTGTATATCTGCTTTATTTAATTAGTGAATAAGAAGTATTTAAACACAATTCATTTTATTTTTACACCTTACATACATTAAGCAATTATAATTATAAAAATTCATAAAATAATTAATTCTATTTATTATTAGAAAATATAATCAAAGAAATCTTGGTATTTATTGTGGTAAAAACTGTAACTGTATTGTTTGTGGATGTAATTTTTAGGTAAAAATTATTATATGAATGACAAAAATTGTTATCTTTGCGATCCATCTTGTTCAACTTATTACAGGGGATCTATAACAAATTGTTTAATTTGTCCTTTTGGTTATTATTTATTTCCTAATAAATCATACAATAATTGTAATTTGAGTAATGTATATTATATAAGTGGGGTATAGTGTTTTGGTTGTGATACCTCATGTTAAAATTGTATATGAATAATCTGCAACAAATTGTTTGACTTGTTCTTCTGGTAAATAGTTAGCAGCAAATTAATCATTTTTGTATGTGATAACTGATGCTCAACTTGTAATGGAGGTTCATCAACAAATTGTTTGACTTGCCCCTCTGGTAAGTATCTATTTACCAATAATACATGCAACACCTGTAACATAAGTAATGGTTATTATATTTGTGGAATTTAATGCATTGTTTGTGATCCATAATGCCCAATTTGTAATGGATTATCAGCAACAAATTGTTTAACTTTGTTCATCTGGTAAATATTTATTTGCAAATAACTCATGTAATGTTTGCAATACTTCTAGTATTTTTTATATAAGCGGAATTTAGTGTATTTCTTGCCATCCTTCATATGCTACTTGCAATAAATTGTTTGAGTTGTCCTTCTGGTAAATATTCGTTTACAAGACACTCGTGATGCATTATAAAATAGATGATTGGACTCAGGGTTCCATTATTTTCCCTTATTTAATTCAATTATAAAATTTATATAATTAAATGAAATATAGTCCATCTGTGCTTACTCGTTTGGCGCTTTTTTAATTTTCCTATTAGACTTTTATCAAAAAGTGATTAATAATAAAAATATTAGTTTAAGTTTTAAAATCTGTCATTCATTATAAAATTTTTTATAAAATTGGTTATATAAGCTTTTTTTTGAAAATAATATCATAAAATAATTTATTTACAAATATTTAAGATGTTATACCATCTATAATTGAAAAGTATGTTTAAAAAGATTATTTTTTCATCCAATTTTTTTTTAAAAGAAAAAAAGAAAAAGTTTGTAAAAATAAAAAATTTATTAAATTCTAATTATTTTCATAACTTATTAAATTTAATTTAAAATATTTTAAATAAGTGTTTTAACTAAAATCAAAGTTATGTTATAGATACTTCATTATGTATTTGTATTTATCTGTTAAAAGTATAATTAACTATTTATTAAGCTCTGCTTGCCAAAAATATATTTTTACCAACTACTTTGAAATTAGGCAATATTTTTACTAGATTACAAAAAGTAGTAATAAGGAATTAAGTATATTAAATCTTTAATTTATATCTTAAAGTTTATTTTATAGTTAAAAGACCATAAAATTTTTAATTGTTGTAACATTAAAAGAAATTAAATTTAAAACCACACAAAATACATTTGCGGTAAAGATTAAAATATTACTAAAATGAACAAAAAAAGAGAGATTACAGAGCCATTTTAATTAAAAAAATTAGATGAAAGCTACTTAATCCTTATTGGAAAGATAAAGACTAGATTAAATACTAAATATTTTTTAATAAATTTAAGATTTAAATTGATTTAAAAAAAATAAAATCTTAATATTTTAATTTATTTAATAATAAGTAAATCAACAAATACTAATACTGGAAACATGATCTCTCTGCATTTAATGATTCTTATATACTGAAAGATCTCCTAAATCAATGATCATATTCCAAAAACAAAAAAAATTAGAGATGATAAGTGTAAATAATCTTTATTAAACTGCTTTCTTTTTTGATTGAACCATCAATTTTAAAAATGACTAAAATATGGCTTATTCATAAATATTTAAACAATTTAAGCTGATTATTAAAAAAATTAAAAGTATTAAATTTGTGTAATCTTTAAATTATTAAAATTTGCAAGCAATAAATAAATATAGATCAGCGAAAATAAAAATCTCTTTCTTTATATACTGCCTAATTATTACATTCTCCTGTAAAATTAAATTTTTTGGGTATTTTTTAATCTTTTTAGCTAAATGAAATTTATAAATTTATTTTAAAGCAAATAGACTATCTAACTGATGATTTTTACAACAAGTTAAGAAATAAAGATTTATTTGTTATGTAAAAGTGAAAATTTTAAGTTTAAAATAATTCGCTTACATATTTCTTGCTTACCTTTTTATTATATTGTATTGAAGTAAAAAAAAATATTGATAAAATATGTATTAATTTTTTTGCTGAATAAATTAATTTACTACCAAAAGGAAATTTTTTTAATTACTAATACTTTACTAAGCTTTTTTCTTCCAATACTTTAAAAATAATATTTGTGGAATAATTATATTCACATCTTCTTGTTTATAAAAATTAAATTTGTTTGCAATAAGTTTTTTGCTCTAACAATTTTTAGTTAAAAAGAAATAATAAAACATTATTAATAATAAATATAATTTAATATTTAAGAAATATGTAAACTAATATTTAAATTAAAATATGTTGTATTATGCATCCAAATTAAAAAGGAAAAGAAAAGATATAGCTCAAATCTTAAAACTACATAGTTTATGGTATGTTGCTTTAAATAAATTTCTTTAAAAATTCATAAAATAATTAAACAAATAGTATTTAATATTTTGCCTATTATCAATTAAATTATAAATATAATATATTATTATTATTTCTAAATTAAATATTTTGATTATCGTTTTATTATATTTTTTATACAATTTAAATAAAATTTATGTAAATAATATAAATTTTTTGTATTAAAAAATCATAAAAAAATAGCATTCATTAAAATTTTAAAGAGTTTTATCTTATAATTAGGATTAAAGAAATGATAACTATTTTATTAATTAAGATTTTAAAAATTTACTAATTCAAACTAATTGTTATATTTTTTAATGAGTTTGTTTATATTTAAGTGTATCTCTTAAAGAGTTCAGAGCTAGTCCTTTGCTTAATAAATAAATGGTAAAATTATTTGCTAAATATAAATTAATATATTTATTTTATAAAATTTAATGTTGTTAAAAATAAATTTATGAAAATCCTTGAAAAATAATATTTTAATTGCTTATGAATTAAAAATAAATAAGAAAAAATTTTTAATAATCAATTTTTTTTCTTTTTTCTCAAATATATTTTTAATATAAAAAGAAGTAATATTGAAGTAGTTCTATAAAAATATGATTAAATAGTATTCAAAATGTATCTTTTTATTAAAACAATCCTCTATAACAAATGTATAATCCTATAATTTTTGATGTGTTAACAATTAAAATTAATTTTATGTTAAGCTCTGCTAGCCAGTATATATTTTTAACAACGATTTTGATCATAGACCATATGGTTTTGATGTTTCTGGAGATTAAATTAGAATATGAAGGTATTAATAACTTAATTAAGGTTATTATTTCTTCTCTTCATTCTTTCTTACTTTAATTATTTCAGATTTAATTAGTAATTAAAAAATTCCATACAAATTTTTGATTATATCAAAATAGATGATGTAAACTTTAAAACCACACAAAGATATGATTATAAACGAAAAATAAAGTGTTACCAAAACCACAAGAAAAAGCGAGATTACAGAACTATTATAAATCAAAAATCTAATTTTTTGTGATTTAAATCTTAATGAACAATCAAAACAATATATTAATAAACATTTTAAAAAATAAGATACAAGTATTTCTATCACTAAAATAATAGCCAGATAAATATTTTTCAATTTTATTTTGACCTAATTTATTTCTAAGGAATTTATTTTTTATCATATCCTTCTATCATTTTATTTTGTATTTTTGTTATATTTTTAATTATTTATAAAGATAATCAACATTGATTATTAATTTAATTTATAAATAGAATTTTTTTTTTGTAAGATTTATCACGAAAAACATACATAAAAGAATATAAAATTGAAAAATACAAAGTTTGCTGAAGCAAACAAAAGGTATATAATCTTTTTTAATCAAACTAAATCTAATCAAATTAATATTAGCCTACTTAAAATGAAAAACTTATCAGCAATATTCATAATTATTGGTATTATATTTTTAATAATCTATTATTAATATTATTTCCTTATATAGCTATTTTTCACATTTTGAAATTTGCATCAAGCTTATCTATCAGAGGTGGTCTAAATAACGAAAATACTGAAGAAAAGTAAAAATATCTTTAATTATATTTTTTTAAATACAGAATTACAAAATCTCTCTTATCTTCATATCTAATTAATACTTAAATTAGAGAGGATTTTACCAAACAAAGCATGCTAAATACAATCAATTTTGACATGATTTAATATTTTTGTTTCCTTAATAAATATTATTGAGAGATAGATTTAGTAAATCCAAAGTTTGAGTTAAATAAATTAATTTTACAAAATAAAATATATTAAAAGTACTCATATTTTCTTTTAAAAATATTATTAAATAAATCTAAGGGCAAATAATAATTTAAAGAGAATACTTTAGAAATGTGGATAATATTGTATTTGTGATAATCTTTAAGTTTCTGTTTGTGCTTCATGCAAATATGCTAGTGATGGTGATATTTATTTTCCTGATAAAAAATAATGTGATTATCCCTCTGTTTGCCAATCCCCTTCTTCAACTAAGAACGGTAATATTTGTTGCCCTAATTATTGTAAAACGTGTAGTAGAAGCTAGGATACCTATATTTGCTAATAATGTTAAAATGGATATTTCTTAACCCCACCAAATACATGCACTAAATGTGATCCTAATTGTTAAACATGCTTAGATTCTGCTAAAAACTGCACTTCTTGCCCTGCCGGTTAGTATTTGTTTATTGACAATAAATGCGGAATTTGTGATGTTAATAACAAATATTACCTAGATAAGTCATAAATTTGTCAAAAATGTCACCAAACATGCTAAAAATGTAATGGATTAACAAGTTAATCATGCTCTACATGTCCATAAGGAAATAATTTATTTCCAGATAATTCCTGTAATTTTTGTGATATAAATAATGGCTATTATTTAGATGATAAGTCAGTTTGTTAAAAATGTCATTCTTCATGCTAAACATGTAATGGAAGTTCCTAAAATTAGTGTTTGAAATGCCCATAAGGTACAAATTTATATCCAGATTTTAGCTGTAAGTTTTGCGATTTATAAAATAAATAATTTTTAGATCTTAAAAGTATTTGTTAATAATGTGATAATTCTTGTTAAACTTGTTAAGGTAATTTAGAAACATCATGTCTATCTTGCCCTCCAAAAACAAATCTTTTTCCAGATAATAGATGTAAAATTTGTGATACTAATAATCAAAAATATTTAGATGATAAATAAATATGCAGAGATTGCCATTCATCCTGTTTAACATGTAAAGGAAGTAAATCTACTGACTGCTTAAGTTGTCCTCCTAATACTAACCTTTATCCAGATGGATCATGCAACATTTGCTCAATAAAAAATAAGTAATATTTAGATGATTTATAGATATGTAGAGATTGTGATCCTTCTTGTTAAACATGTGATGGTTAAGAATCAAATAAATGCTTAACTTGTCCTTAAGGCTCTTATCTATACCCAGATAAATCGTGTAGGAAAACATGTGATACAAAGAATTAAATGTTTTTAGACTCTTAAAATATATGTTAAGCATGCGATATAACATGCTAGACATGTACTGATAAATCAAAAAACTCCTGCAAGACTTGCCCTATTGGAAAAAATATGTTCCCAGATAATTCTTGTTAATTTTGTGATATAAATAATTAAAAATATTTGGATAATCAATAAATTTGTAGAGATTGTCATCCTTCTTGCTAAACTTGTTAAGGTGATTAAGCAAATCAATGTATATCATGTCCTCCAAACACAAATTTGTATCCTGATAAAACATGTTAAATATGTGATATTAATAATAAGTAATATTTAGATAATATGCAAATATGTTAAAAATGCCATAATTCTTGCCAAACATGCAATGGACCTTAGGAATTTAATTGCTTAACCTGTCCAGATGGAACTAATTTATACCCTGATAAAACTTGCAGAAAATGCTCTATTTTCAACTAACAATATTTGGACTCATAAAATATTTGCTAAAGTTGCCACAACTCGTGCTTGACTTGTAAAGATTCTACTTTAAACGGTTGTTTAACATGTATTTCTAATTTAAAAATGTACCCTGATAATTCTTGTAAAATTTGTGATATAGCAAATTAATAATATTTAGATGACAAATAAGTTTGCAGACAATGTAGTAAGTCTTGTTTGACATGTAGTGGCCCCTTAGAGACTTAGTGTTTAACCTGTATTCCTGGAACTAATCTTTACCCTGATAGATCTTGTAAAAAGTGTGATCAACAGAATAAACAATTTCTTGACTCAAACTAAATATGCTAAAATTGTGATCCATCTTGCTAAACGTGTGATGGAACTAAAAGTAATTAATGCTTAAGCTGTCCAGATGGAAATAATCTATATCCTAATAAATCCTGTAATGTTTGTAATATTGACAAAAAGTAATTTATAGATAATAAATAAATATGCTAAGAATGTCATGACAGTTGCTTAACTTGTAATGGGACAACACAAAAAGATTGCTTGACTTGTGATACAAATAAATATTTTAATACTGAGCATCTATGCTAAATTTGTGATACCAAAAACTAACAATATTTAGATTCTTTTAAAGTTTGTTAATCCTGTCATCCTTCTTGTCAAACATGCGATGGTTCATCTATGAATTCTTGTCTAAGTTGTCCAAATGATTAAACTCTTTATCCTGATAAATCTTGTAAATTTTGCGATACTTAAAATAAACAATTTGTTGATGATAAAAAAATATGTTAATCATGCCATAATAGTTGCTAAACATGCAATGATGCTACTTTAAATTCTTGCCTAAGCTGTCCAAAAGGTAAATATATGTACCCAGATAATTCATGCAATGATTGTAATGTATAAAATCAATACTTTATTGATAGTTCCTAAATATGCCAAAAATGTCATAGCTCATGTTTAACCTGCAATGGACCGCTTAGCAATAACTGCACTTCTTGTTAAAAAGGGTTTTTTTTAGATTAAAAAAAAACTTGTTAACCCTGCCATTCTAGTTGTAGTACTTGCAATGGTTAAACAGAATATGATTGTCTTACTTGTGAATAGGATAAATACATTTTCCCAAACCATTCCTGCAAAATATGCTATACTGATAACAAATATTATTTAGATGAGAACTTAATTTGCTAGGAGTGTCATTCTTCGTGTTTAACATGTAGCGGAAACTCTGACTCTAATTGTTTAAGTTGTCAAGATGGATTTTATTTAGACAGTCTAAAGAAATGTTAGCCATGCCATTCATCATGCTACACATGCAATGGACCTCTTAAAATAAATTGTAAAGTATGCAAGACAGGATTCATTTTTTATCCTGATCGTAGCTGTGATTTTTGTGATACATAAAATAGATACTTTATAGATGATAAAAATATTTGTTAGAAGTGTAATGAAAACTGTTAGACTTGTTCTGGATCTTAAAATACTGAATGTTTGAAGTGCTTAAGTGGAATGAATTTCTTCTTTGATCATACATGTAATGTTTGCGATACAAATAATGGTTATTTTTTGGATAAAAACTAAATATGCTAGAAATGTCATTTTTCATGTAAGACCTGCACTGGTACTGAAAATACTGATTGTACTTAATGCAAATAAGGTTATTCAGTCCAACCTGATAAAACCTGTTAAGGATGTGATATAGATAACAAACACTACATAGATTCTTAGAATCTATGTAAAAAATGTGATGATAGTTGCCAAAAATGTAGTGGCCCTTCACCCTAATAGTGTATATCATGTTCATAAGGATTAGCTTTGTATCCAAATAATTCATGCAAATTATGCGATTTAAATGATAGGTAGTTTATAGATTCTAACAATATTTGCTAAGACTGCCATAGTTCATGCAAAAAATGTGTTGGTCCGCTTCCTACTTAATGCTCTTAATGTAATTTAGGTCTAAGCTTTTCAGTTGATAGCAGTTGCTAGATATGTCCTATTTCCAACGGTTTTTATGTAGATTCTAATAATTACTGCTTAAGTTGTAGCTCTAATTGTAAGTCTTGTCTTGGACCAGATAAAAACTAGTGCATAACTTGTAAAAGTGGATACTCCTTGTTTCCTGATAAATCTTGTGATGTATGTAACATTTAAAATGGTTATTTTATAGATAATTAAAATAATTGTGTAAAATGTCATGAAACTTGCATTAAATGTAATTCCAGTATGGAAAATGATTGCATAGAGTGCAAATAAGGACTGAGCTTTCAATAAGATAATACATGTTAGGTATGTGATACTAAAAACAGAAAATTTGTTGATTCTAACAATAGATGCTAACTATGCCATTCTTCTTGCTAAACTTGTAGCAATTCTCAGTCTAATTCATGTTTTAGTTGTTAGAGCCCTAGACAATTATTCAGTAATTTATTTATTTAAATTTTTAAAATATTTATGAACAAAATGAATTTTATTTCAAAAAATTTAAACTCAATTGATTATTTAATGAATGAATAATCCAGTATAAACTTATTATAAAATAAATTATAAAAATATTATCTTTTATTTCAATAATAAAAAAATTATTCTATTTATTTAACTTTGATTTTATTAAATAATAAATAGATGGAATATGCAATATATGCCATTCTTCGTGTTTGCAATGTAAAGGTGAAACTGATTAAGATTGTTTGAAATGCTAACCAGGGTTTTATTTCTTAGCTAATGGGAAATGCGGTATATGTCCAGATGTTGGGTTTTATAAATTTGAAGGAAAATGTATGTAATGTGATTCGTCGTGTTCTACTTGCACTGGATCTACAAAATATGATTGTATAAGCTGCTCTTATCCCTATTCATATTTTGATGAGAGTCATTAGTGTTTAAAATGTCATAACGATTGTGAATCTTGTTTTGGAAGTAATAAAAACTAATGTTCAAAGTGTCTAAATAAAAATCTTTTTATCTCTCTGAAAAATTAAAATTGTGAAATATGCTAAGAAAATGAATTCAATGATGGAATAAAATGTATTAAATGTTTAGATCATTGCTAAACCTGTACATCATCAAATACTTGCGAAAAATGTGAAAAGGGTTACTTTTATAAAGAAAATTAATGCCTAAAATGTGATTAAAGCTGTCTTTCTTGCTCTGATCATCTAAAATGTGATACTTGTGCTCCAAATTTTAAACTTTATGATGGACTTTGCTTTAATTGTAAAGAAGGCGAATATTTAGGTAAATTTATTTATTTATTTTTCTTTAAGATTTTTTTGAATAATTTACTTAATTTTCAAATATAGATTTGGATACAAAATAATGTGAAATTTGCCATTCAAAATGTAAATCATGTTTTGGAAAAACTGAAACAAGTTGTATTAAGTGTGCTAATCCCTTGGAATTCTTTGATGAAGATAATTATTGCGTTGATAAATGTAAAGAAGGTTACATTAGAAATCCTAAAGTAGATAAGTGCTAAAAGTGTTTTTATTTTAAGACTGATAAAAATAAATTGTAATGTGTCTTAGATTGTCCATTAGGTTATTTCGCAGATAGCACTAACATCTGTTAAAAGTGTGGTCCTTTCTGTCTCAAGTGTTTAAACAAAGATACATGTTAATAATGTGAGCCAGGCTTAAGTCTTATGAGTTATTCTTAGAAGGTTTGTGTTAAGTGTAAGGCAGACGAATATGCAGATGAAAATAACACTTGCCAAAAATGTTTAATTTAAAATTGTGAAACTTGCCAAAGCAAAACAATTTGTTTAACTTGTGCAAAAACTTATAAAAATAAATCTTACTATTGTGAATACGATAAAAGGTATGATAACTACTCATGTCTTCACGAAAAAATAGAATAATGTGAGAAAGAATTAGAACTAATTACTAAAGTAGATATAAGTACTCAATCTATTTAAATTTCATCAATAGCAGTATAATCGGTTAGTGCTTTATTATTTTAATCAAGTGGTTCTTTTCTCTACTCAATTCAAATGTAATAGCTAATCGGAAATATGAAATTAGCAGGTGATTTTAAAGTGGTAAGCTTAGGTTTTACCTTCCTAGAATAATCCTATTAAATGAATTTTATAAATTTAATTCCAAGCCCACTAAATCTTGAAACTTAAAATGATAATAATTAGAATAATAATTAAAAAAAGCTATAGTCGAAGAGAAGCTTAAGTGGATCTGATGTATCTTCAAGCAATATAAAATCAATAAGATCTTAAAATCTGAGTAAAATTTTCTTAAACAACATAATTATTTATGTGATAATAATTGGAATAGCTGTTACAATATTAGCAATCTGTAAATTACTTAAAAGTAAATTCTAAATATGTGAAACAGTTGACAGTAGAAATAGGTCATACATGATAAGGTTACAACTTATCTTTTCAAATTTCATTTTGATTTCTACCTTTAACTCTCTAAAAAATGCTGAGTTTTCAACTGAAGCTTAGATTTTAAGCTTTGTATTTTCCATAATTTACTTAATGTGCTACATTTTGTTCTTGATATTCTTTTACTTGAAAGTAAGCACTTTTAAGAAGCTAGCTGATATGAATCAAGTCAATTAATATTATGTATTTGTAGAAAATCTAAATTTAGAAAACCGCTTTTAGAAATATTTTTGGCTATTTTTTGAAATGAAAAAAATATTAAATTTGTTGTTTATTTCATTTATAAGCATCCCTGGCATATCATTATCTCTAATATTATTATTGAATTTATTGTTTTTAGGATACATGATTAAGTATAAACCTGTTTTAGTGTTGCATGAATAAAGGTATTACTATACTTTAGAAATGTTATAGATTCTCATAAATTTGTTTGTACTTTTAACTGCAATATACAATAAAGAGTAATTAGCTTGGTGTGTAATTGCTTTCATGGGAATAATGTTTATAATAAATGTATTGTATGCTTTCTTTTAAATCTACAAGATTATTAAAATTAAATGGTTCAAGGAAAGATTTATAGTTTCAAAAACTACTTTTTATGAAGAAGAACTAAGAAAAAGCAAATTTGAATCTGTAAGCAAAAGCAAGTTAAAAATTAAAATCTTAAAAAGTTAGCAAACATCAAGGCAAGAAGATTTAACAAATCGTTCTACAATTAGCGAGTAATTTTTTTAATTTCAGGTTTTTTAAATTAAAATTTTAAATGTATAAATAGCTCTAGGACAGTAGAATACTTAGATAATATTCATCAACTCTCTATAAAATGGAATAAAAATCCATTTTATACAAGGCAAACATTATTTAATGATAATTTCAAATTATGATAATTAGCCAATTACTCAAAAAACTTTAATATTGAATTCAATTATTATTTATGATGTTATGAAAAAAATGCTTTTTTTTTTGTTTTCTCACTTTTATATCACTAAATTTATCTTTAAATTATTTTCTTTTCTCAGCCTATTATTTAATAAAAAAGGATAATTTTGTTTGATTTTATTCTTTTATAAAGCATTTTAATCTAATAAAAATAAGTTTATTTAAACTAAACTTATTTTTTAGAACCAATTTAGAATTTAATATTTTGGTTCCTATTTAAAATATGATTTTTTGCTTATTCTTGTACCAAACAATATATATCTATATATTATTTTAAAGCTTTTTAATTAATAAAAAATCATTTTTATGTTTGATTTTATTATTATTTTTTAATTTTAATGTATATTCTTAATACCCAACTTATTGAGTAATTTATTGAGATTTGAATTTTTAATAAGTAAAATTAATAAATTATTGGTATCACTTTTGATTTCAATCTATGATTATCTACTTACAATCTACCATAAATAAGTTACTAATTATGAATTTAATTAAAATTTGATTGATTTTATAATATTAATTTAGTTTCTTTTTATATATTTTAATGCCTAAAATATTGATTATCATAGCATATTTTTTACTCAAATTTGTTAATAAAAACTTTATTCTCATAAAAAATTAGTAAAAATTTTAATAAAATTTGTAAAGTTTTTTAAACTAATTTGATTACATAAACAATACAAATAAGATTTTAATTATTTTATGAAAATACTTAAATTAATTATTTAAATATTTAAATCACTTTTTAGGTTATAATCCTTTTGCTTTGGGGTAATTATCAGAGTCAGCTGTAACAGAAGAGCTGTTATTTGAATTTTTAACACCGCTTTATGGTCTTTTTGATGTAGCTGATTACCCTGGCTTTGAAGTTGGACGTTTTTTGGCACTTTATTTTCTAGCTTGTGCAACTGCTTTCTTTTTTCTTTGCTCTGGGTCTATGTCATCTTCACGAACTGGTCCTTCTTCAGTGTATACAAAGAATACATTTGGATGACCTTCTTCTTCTAGTTTAAGAATTTCTTCAACATCTTCTTAAAATTTAATCTCTTATTCTTATTATTTTCTTTCTTCTGAATTTCTAACTAAATTTCCAGCCAGGTGTAAGTAAGGATACATCCATTCATCTAGCTCTTCATTATACATTGCTCTTAACTATTTAAATTTATATCGAAGTTAATAAAAATTTGAATTAAAAAATGAAAAAAACATACTTATAATCTTTCTAACTCTTTTTCAGGAATGAAATATTCAAGTATTAAATTCTTTAACTTGAGTTCTTTTTACAAATCTCTACGTCTTTCTTAGAGTTATTCTATTTCAGAACCATAGAAATCATCGAGTTCTCTGTTTTCACTTTCAATTTATTTAAGTCTACCAACCAATGCTTTTATTCTTTTTGTTTTATCCTAAGCTTCTTCTGCTTAACTTCTATATTTTTAATTAATTTCTAAAGCCAAATCTTCATTTCTTTTAATTTATTCAGCTATTTAACGGTCTCTTTCCTTTCTTTGTTGCAATTCTTGCTGGGCTTTATTTAATTCTCTTTCTTTTTCAAGAGCCTTTTACATAATTTCATCTCCTTAAATAACTTTTTCTTACATTTTTTATAATTTTTTAAGCAATTTTTCTTGTTGTTCTCTCTACTTCTATTCTCTTTCTTCTTTATCCATAAGTTGTTAGAGAAGTTGTTGCTTTTCTTTTTCTTAAAGTTTTTTATCTTCTTCAATCTTCTTTACTTCATTCTAATACTTCTTCTCAACTTCAGACTTTTCTTGCTCTAACTTTTGCTATAAAAGCTTGACCTTTTCATCATCATTAATAGTAATGACTTTTTCAACCTAAAATTTAAATTAAAAGTAAATAAATAAACATTTTTATTAAATTGTTAAATTGTTTTTATTTTTAAATTTAAAATAAATACCTAGATGACTTCTGCTTCCATCATGACAATATTTCCATCTTTATCAACTGAACTGGCTAATTGTTATTTCAACTTAGCAATTTCTTCTTAAAACTATCTAATCATAGCATCTTTAGGATCTTCATTAATTTTAGCATGATTCTAAATGGATTTAGCTCTGTGGGCATATCTCAAAGTTGAAATAGTTTCATCATAGTTAAAGTCGGCAGGACCTTTAATTTTTTAAAATTTATTATTTATTAATTAATATTTTATAAAAATACATTTAAATAATTAGTTTTTTTTACGATTAACAAATGAAATTTAATTTTGAAATTCTCAATTATCCATTTTTATTATTAAATGTGTTAATTTAATCTTAAAGAGGATTATTTCTTTTTAAAAATTTTTATTAGTTTAAAATAAATTACCAACGTTAGCAACCATAACAGTTTTAGTGTTACCACCAAGTGAATCTTAAAGAAGTCTTGTTAATTTAGAATCTCTATAAGGAACGTGGGTAGCTTTAGGATCGATAAGAGAGGAGATAACGTTACCTAGAGTTGTTAAACTTTAGTTAATATTAATGGCTTCTTTTAGTCTAGAACCAGTAGCTTGAGTTTTACTCTAACGTTCAGAACCAGCAAGATCGACAAGATTTAACTTACCGACTCTAATGTGGCTTTCACCATTAACAATATCGCATCTTTCAATAGTAATTGCAAAAATAGAGTGAGAACGTGAAGAATCTTGATTCATTTAAGTAGCTCCTACAGCACGATTTTCACGACCATGTAATAATTTTTCTCTCAATTCTTCTTAATCTTAAATCATAAAAGTAGACAAATCTTTTACATAAACACCACTGCCTGGTTTTTCTCTCAATTCTAACTTTTTGATATTCTTCTAAAGTAGATCTCTAATTTCTTCATTGTACAATTCAAGAAAACTAACTCTAACTAAAAACTGTACGTTTGGAGTTCCCTTAATTGAACGGAAAATATGGTCGAAAGTTCTAGGAATGATACCTCTTAAATGTTTAGGTTCATCTTTACCTTCCATAGTATGGGTTTTACCTGTACCAGTTTGACCATATGCAAAAATAGTTCCATTATAACCCTCAAGAACACTTTCAACAATTGGATATGCAGTATTTTTGTAAACAGTTTCTTATTCAACTTCAGGTTCAAATGTGGAATCAAAAGTAAATACTTTAGGTGCTTCAGCTGAATCACCTTTTGGGTTTGTGACTGAAATTTCACCTCTTGATTAATTTACAAATACTACTTATGTTCTTCCATCTTCTTTTTCCTTTGAGTTCAAAGGTCTACATCTAACGACGACCTTAACACACTCATCATTTTTACTATTTTTTTCTTATTTGCTCATTATACTTAATTGATATGTTGTCTATGAATGAATCTATTATCTTTTGTCAAATTACTCCCTATTTATTTGATTTTCTAATTAAACAACTCAAATATTGTTGCTTTTTTTAATGTTTTTTAGATTTATTAATTGATTAAAAAATATATTGTTTTTTTTTTATTAAATTAATTTGAAAATTTAAGATTTTAATTTAATAACTTAAACAAAAAATTTCTTTCTTCATAAATAATAAAATGTGAAGTGACATGCATTTATAGATGAAGCATACAAATACCAAACAAAAAGTCTTTATTAATATTTAATCAAATAAAAATAACAACAATCATTTCCATTTTTTCAAACAATTCTCAAAAAAGTTGATTTTTTTTTTTTAAATTGCTTGTTATGTTATTAAATTTTGAAATTAATTCATCCATAAAATAAAAATAAAAACAAAACATTTTAATTAAGAATTGTATTATTTTTAAAATTTAATTCAATGAATATAAAATAAGCTAGTTTTAAATAAAAAAATACTCTTTATAATTTTATAGTAAAGAAAATTAATCTTGTAAATATTGATTTTTAATTTGTAAAATACTCTTCTATTGATCATTTTACTACTTATTTATTTAAATTATTTGATATAAATATTTCATGATTTAAATTTTAAATATTTTTTAATCTAAAATATTTCAAGACTTGCTTATTCAGGTATCAGAAGATCCAAGATTATATTTATTTAGTCATTTTATTTGATGATACAATTGCATTTTTTATCTTGCTTGCTTGATCTGACTACAAATTTAATTTACAAATTATGTTAAAAAGTTTTTTTTGAAAAATTTTTATTAACTTTTTTGTTCATAATATAGAAAAGTTAAATTTTTTTACATAAATATTTGATTTACGATTAATTATTTTTAATCGGATTTGATTAGATTTTTTTAATTTTCTTATTTTAAGGCTTAAACAGAAAAGTTTTGCTTTCCACATAACTTAAATATAAATATAATAACTTTGATTTGATTTGATGAAAAAGTCATATAATAACATAAATAAAAATAAAATTAATAATGTTAAATAATTTATTTGCTGATTAATAAAAATCATTCCAAGTAGCTGTTAGATACTTACCTTTGTAAGTACATCATATGTAAAATCTGCCAGAAATACTTTGTGTTGATAAAAAAAATAATTAAATAACTCTTGTAGATTCTAATTTACAAGAAAAACTAAATAAAAAGTTTTGTCTAGATAAAGTTTATGACTTATAAGATAACTAATCTATGGTATATAATGAAATCGTTGAACCTTTAGTAGAAAGTTCGCTTAATGGTTTTAATGCTACTCTTCTTGTTTATGGTGAATATTAATAGAGCAAAGATTTTACTCTAGAAGGAGATAAATCTAATTTGGAAGAAATGGGAATAATCCCTAGAGTATCATAGTAAATATTTTCTAAAATAGAATAAAATCCGAACAAAGAATTTATTATTAGAGTTTCATCTTTACAAATATTAAATGAAAATATAAATGATTTACTTTAAAAGTAAAACTAAAACCTATTTTTAAGAGAAAACTAATATCATTAAGTTTTTGTAGAAAAACTAACAAGTGTTTTAGTAACAAATCATGAAGAATTTATGAAATAAATTGAATTAGCAAAGAAAAATTCCCTAGGAAGTTCAAACACAATGAATAATAATTATGTAAGAGGTCACACAATTCATTAAATTTAAATTTAAAAATATGATAAAAATAGTATTGAAAATGCGCTTAATGTAAGTATATTAAATATAGTTAGCTTGGCAGGATTTGAGAGAATATCTAAAGTTGGATGCTTTGGAAAAAATTTGAGTGAATCCATCTTAGTAAATAAGAGTTTATCAACTTTAGAAAAAGTGACTATAGCTTTATCTAAACCAGGAAACTAACACATCCCATATAGAGAGTCTTAGCTAACTAGAATCCTACAAAATTCTTTGGGAGGAAATTCTAAAACTGTTTTACTCACAGTTATTTGTAAATATAAATTTATTAAAATTAATTGTTTTCTCAATAAATTATTTTTAACTTTAAAAATTGTATTTTAACAGCCATAGAAAACTATGAAACTTCACTTTAAGCTTTAAAATTTGCTGAAAGAGCTAAAAACATAAAGAATAAGCCTAGTGTAAATAAAATTTAGGATAATGATATTATCAAATCTTTTAGAGAATAATATTCTTCAATTTCTTTGAGTAGAAATTCATCATTTTCTAATCTTTCTTAAACTAATAATGCTCTATGATATTAATTTATTAGCCAATTTAATATTAATGGTTAAAATTACTCCTCAGAAAATGTCCTTTTGTTGCAATTCTTTTAATCAGTTAATCGAAATTTATTTATTCAATATAATAAAAAATTATAGAAGTTTATTACCTAATAATTAATATTAAATGTTTGTTTATCTATTTTCTTTCATATTAAATTTGAAGTTTAAGTTAATTTTAAAATATAAATTATTAAATAATAAAATAAAAGCAATCTTTTAAAATGCACAAAATAGTTGTCTTCAATAATATTTGGAAGGATGATAAATTTAACTAGATTTACATAGAAAATAAATTATAAAATTATTATTTTTTGTTTTTCATTTTTTTAAAAAAATTATTAGTGATTTATTAAAAATATTCTATTTATATTCATATTAAATTATTTCAAATAAAGTTAAAGTAAAATATGATTAGTCAATAAAATTACTTTTATAAAATGAGTATATAATTGGTATTAATTTAGCATATTTTTTTTAATAATATTTAAATAAAAAAACCAAAAAAAAGAGAAACTTATCGTGATATTTTATTAAAGATGCTAATTATTAGTAACTAGCAAATAAATATCGAAAGAATTTAGGTTAATTAACTCATTAATTTGTAAGAGGTTATTTTTAATTTGTTTGATTTTATGAATATTTAATAAAGTTAATTAAGTCGTATTTATGTTTTTTTTAGAAAATTTTACTGAAAATTCTTGTAGTTTCTAATTTACTTATTCAATTAACTTTCAATTTATTATTTTTAAATTCCCTACATTTCCACCAATAAATAAATAAGCAAATAAAATTTCAAATAGTAGAAGAATTTGTAAATTACACAAAATAATTAAGTAATTAAAATTAAAAAGCAAAAAGAGAGGGTTAAGATAGATGTTCAAAGAATTATAAATTATATAATAAGAGGATTTGAAAGGACAAAAAAATGAAGAAATTAATATCCTTTCTGATATGAATTATTAAATGAGAGATTCTTAGAGTTTAAAATCACAATATTAATTTGATAATTTTTTAAGTGTTTAAACAGAAAACTAAGATAGCGAGAATATGAGTAATTTGATTTGAACAGACATAACAAAAATATTGAAACAATAATTTATCAATACATATAGAAGAGTTAGATGGTAAAGAGAAGAACGATTTCAATAATATAAATGAGATAAATGCATTTTCGCCTCTTTTTTAGCAATGTAAGAAATAAAATAAACAATTATTTGTTTTATTAAGGTTTGTTATGATATAAATAAAAGGCTTTGATGAAGACTTAAATATGAAAGATTTAATCCCAAAAATAGATCTAAATAAAGGTATGTATAAAATCTTAGTAATATTTTAAATTATAAAAATAATTAATAAAAGATGGTAGAGAAGTTAGATAATTGGAAACTTTATTTACTTAAGAAGATGAATAAATGCTGGAAAAGAATATACTTAGATAAGATCAAAGTAATAAAATTAGAGCACATAATATTTTAACTTAAAAATCATCAGATCAAAACAGTATTTGTTTATCATAGTAGAATTAGCTTTTTGATTTAGAATTAAAAAATACTTAAGATTCAAAAATTGTAGATGCAAACTCTAATAATATAAGAAATTCATATGCATCTTACAACCTTAGCTAACTAACTGAAAAAATAAGAAACTCAATTATTAAAAATAGGAAAATATAACAAATTTCACCAAATTTTTAACCAGAAAATAAAAGCAAAAAGAATTCTTTGATTAATTTTACTGGCCTAGATTTAAATCAGAAAAAAAGTAATCAAAGCAATAGAAAATGGAACGTAGCTGTAAATTTATCAACGGCTTTAAGAGTAAAGCAGAAGTTGAAGAGTTTTTTACCTCAGAAATTTTCAAAAGTTAGCCAATATGAACTCACTTTGATTGGAGATGCTTCTTACATGAATGAAAAAAATAATTTAATTGAAATAAATCATAAGTATAAGCTATTAAGTGATTTAATATCCCACAAATTTCATCCAGAATCTATGTTTGTTATAATTTTCAAGTTAATTACTCTCATTATAACAACTCTTAACATAATAATCATACCAATGATCATTACCTTCAACTTTCAATCCAATCAAATATTCTCAACGTTTTATACTTTAAGTTTGATTGTATTTTTTATAAGAATGATTATTAAGTTTAAGACAGCTATTTATGATAAAGGAGAAATCATTTATTCATCAAGTCTTATAATTAAAAAGTAAAATATTTTTTTAAATAACATATTTTATTAATAATCAACAAACATATTTATTAATTTATTTAAGTTATGTGAAAGATGGGTTTATTTTGGATGTCATTAGTTTGATAGGATATGTATTAGGAATTTATAGTAGCTATTTTTTCCTATTTACATTCCTAAGAGTGAATAATATAATGAAATTAATGGATGATATCAATAACCGTTTTTATCTGACTGAAAAATATTAAAAATTTTGGGTTTTAACAAAACTCTTTGCTATGATCATTTTGATGAACCATTTCTTTGCCTGTTTTTTTCACTACATAGGAAACTATTTTCAAAACGATCCATCTGATACCTGGATTAAAACTTAAGGCTTGGATTCCTGCGATTGGATTTAAAGATACACAGAAGCATTATATTTTTCATTTATTACTTGCATTACTATAGGCTATGGAGATATTACACCTAAAAATGACTATGAACGATTAACTGTGATAATATTTAGTTGTCTTTCAACTGTTTGCTTTTCTTACTCAGTTAACACAATTGGCAGTATCCTTCAAGATTACTAAAACAAATATTAAAAATATATGTAATTAATTATATCCTTTTAATTATTTAATATGAACAAAGTTTTATTGTAGATAAATGAGATATAACGCAATTAAATTCATGGGAAATAGAAAAATAAATAAGGAATTGTAAATGAGAGCATTGAAATACATTGAGTATATTCAAACAATTGAAGAAGACAGTCCAGAAAATGGGCTGTCTGTGGTAAATCAGATGTCTAGTTAACTTAAGTTTTAGATTTTCTCTGATTTCTATGGAAAAATACTATCTTAACATAAATATTTTGCACTGAATTACAGTAAATAAACAATCAATAAATTATCTTCGAGAGTTTAAGAAAAATTATTTGTACCCGGAGAAGTCATTTTTGAGCAAGGAGAGCAAGATATGAGACTTTTCTATCTTATAAAAGGTGAGTGTGAGTATTATTTGTAAAATAAAGGAGGAAATAAACATTCATAAATTTAATCTATTGCTTTTACAAATGTAATTTTAATCATTTTTATTTTTTTATTCACTAATTTTGATAAATAATTTATAAAAATACCCTAAATTTCAATTATTTAAACAATTTTTAATGGTTATTTAATTAATCTAGTTTTAAATTTGCATTTGCCCTTATTTAAGTTTTTGGATTTTGTTCTTAAATTGAGACTTTTCTAATATTATAGTATTTGTTTTAAGGAAAATAAGCAATCTCAACTGTTTGTTAATTTCTTTATAAATAAAATTTTTAATTTTTCACTTACACCAAGAGAGAAAATATATTTTTATTAATTTAAATATACATTATATTCTTTAATTCTTGTTTTTAAATCATATTAAATTAGGAATAAAATTTTTTTGGATACAAAGGGTTTATTTCAGGTATTCCAAGAGAGATGAGTTGTAGATCTACAAATATCACTCATGTATTTTACATCTCTAGAGATGATTTAATTAGTGTTTTAAAAGAAGATCCTTTAGATTATGTAAATTAACTACAACTAATTTTAGTGATTTTTTTCTAAAAAAATTTTAAAATTAAGGAATAATTTTGCAAAGTTAGAGATCAATACTAGTTATACACTAGTTCTCTAGGAGAGCAATGCTTTACTTGCAAAAGTTATAAACATACTATGATATAATGTCCCAAGATTCACTTTAGTAAAAATAGATAGCTATTAATGTATAAATATAACTATAGTGCTGATTAAATTAGATAGTACAAAAAAAGAAAATGTTTAAAATATGCTACTATTTTAAATATGGATTTAATTTCTTTTTGTGCTAAAAAATATAGAAAAAATATAACAACTTCTTTAAATAGATAAAGAAATGATGCTCCAAATAATAAATTTAATGAAAATTATCAAGAATGCTTGATTCCTGATAAAATATACTCTCTTTAATATCCATATGTAATTTAATAAAATCATGAAATTTCCATTTATCTTATTATTAAAAATAAGGTCAAATTTTAAGGTCAAACTTTTAAAGATATTAAATTGTATGATAACTAAGATTTAGATAGCGATTCATTTAGTGATTCAGATAGTAGCTATTCTTAGTCTTCTTTACCTAGTTAATAGACTATAAACGAAGATTAGTACAATGAAGACTTGGAAGAGAATGATGATGATTAGGATGACTTTAATAATTAAAAATAACTTTTTTTATAAAACTCTAAAAAATCAAGTTAAGATTAAGAAAATAAATAGTTACAGTCTAATGATGACATAGATTTATTTTAGGAGAACAAAATAAAAAGAAATAATTTCATGCAGAGAAAATTAAGCTATTCTCCAACTAAAAAAAAATCTTCAAGCCCTGATCGCAAAAAAGATTCACATTAAAATTCTTAATAAAAGTAGGAAGAGGGAGAAATCAACATGAAAAAAAAGTTATTTACCAAATAGGTTGAATCGAAAAATTAAGGAGATATTGCAAAGAAAATAAATTCATAGAATAAAATAAACTCTCTAGAAGATTTAGAAAAATAATAATGCAACTAACAATAAAATAACTCATCAAACCCAACCTCTTTCTCACAAATGTGCCTTTCTAAGAAATCATCTAAATAAAGAAATTTAAATGATTAAAATAAAAATTAAAAGTAATTATAAAAGCATCATATTGAGTTTAATATTGATAATATATCAATATAAAATTGGTTCGAAAGTAAAAAATCATACAAATCATAAAAAAGTTAAAAATTGTTTGATAGATCTGATAAACCTGGTAGTATAGAGTCATTATAGAATGAAAATAAACTCTATAAGTCTATGAGTCATAAAATGTAAGAAAAATGTAATATTTAAAAGCAATAAATTAGGAGATAAAAAGCTATAAAATCTATGACGCTTTTGTTAAAATAAAATAGCTATAAAGAATAAAAATAAATTAACAATAACATAAATGAATTACATCTAGAGTTAAGTAAACAAAAATTTAACTAAATTTTAGAGAAGCAAAACCAATTCATGTAACAAATTGCTAAAAGTATTTAATAATTGTAAGAAAGCTAAAAAAATAATATTTTAAATTTAGCTGATCATAGTGCAAGCTAGCATGAATAAAATTCTAAAGATAATGAATAAATGAAGCTGCATAGAATAAATGTAAAAAATACTTAATAAATTGATTCAGATTTATTCTTTTATGAGTTTGACAGTGTCAAAGAATTCAAAAAATATTTTCCTTACAATAATGCCTCTTCGGTGTGTTAGAGTCTTAAACCTAAAGTGAATTAAAACCAATAAATTAATAATTAAAGATACAGCTTCTTGAGTAAAAGATCGATCTATTAAAAAAAGAATAGTCTTCTCTTAAAATCCAAATCAGAATTTTATAAGTAAAAATAGTAACAAGATAAAGAGTGATTTGCTGATAAATAAATTACATAATTCTAATACATAAAATACTATAAATTTAGCTTTTGGGTTTTACATAGCATGAAGCACTAATAATATTTTTACTTTTACAAGATTGAGGTTGAATTAATTTTGAGGCTAAAATAATAAATATTTTTATTTATTTTGAATTTAGAGTTGTATTAGATTTATAAATTATAAGGGAGTATTAAATAAATTTTATTAATACTGAATTATACTATTATTTAATATTGTATAGTCTGTAAAAAATAAAGTGTTTTAAGTGTTTGAAATTCTGATAATTAAAATAAACATTAATAAAATATTTTTGATTAAAATTTAAAAATCTGCTTAGTTATTTTTTTTCGAGTTTAATTGAAACTTTTAGGTATTTATTATGATAAAAATAAAAAAATTCAAGATAATTAATAGTAATTAACATTTAACAAATTTGTTACAAAATAATATATTTATTAAGAATTGACTAAAATTTAATCCATATCTGACAATATTATTTAGTGATCTGATTGAGTTTATAATTAATTAATTAATTTATTTTTTTATTTTACAAATAGCTTGCTAGCTACAGAAAAAATATTCCGAAAATAGCAACAATATAGTAGAAAATAAATGTCTTACTTGGGTAGTCAATGTCTGAGCAAAAGTGTTGTGAATTAATAGTTAAAAATTTCTTATACTTTGAATAGATAATTTGATTTTCCATTTATAAATATACTTGTCTAGCAAATTAAAAGAAATCTTTTTTTGAACAAATTTTTTTATTTTTCTCAAATATTTGTTTTTGTAAATTTTAATTCAATAAATAATTATTTCTGTATGCATTAAGATTCTTATAAAATGATTATATTAGGTAAACTAATGGATATTAATTAATGTTAAGTTCATTATATTTTAGATTAACACATAAAAAAATAAAAAATAGTCTGAAAAAAAGAAAGAATTGATTATATATAAATGATTTTCCTTAACTTATTGTGTCTATTACATATTTTAGTCTTGAGTCAAAATACTATTAATTTAATAATATAAAAGAAATTGGTTTTAGAATTATTATTAAAATTATAAAGTGTCTTATAAAATACTAATGTATTTATTCTTTTCTTAAATATTAATTAATTTTCTTTCAAATTCATGGTTCTAATTATTTTAAATGCATCTATAAGTTGAAAATAATTAATATAAAAATTAAGAAAATAAAAAATCACCTAAATTATGAGTGGAGTAAAAATTTAGAAACATCTTCCTTGCCATGATTATCACATGGGCAACTGTACTTTAACAAAAGCATAATGTCCATACAGTCATGAAGGAAGGTCTTGGGGAATTTGTCCTAATAAAAACCACTGTCCTACTCCACATAAGCTTGTCGACTGTCCTCTTTTTCTTAACAATTGCTGTCCTAAAGGTGAAAATTGCTCATATAGGCATAAAAGTAAAGAGGATACAACTCAAAAATCATGCTAAGAATAAATTACATGCGCTAATGTTGAAGAAATTTAAAAAAACGATAGCAGTTTAGAATTGAAAAATAGCCAAGTCATCAAAGGATTAACTATGGAAGATTTTAAGTCTTCTTTAGTTGAGTTAAACTAAGATTTGAAGATATTGCTACCAATCATTTTAGAAGAAAAAGAAAAAGCTAAACAAATGCATTCTTCATGCTCGTTGGATT
The DNA here is from genome assembly GCF_000189635.1 of Tetrahymena thermophila SB210. NCBI lineage: Eukaryota > Ciliophora > Oligohymenophorea > Hymenostomatida > Tetrahymenidae > Tetrahymena > Tetrahymena thermophila. The sequence continues at coordinate 334,301 of NW_002476381.1, forward strand.
TATGCTTTGTTGTTGATATTAGTGGCTCAATGTCTTCTTGGATGAATCATGTTGTGTAATATGTAGGAAATACTCTTAACACTATTTATTAACAATTTCCTGCTATTACACTGAGGGTTGCTTTTTCTGGATACAGAGACATAAATGATTTCGAATAGTATGTGCAAGTTGATTTCACAAGAAACATTGAGGATTTCAAGACAAGATTATCTAAGGTTTCATGCGGTGGAGGTGGAGGTGATTGGCCGTAATTTTATTTATTTATTTATTTTTTGTTTTCTTTTTTTTAGTAAGAATTTCTTAAAAGAATTGATCAGTTCTTAATAATTTTTTTTTAAAATTTTTTAATTTATTTTTTAATTATTTAGAGAGGATGTCACTGGTGGTTTAAATAACGCTTTGAACTTTGGTTGGGGATCAGCTGCCAAACAGTTAATATTTATCGCAGATTATCCAGCACATGGATTAAAATATCATGATAATTTAATTGATAATTATCCTAAGGGATGTCCTAATGGATTAAAATTAGAAGATCTCATGAGTCAATTTAGTTTTAAAAAAATAGATTTTACAGTGGTTGAGGTAAGCCAAAGTACAAAAAAAATGTTCTAAATCATGACATAATATTATGGATAAAATTTGGTTATCAAGAATTTGCTAGATAATAATGAAGAGAATGGAACTGCATCATTTTAAAATGTGGTTCATGACTCAATTAAATCTACGGTTACTGCTTCATTATCTAAAAGTGGTTTAAATAATGATAATTCTGCCCAACCACAAGGGTAATTCAGTTAAGCAATCAGATTTATTTTATAAAATAAAAGATTCAAAAAAGGATTATCTTGGAGCTTCTCAAAAGAAAAATCTTCTAAACTTCCATAAACCTTAATTTAATAATAAGCTGAACAAGAATAGGTTCTAGAAGAAGAAGAAGAGTATGATTCAGATGATAGTGAATATGAAACTAAATTAGAATAAACAGCTTAGAAATAACTAAAGTAGGCCATTAAAGACAAAGAATATCGTAAATAAAAAGAAAAGGAAGAAAAGTTAGAAAAACTAAAAAAATCTTTCCCTTCCCACTACTTTGATACTGTTGAATAACATGAAGAGAAAAATAAAAAAAAGCAAAAAGAAAAGGTTTAGAAAACATTATATTAAACTGGATACTTTGATTGGGATAACTTTGAAAACTATAACGACTATCAAGCAGTTTGCTATTCATTTGAGTTAGTGAAAAACTATAAAGAAGGTCAAGAAATAAATTGGAAGAATCTTGAGATTAAGACTTTCTATTTGGGAACTAAAGTAAGAATAAGCAACCTTGTATTTTCGGAAGGTGCTATGAGATACGCATATCATGCTAAAGATTTATATCTCAATTAAAAAATGGTTGCTAAGCAATACAAGAAACCTGAAAAATAAACTAAAATATCTATTGAAGAGATGAAGAGAGATATTATTTCGTAAATTGTTTGCAAATACATTGTCAAGGAATTCAACAGTAAACTTGTTGAAATTGAATAGAGTGAAGCATTAATTTTATAGTTTATTGATTGTTATATATATGAAACCACACATCCATATAATGCAAGTCCTCGCTATTATTTCGAAAAGTATATTGATGGAACTTACGAAAAGTTTAATAATAATGCTGGTTATGTTTCTTAAACAGATAACCCATACAGTTCTTTAGCATAAGCACTCTCTCACTTCTCTTGGCAAATTAGTAAAGGTTATCTTGCTATTGTAGATTTGTAAGGTAATCAGGAAGGTATTTTGACCGATCCCTAAGTCCACTGTTTGGACTAAGAAAAATTCGGAGATGGTAATTTGGGTTATGAAGGTATTTTGAGGTTCTTTTCAACTCATGATTGTAATGATCATTGCAAAAAGTTGTAATTGATTCATCCATTTGATTAAAACTAAATTCCTGTAAATAATACTTTCTTCTAATAATATACTAACTCTGATAAGGAAAATGAAATTAATGACTCTTAACCTTTAATGAGTTAATTATGTGATATCTGTTAAACAACAAGCTATTTTAATATAAAACGTATTGTAGAATCTAAAAAGAATAATGAAAGGCTAATTTGTAAAGATTGTATAGAATAAATAAAAAGAACTACATTCTCTAAGAAGTGTGTTTAATGCCCAGATTAATTGCAATTTAGTACATATGAATGCATTCAGCTAAGAAGAGATGCTCCTCCTTTGTGTAATAAGTGCTAATTAAATTAATGACTCTTTTAATACCATTCTAGAAAAATTCTTAGCCTTTTTTTATCATCAATAATAATTTCAATCTATTTTTTTTACTATATACATATTAACAGCTAAAATCTTTTAAAAGGTTTATAGATTAAATTAAATTAAAATATATTATCTCACCCATAAATTAAATTAAAATATATCTGTAATGTAAATTAAATGTCAATACTTAATTTAATCAAATACCTTTTTTTTAATTTTTGAAATAATTTATTTTTTTCTAATTAAAAAAATTTTTTCCACAAAACTTCGGGGTTTTTTAAAAAGCTAAAAAATGTAATTAATTTTGTAAAAAAATAGAAAATAAAAGGTAAAACAAATAAGTCTAAGAAAAGTTTTGCAAATAATTTAAATCTAAATAAACATGGAATTTAGATGCGTTCTCAAAATAATAACAAAATCTCAAGATTAATGAAAATTTTGAGAAATAATTTAGCAATTTAGCAATTTATAATTAAGAGATTTAATACATAAAATATTTTAAAAAACGCTCTCTTTTTGCGATAATTTCTTTAATTCATAAAAAACTTAATTTTTTGGAATAGTAAATATGAGTTGAAACACTTTTATTTTTCTGTAAAGCGTCTAGAAATATGGAAGATAAGATATTTTTTTGATGCAAAAATAGATTTGCCACAGTTTCATTCTATCTTTTCTTTTTCTGGATGAGGTTATAGCGTCTAATAAAATACTAATAAATATATTCTTTCATCTGTTAATCTCATATTCTAAAATATAAGTAATTCTTAAATAAACTCATTATTATAAATTCAGAATAAGTCTTTTGAAAATAATAATTTATATTCCAAAAAATAACTTTGATAAAACATAAGGCAAATTAGAATAATTTGCATGAGTAATTTAAATATACAAAAACACTTACCATGTCATGATTATCACATGGGTTAGTGTCTCTTACCAAAGGCTTAATGTCCTTACAGTCATGATGGAAAGTCTTGGGGTATATGTCCTAACAAAAACCATTGCCCAACACCCCATAAGTTAGTAGATTGTCCTTTATTCTTGAATAATTGCTGTCCAAGAGGTGATAATTGCTCTTACAGACATAAGAAAACTGATGAAAATGGTCAAGAAATAAAAGAGGAATAAATAGTTTAAGACAAAGCTTCATCAGACGAAATCTAGATATAATAAGATAGCGAGAATACTGCAAATAAGAAATAAATTATTAAAGGAATGACCTTAGAAGATTTTAAATCTTCTTTAGTAGAATTAAACTAAGATTTAAAAATTATAATGCCAATAATTCAATCAGAGAAGGATCAATCAAAAAAATGGAATTCCTCTTGTTCTTTAGATTTATGCTTCATAGTAGATATTACAGGATCTATGAGTCCATGGATGAATTAAGTTGTTCAATATGTAGGAAATACCTTAAAAACTATCTATGAAGACTTTCCAGCTATTGATCTCAGAGTTGCTTTTTCAGGTTATAGAGATCATTGTGATTAACATAAATATGTTACTTACGATTTTACAAGAAATGTTGATAGTTTTAGATCATAATTAGCTCAAGTTACCTGCTTAGGTGGTGGTGATTGCCCGTAATTATCTATTTTAATCTTATTATGATATCATTTTTTTATTTATAAAGCTGACATTCATTATAATTTTTAAAAAATTTTGAGTAGTTAAAGTTATTTTAAATTATTTTTAATTATAAAAGAGAAGATGTTACTGGTGGTTTACACAATGCTTTAAATTTTGATTGGGGCTCATCAGCTTAATAAGCTGTTTTTATTGCTGATAGTCCTGCTCATGGTGTAAAATATCATGAAAATATAGCTGATGATTATCCTAACGGATGTCCTAATGGAAGAAAGTTAGAAGATCTTATGATTCAGTTTAGTTAGAAAAAAATTGATTTTACAGTAGTTGAAATTAGTGGTATGACAAAAAAAATGTTTAGTATAATGACATAGTGCTATGGATAGAATTTAGTTATCAAGAATCTCTCATCTGGTACAGCAATTAATGGTCCTACATCCTTTTAGCATGTGATGCATGAACAAATAAAATCCACTGTTACTGCTTCTCTATCAAAGAGTGGATTAAGTGGTGGTGGTGGCCCTCAAATTTAAGTATCAGGAAAATCAGGTAAAGCTTTTAAGGCAATTATGGAAAGCAAGAAATTCAAGAAAAACTTTTCATGGAGTAGATCCAAGGAAAAGTCTTCTAAAATTGCATCAACAATTATCCAAGAGCAAATCTAAGAGCAACAAGTTTTAGAAGAAGAAGAGTATGACTCAGATGATAGTGAATATGAAACTAAATTGGAATAGACAGCCTAGAAGTAGTTAAAGTAGGCTATCAAAGATAAAGCTATTAGAATTTAAAAAGAAAGGGAAGAAAGATTAGAAAAATTAAAACAATCCTTCCCTTCACATTATTTTGATACAGTTGAATAGCATGACCAAAAAAACAAAAAGAAATAAAAAGAAAAAATTTGTAAAGTTTAATATCATAATGGACCTTTCGATTGGAATAAATTTGAAAGCTTCAATGATTATCAAGCCATTTGTTACTCTTTTGAATTGGTTAAAAACTATAAAGGAAACCAAGAAATCAATTGGAAGAATCTTGAGATTAAGACTTTCTATTTGGGAACAAAAGTAAGATTAAGCAACCTTGTCTTTTCAGAGGGTGCTATGAGATATGCATATCATGCTAAAGACTTGTATCTCAATTAAAAAATGGTCGCCAAATAATACAAGAAGCCTGAAAAGTAGACTAAAATATCTATTGAAGAAATGAAGAGAGATATTATTTCATAAATTGTTTGCAAGTATATTGTCAAGGAGTTCAATAGTAAACTTGTTGAAATTGAAAAAAGTGAAGCATTAATTTTATAGTTTATTGATTGTTATATCTATGAAACTACTCATCCATACAATTCGAGTCCTCGTTACTACTTCGAAAAGTATATTGATGGAACTTACGAAAAGTTTAACAATAATGCTGGTTATGTTTCTCAAACTGATAACTTATACAGTCCTTTGGCCTAAGCACTTTCTCATTTCTCTTGGTAAATCAGTAAAGGTTATCTTGCTATTGTAGATTTGTAAGGTAATCATGAAGGTATTTTGACTGATCCCCAAGTTCACTGCTTGGACTAAGAAAAATTCGGGGATGGTAATTTGGGCTATGAAGGTATTTTGAGATTCTTCTCAACTCATGAATGCAATGATTATTGCAGAAAACTTTAGTTGATTCATCCTTTTGAATAAAGCTAAATCCCTCTAAATAATACATTCTTCTTAGAATTTAACAATTCTGATCAAAATAGTATAGCAGATGACTCTTAAGCCTTGATGAGTTAATTATGTGATATCTGTTAAAGTGCAAGCTCTTTTAGTATAAAATAAATTATCGAATCTAAAAAGAATAACACAAGATTAGTATGTTTTGGCTGTATAGAATAAATAAAAAAAACTACTTTCTCAAAGAAGTGTGTTCAATGCCCATAATAATTATAGTTTAGTACATACGAATGCATTCAGTTAAGAAGAGATGCCCCTCCTTTGTGCACTTCTTGCTAATCTAAGCAATGAATTAATAATAAAAATAACATTTCAATTAAATTTTAAATTATCATAAAATTAACTTAAAAAAAAAATTTTCAAAAAAGATTTTAGAAATATAAATTCTAAACAAATTAATGGATTATTTATTCATTTTCTGTATATAATTATATAATTTTATTAAATTTATTCGCTTATCTTTATATATTAATAAATAAGACATTTATATAATATTTTATTTCAAAAAATAAACATCAAACAAACTACAGGTGAAAAAAAAGTAAAATGAAAAACAAAAAACTAAAAGCCCAGTTTCTTTCTTTCTTTGTTTATTTATGTGGGGATGGCGTAAAAAATTGGAGTTTGTTTGTACTGTTCTCTCTATTGTAGTAAGAAAAAAAAAAGCAGAGAAAAGTTTATAATAAATAATAACAAAGAATAAATATTAAAGAAAAGAGAAGGAAAGAAAAGCGAAAGAATTTTTTTGGCAGCTTATTAAGTTGAATAGAAAACAAAAGTATTTAAAAGTAAATAGAACTTAAATAAATAAATAAATTAGAGATTTGTACATAAAGGATGGATTAACAAAATAACCAAGTTTAAGCCACAAAGGAGCATTGCAAGTACTGCTTCGATGTCTTGAAAGCTGCCTTAAACAATTAGCCTATCCCACCATTCCCATCCCAGCTTCCTAAGTATAAATGCCCTCTTTTTGTCACTTGGCATATTGATGGTGATGATTTGAGAGGATGTATAGGCACTTTTTAGCATGAAAATATCGAAAAGATACTTCCCTAATATGCAATGATTAGTGCTTTTAAAGACTCTAGATTCAGCCCTATTACTTTAAGCGAGTTACCTCGTTTGAATGTTTCTGTCAGCCTTTTAGTTAACTTTTAGGATAACAAGAAATCTTTTGATTGGGTTATTGGTAAACATGGTATTATTATCGATTTTTAGCACAACGGACATACTGGAAATGCGACCTTCTTGCCAGAAGTAGCATCAGATCAAACATGGGATTAGCGTACAACATTAGAGCATCTTATTAAAAAGGCAGGATATAGAGGAAAAGATCTTGATATAGTTATACATAAAATAAAATTGACAACTTATGAGTCTTCAAAATGTAGCTTAGATTACTCTGAATATATCAATATGTGAAAACAAAAAATCATACCAAAAATCAAACAATACAGACAGACAGCATTTTATATATATATTTTTTAATTTTTTTTTTAAAAATAAAACTAAAAATACCAACTAAAAAACAAAAAAACAAACTAATTATCGAAATGTCGTAAAATTTATTGATTGAGCTCAAAACAAAAACCAAGCAAGCAAAATAAATAAAATTAAAAAAAGCAAAACTTCATATTAATAACAGCACTTGATTATGAATTAAAATATTTGATGATTAACTGAAGACTTCATTTAGTAGAATTTTAAATTAATAAAACTAATGGCATAAATCCTAAAATAAATAAATAAATTAATACATAGATAGATAGACTGATAGCTTGTAAATAAAATATAATAATTAAAGATAGAAAATCAGAATAAAAATGTTTGTTTGTTTATTTTTAAGCAATTTTTAAAGATCTGAAAATGTAAAATTTTAGTTTATATTAAAGTAGCAAAGATGATAAATTTATTTACCTAATTCAATTTAATTCCTGTATGAATTTCTATTATATATTTGATAGTTAGACAAAATTTACTTACTTATTACTTTTCTATGTGCTTATTAACAAAATAAATTTATCATTTTATTCAAATGATTTAATTTCTCATCAACCAAATTTTCCTTTTTTCAGGCTTAATTTATTTAATCTTTCATTAAAATAAATAGAAGAATATTGAGTTTGAATAAAATAAAAAAAATTTAATTTAAAGATATTCCTCAAATTTAAGACCATAAACAAAGAATTTATTAGTCATATTAAATTAATATTTTATCACTTTATTAAATAAGCAATTAAAAAAGTCTAGTTATCAATCGACTACATTTGTAAATAGATCAAATAAAGTGCAATTTAATCAAAAATAGTTATAGTAATAGTGAATGTCTGGCTGCTGAATCGTTTAAAGTAAATTATAGCACCAAATATTTTTTTAATTAAAATGTTAAGCTTATATAAATCGTTAAAGAGTCTACATTTATACTTCTTAGTATTTAATCAATGATTTTGATGAGAATTTAATATATTTATTGTTAGTCTCTTGATTATGTCTTTATTTACTTTACATAAAATCTTCATTTAAACCAATTTGTTAATTTCATGTCTATCTTTAATTATTTAAATTTCTAAAAAAAAGAAAAAAGAAAATGTCTAAAGCAAAATCTTTATTTGAATAAAAAAATTTCTCTAAAGTAAAATCTTTTACTAAAAATATATTTTAATTTTGTAAAAAAATGAATTAGGTTAAAATGATAATTATTTTTTTAGTTTCTTTTATTAATTATTAAATGATTTTGTGATGATTTTCTATTTTTCCTCTTAAAATATTCATGATTTAAATTATTTTTTTAATTTATATGATGCTTTTAAAATCAATAATTCTCAAACAAAACACTAAAAAATGTTATTTATTTTTTATGTAAACTATTATAGTTTAGAATAAAAATGATTTTAATTAATTCTTTTTTATTGTTTACCTTTATACTTTTAAAGTAAATGTTTTATATATTATTTAATTGATAAAAAGCAAAATTAATTTTTGTTCTTTATATTAAATTGTTTTTTAAGTGTGATAAAGCAGTTAATTTAATAATAAAAATCAAAATCTAATTATTTCATAAATTAATAAATCAGTAGGAAGTTGATATGACACAAGCCTAATACCTAAAATAAATCATTTTTTTTGAAATCCAAAGTAAAAATAAGAAATCTTCATCAGGTTGAAAAGGTTTAAAAAATAAGTAGATATTTTGAATTTATAATAAAATTTAATTTTGAATAAAATAAAAAATTGAAATCAGTTATTTTAGTTTTTATTTCTAAAACTGAAAAACTTAGGTTTATTTGTTAATATTTTTATTAAATATTTAAATATTTACTCATCTAAAAATCTAATTAAAATTTTAGCAAATAAAACTATTAAATTGATATTAAATTATTAGTCAATTTCTAATTAGCAAATTAAGTTTTTGATTGTAAAATATATTCAAATAGGCTATTTTAATTGTGATTTACTTAATCTAAATGAGAAATAAACCTAGAAATAAATTTATTTGAATAAAACATTATTTTTTGAAATATTTTTGAAAAAACTTGAAAAAAATTTTTTATTTTTTAAATAAATTTTAATTTAAAATATTAATATTTTATTGTTTTTTGCATAAATATTTTTTACTTACTTCATTTGCCACTGTAAGCTATAGATAAATAGAGTTTTTTCTATATATTTTATAATAAATTTTTCATAAAATTTTAAGGCTTATAGAAATTGTAAAGTTTTATAAATAATTAATTATCAAGGATTAAAATGGTAATTGAAAGATTGCTGGCTTACTTTAAACTTAAAAGTGAATAAAAAAATTATTTTATGACGACTTTCAGTAGGTTATCATCAAAAATCCTTGAAAAAAAACTGATGAAAGTTTCTATTTTGCTAATTTAGAGGAAAATGACCTCCCTATTTTATTCTATGATTAAAATTCAATATAACTTAAAAAATTTATTTTATTTAAGTTAATTCAATTTATAAAATAGGTTATTTTATTTGAATTCATGAATTATCTTTCAGCATTTTATGGTAAACTAACGTGAGTTATTTTACTTTAAAAATAAACCTATCTATTTTTAATGGATCAATATTTAATTAAATCATGCAGAAACTTAATAAAGTTAGAGCTTGCTGGTATTTTTCATTAAAAAATAAATATAGAAATCCAAATTCATTCATTGAGTAATGATCTAAGAAAATTAAAATTTCATTCTATTTTATTATTTATAAACATGATAAACGCTGTTATTAAGTTAGTTAGTTAATTTAATTGAGATGTGAATAGATTTTAATTAATTTCAAAATGACCTATCTAATAATTTAAAAATAATAATAATATTTAAAAAAAATATTTGCTAGTTGATTGATTTCTATTTAATCAAAAACAAAGCAAACTTTTACAGTCTAATTATTCGATTGCTAACTAAATAAGTAATTGCAGCTAACTCAAATCCATCACTTAAACACAGCTAAATCTCTTAAAATCAATAAGCAAATCTAAATAAATAAATGTCTACTAATTCATTTTACTCTACCTCAGCCTTCATGACTGCAAGTTCTTAAGAAATAATCCCAATTTTACTTGGAATATATATTGTTCTAACAAATATTGCTTGCTTTATTTTCTTAGGCTTAGATAAGGTCTACTCAATCAAAAACAAAAAAAGGATTTAGGAAAAAACTCTATTAGCATTGATCAATTACGGAGGATACTGTGGAGGATATATTGGCATGACTCTATTTAACCATAAAAAAAACAAAAAGACATTTTAGTATTATGCAACAAGCTTAAAAAGCCTAATTTTTAACATAACTTTGATAATACTATACTATGTTTCAATAAATTTCCATAAGCTGGAGGGTCTATTCTGAAACAAGAAGATATGTTAAATGTTTAACACTTACTAAGAAATATTAATTACTAAACTACTTACTTACTCCTTACTTAAATTACTGCCTAAAACTATCGAAATTTAATCCTTATTTTCTTTGACTATTTTAAAATAGCTATATAAAAGTACTGTAATCATTAGAACACTTCAAAGTAGAAATTTATGTAAATAATATGTATTTCCTTTATATAAACAGTATTTAAAGCATACAAATTCGATAACTATATTTTAAATAAAATTCTATTTTTACTATCAATTTTTTATTTATTTGCTAGCAAAACCATTTATTTCTTCTATTTTCTTTTAAAAATATTTAAATATTTTAAATTTAATTTTCTGTTTAGATAATTCTTTTAAGCTTTCAAATTAAAACGAATTTATTGAGGGATTAATATATTCTTACTCGAAACAGTTATAAAGATTCAAAAAAAAAGAATAATATATTTTTTATGCAATAACAAATAAAATAAATAAATAAATGTTTATCAATAAATAATAAAAATATTGAATTTTTAAATTTAACTTATTCAAGTTTTATGTAATGCTTAATTCTATTACTTTTTTATTCATGCAAAAAAAATAATTGACTTCTAATTAAAAAAAATAAATTAAAATTCCTTATGAAATAATAAATCACAAAACACATTTTATTTTATTAATTTACTTTTTATAATGAAAATTATGCGTAAATTTAGATTGTAAAATTATTTAAAAAGAATAACAAGGCATTTAAAATTTTTTATTTTTGAATTTTATAAAGTGATTTGTAATTATCGTTTATGTTATATTCATCATTTTTAAAATCAATTTTTTTCAGTATTTACTTTAAAATCTGAATATTTTTTGAAATAAAATTTTAGATTCAAGTTATCATTATTATTATAAGTGTCTCCAATAAAATGAATCTCAATGTTATGAAAACATATAGAAAAGAAATAAAAAATTACAATCTTTTCCATATTAATAATAAGCTATAAAGATGAGAATTAAAATTTTTAATTACAGAATAGGAAGGAACTAGTAATATTTCTAAACATAATTTAATTAATTAGATGAACTAATTAAATTTGCTAAAAATAGAGATTCTAAATAAAATTTATTTATAACTAAATTATAAATAAAAATTAAATTTTTTTATAATGAACTAAAAATTTATTAAAATCTACTTCAATCAAAAAATACAAATTAACTAAAAGCATCATAGCATACATTTGTTATTTATTAATTCTTTTTAATTATTACATAAACTGTAAATCAGCCAACCAAAACTTAAATAAAACAAACATATATAGATGTACTGGCTTTCAGCAAATCTAATCAAAAGAATAATCTAATTAATGGAACTCCTTTTAATTAGTTTGTATATTCTGGAGTTTGGGTGAAAGTAACATTAATGTCAACGAAATTATCTTCTTTTGACTTAAAAAAAAATTAAATTAAAATATTTTTAATATTTAAAAAAAATAATTTACTTTAAGTTCTAATATTTTATTCAGTTTTGTGGATAGTAAGTCTTTTCTTTCTTAATCGCGGTTAGGAAGTAACATCAATTATTCTATGTAAATAGGTTTATTTCCTTAGAATACATCATGGGGATATATCTTGTAGGTTTTTTACAAGTAGCTAAATAGCTTTTCTAAACTATCGTTTTCTTTACTTATTTTAATTTCCCATCTGTCCCAAACAGTTGTATTTAAATTTTATGCAAGTTTGAATTACTCAGCTTTTTATGGCTCAGGCTAAACAAGAAGTGGCAAACTTAGATTCAAGAAAGCATTTTTATAAAAGTCACTTTTAACTTCTTTCAAAATTTTTATTGTTTCTATAATTTAAAGACCTGCTACAATCGATGTTGTTGTTACTAAAGCAGGTATAATTTTTCCTGCCTTGAGCTTTACATCTATCCATTCCATTGGCTCTAAAGTGTAATTAATAGCACGGCAATTAGCCATTGAATGCAATAAATCTATGTGATAGTTATCATCAACATCTTTTTCAAATTCCTATGGCGATATTTGAATTTTATTGACATTAAATTTAGAACAAATTGTCTTAATTTCACTAACAAGCTGCTATGGAGTAAGATTGTTTTGAGGCTTTTCTATTTCCATTTCCACTTTATTTTCCTATTTATTCTTTTCTTTATCAACATCTTGCTTCATTGATTTCAATTTATTTTCATCTATCTTGAATGAAGGTATTTGCATTTTTTATATTTATTAGGATAATTTAGCACGAGTGTTAGCATCCTTTAAATTGTAGTTAATTTTAATGTTAAACACTGTAGCTTATAAGGCTGCACATGATAATATGAAATTTAAATGGTGATCATTTGAAGGATTGAACTACTGAGCATTTGGGGGACGTTTTGGGAGTGTCCAGAAGAATGAACCGTCTTTATTCTTGTGATTGTGTGGGTATATGTGCAATAAAGAAAGTATATTATGATTGTATAATTTATAGAATTTATTTAATCCATATTGCAAACAATCATCAAAATTTTTAGGATATTTTTTCAACATTTTTAAGCCTTCATTCAAAGTCTTTTCTTCTAAAGAATTCAGCTAGTTATTTCTAAAGGCTTCTAAAACTCTCTGTAAACTCTAAGGCTTTTGTTGGTACATTCTTCCGAATTTATCTCTAGCCCACTCTACACAGTGAAGGGTTTACTCAGGGAACATTTTTAACGTGCAGTGAGGAATATCACCTTCCTCTTAAGGGTCTTATTAGCTTCCATAAGTTTCAGTTAAATGTGGAATGATAACCTTTTTATAAATGTTAATTTTATATATAAATATATAGAAATTAAATAAAGGTTTAAATCATTTACTTGAACATGACCCTTTGGTCCTAAGGTACCTGAATCTATTAAAGCCCTTCTATTTTAAATACATCTTATATCCATGTATTTACGTGCCTAGACATTATCAAGTGCATTCAGTATGATATTTTATTTTTAGAAAAATGTATCATTGAATATATGCTCTGTTTATTCATAAACCTTGTCTAGTCTGGCAGTGATACTATTTTTCAAGTCCTTATTCATGAAAATAGCTGCTGCAGCTGCAACGCTTATTTATAAATTAAACAAATTTTGTTATCTTTGTTGAGCTGTTTGTTTTATATAAATTTTAAATGAATAAAAACTTACCTAGACTTTGGTTGACGAATGTGCTTTTCTCTGAAGAGGAATTGCCTATTGAGATTAGAATTTTCTATGATATCTGGATCTGTCAAAGTTATTGAGCCTTTTTTACCGAAACCTATCATGGAGAGATTTTTAATTAGCTCACAGCCTATAGCACCAGCACCTATCATAAATGTATTAGCATTGCTGATTTTTTCTAAAATTTCCTCTCCAATTATGACTCTTAAGCTATCATATTTATCATTCTTGAAATTAAGTCCATATTTATTAGAAATATTTTGTAAGTAAGAATCGATTTATATAGATTTTTAATCATATTTTTATATATATTCGGCTATGCTTACATCAGCTGCTAATTCTTCACAGCTGTAAATAAATAATTAATTTATTGGTACCCATTTCTTAGTAATACTTTTAACGGCTTCCTAAGCTACAATACCACCAATGATAGCTCCTTAAGAAGGAATATATCCTTAGCATGTAAATGCAAATCTGAGAATAGCAGTCTAAGCTAACTATATTGCTTTTTCTTATTTACTTTCAATAAGCTTTTAGATTGTCTATGAGCTTTAAATAGCTAATTAATAAAAATTAGATGCATCTTCTGTATTCCAAGGGCGTGGAAGTCTGCTATAAGTAGAAACAAACTAATCCAAAACATTGAAGCAAATATTCTAAGCATTTCTAGAAGCTGTTTCTTCTTCTGTAAAAATAGGAAGCAGATTTTCTTCAAAAATAGGATTGCTTATATTATCTTCAAGAGACTTAAATTTCAAAGTTAGTGGTTATTTAATGTGTTTTGCAATACCATTTCTGCTGTAAGTTCCAAACTATTTAGTATCTCCAATATAAAATGAATTCTATTTATTTATTTAAAATTAAATATGAGGTAATAAGGAATAAAAAATTTACATTGTCTTTTATTTTAACTTTGAATTATTGTAAATTAAAGCTTTTTCCATCATTCTAGCTAATTACTTCTTTAAGTTCAATGATATCGCCATCCTATAAATAATGTTTGGTACCTGTTTAAAGAGTGACAAGTCCTTCATTATCTCTCGAAATATTTTTGATCAAATATTCCTAAGCTTGTTCTCTATTTCAATTTAAAAAATAAAACAAATTAACTAAAAAACCTAATCATATTCTAAAACAATTTTAAAGATAAAAAATTAGGGTTCGACAGTAAATATATTTTTGCAGTATTTTATTCGGTTTTTTTTCAATAATTTATTGGTTGAAAATAAAAATAAAAAGAATAAAAATTACCCATCTTTATCTATAACAGTGAAAGATGAACCAAAATCACAGAATATTCTACTGTATACAGAGTAGCTTTATGTGTAAATAAATCCTATACTTTTTTCTCTACAGATTTTATTGATTTTAGTGGCCATTTTAACATCTAAGTTGCAAAGGATGACAACATTATAATTTTCAATGAAAAATGTTGTTTGATTTAATAAATCATTGTAATTGGCTGAAAAATCGCATGAAACATATTCATTTAGAGCTTGTATTTTTTTGATAGAAACTTCAGCACGATTTTTACCGATGTCTTCTTCGCTCAAGAAAAATTAACCTATTATATTTTAAAGAGTGACTTTTTCTTGGTCAACTATGCTGAATCTTTTAACACCACTTAAGACTATGTTTTTAGCTATTTCAACACCTACATGGTTTAAACCGACCAAAAGGACATTGGCATTTGCTTACTTTTTGACTGCATCTATTCCTAAAGCTCCTATATAACGAGACCATCTATTAGTAACTTCTGAATTTTCAACATTTATTTCTTTATTTTGAGTTTTCTTTACCTGAAATTTAAAATTTAATTAGATATATAAATTTTCAATGTTAAAAAATATGTTTACATCGTCGTATGAAATATTGACGTTATTTACATCGACTACTCTTCCTTCATCAAGCATTTTATCTTGTGTTTAAACTTTAGGCTTGAATGATTCTTCAGATTAAAATAATATTGAAGGCTTTTCGTAATCTATTTCTACAATTTTTTTCTTTTTTTAGGTGAATTTGATGGTTTGAGAAATATTGATTTTTAGTTTTTCAAAGCATGTCTTTAGATTATTGATTTCTTTTTGTAAAACTTTTTTGTATTTATCTCCACTTAATTCAGAGCAGAAAGTACTATTATGAGAACTAACTAATCCAGTATATTCAGCTGGTTGATCAGCTTAATCAAGCCACTTCTCGCACTCTTTCAATATCATATCCTTCTTCAAAAAGAAGCTCATCATTATAACTTCTTTGAACTCTGGAAGAGGGTTATTTATTTATTCGATCATAGCATATCTGATATTACCAATTTTAACTATATTTTGATATCCTCTATTTAATTTTTCTCCTTCAGCAGTACCTGCATGCCCTTCATAGCCTGGTTCATTAAAGTAGACATATTCACTCATGACAATTGCTTAGATAGATACTAAGAGCTACAATATTCTATTTTATAAGACAAATGTTAAATTAAATAACCAATTTTTTATAAGTTATTCTATTTTTTAAAGCAACATTTTTTCTATCAAAATAAATGATAAATTAAAAAATTTCCATTTTTAAAAGTTTTGCTTGATAATTAAAATGTTTTTTTAAAGAAAATTTGAATGAATTACGTTGAGATATTTGGATTCCAATTTTCATTCGATGAACCTCTCCAAGTTCCTAACAAACTGAGACAGACTTTACCACAGTGATATAAATTAGGGTTGAATCTAATTTTTGCAGAGCCTATTTTTGTAATGAAAAATTAGAAATTTGAAATATCTTATAAAGTTTATAATTACCTGTTGTTGCTAAGTTTACTTTGGGAGAGTTTTAAGGATAAGAGTCATCAAAAAACATATCAAAGACAAATGCACCATGTGCGTAAGGAGTATCTTCAGCACCAAAAATAAGACTTTTCATTACATCCATTCTAGAAGTGTCATATCTAACAAATATAGAACTTTGGGGAGTCATAGGTAGTGAATGAGCTAAGTCTGCTATTTCTTTTATGAGTCTCTGCATTTTTATAGGAGAAGGATTTCCTGAGTTAAAGTAACTTGAGTAGTGGTGCTTTTAAGTAACTCCTACAGAGGTACTTACACAGAGAGGTTTTAGCAAAACATTGAAGAACTACTCAGTGTGCATCTTACCAACTTCTAGTTGATTTAAGGTTTCTTAATTTTAGTTGTCTTCAACTTCCTTTATTGAAAGATAATCATTTTCTTTTAAAGCCTTTTCCATTATTTCAAATGTTTTTAAGTACAGCTAAATCATGGATTTTTATTCTTCGATCTCTTTTATCTTTGCTTCTCTTTAAGCAGGAGACAACTTAAGAGCATCGAATAAAGATTCATTCTAATCCAAGTTTAATATATTTTTTTCAAAAAACTCTGCTTAATCTCTCATTGAGGAGAGAAGTGAATATAGGCATTTTTAATTTTTCACATCTTCAACTTTTATTTTATCATTTTCTTCATAATCTCCTTATAGTTTCTCTAAGTGGTCTTCTGTCCATACAAAGAAGTCTAAGAGTTCATCGGTTTTAGCAATATTTTAGAGCAAAATCAAGATTGGTTTAAAGAAAGAAGCACGCTTTGTTGAGTCAAGTAAACTGTTTGTATCAAAAATATTTATGAGTATTGGATTAAGTGTTGATAACTTAATTTTATGATAAATATCAGTGGTTATTTAAAAGCTATAATCAAACTCAAAGAAATGCTAAATACAAGCAGAGAGCTGCTTCAAAATTTTAGCTACAAATTCAGAACCAACATAACTTTTAATAGTTGATGTATCGTTGTAAATCAAATTATCTTATTTTTATTTCAAGCCTAAAATATTGTTAGAAACATTTTATTTTGGGGGTGCTGGAGCATAATAATTATTGTAATTATTTTAATTATTTAATGCATCCTCAGAGACAGCAGTGCTATATCCGCTGCTATAGTTTTTCATCCAAGAAGTATCTGAGCTACCGTTTCCATATCCAACACCTTTCTTAGAAAGATTGGAGCTTCCACCGCTACCATAGGTTAATGAAGAGCTTGCATTATTTTTAGAAGAAGATTCTTAAAATACTTCATTAACAACTTTTGGCTTTTTATTCTTTTTTTTAGTTGGCAAATGTCCATTGTATATTTCAAATTTAGAAAGTATATCCTATAGAATGTTCTTTCTAAAACATAATTGTCTCAATTCACTACTCTAATATAAATGAATAAAAAACCTTAAAAAATAATTTGATAAAAATAAAACTTACTTTGTCATATTTAAATAATCTTCTTAGTGATTTGAAGAGCATATAAACAGCCTAATGGAAGTTTACAATACCAACTTTGTTGTTAGCAAATTACTGAGTAAATAGCAATTGTAAAATTATTTTAAAGAAATCCTTTTAAATAATTAAATGATTAGCAAATTGAGGAAGGGTCAAGAATTTTTGGGCTTCAAAGAAGAAGATCATAAGGTTTTGAGAGTATTGCTATTGTGCCTCTCTATCCATTATTTATATGATTTTTGTTATTCCCTAGCACTAATTCTAGAAAATTTCAATCATTTAATTTTTACCAAGCTTATTAACTTCATAGAGCTTGCTAAACTCTTCTTCAAAGGGAAGTTTTAACAAGTTTGCTTACTGTTTATTAAAATAGATTAATTTTTTTTAATTTATAAAATAAATTATTTACTGAATATGGAACAATTAAATCAAGTATTTTGTTGGTGTTGCTGCCATCATAAATATATTCTAATTATTTAATTGTGGAAGAAAGCTGCAATTCATCATCCAACTTGCTAGCTATTTTCTTTACTACTTTCTATAATTTAATTATAAAATATTATTAAAACAAAAATTTTTACAAAAAATTCTAAAATTTACTTTATTGCTATTATCTTAGTGGATAAAATTAGTTATCAAACCTTATAATGTAATGTAGTGAGGAACGATTGAAATTTTCTCTAAACGGAAATATTTTAAATATTGAATGTAGATAGATTGCAAGTCTTCCTTCTAAGAGAACATTTATAAGTAAGAATCTATCTTTGCATTAGCATTTTCTTATTCTAAATGCCAGATTTCTGCGTTTTCAAGGAAAATCTCTTCGATATTAAGCTTAGAACTAGCAATAAAGGCATCTTCTAAATCGATATCTTAGAAAGGAATATCGAACTTGCTCAAATCAATATTACCAAAATTAATGTAAATGGCAATATCCTCATCTAAAATGAAGCTAATACCTGAATATTCTATTCTGATCAAATCTTTCATGTTTGGTGCAAATGGTTCCTAGTTGCTTGTAATCCATTTTGTTCCTTGTTGTGTTTTTAATTTTTTCCTTTAATTTGATTTTAAATGGAACATTCTTTAATCATCCATATAAAAGAAGAAGCTTTCTGCATTTGAAGTAGCCCTTAAATTTTTATTTGATTTGTCGAATACGCTATTCTGCTAAAGCTTATTATTAAAAAAAATTTTTCTTAATAAAAATTGCTAGCTTTAAAATAAAGAAATGATTTTTAAATAAAAATTTTATATTTAAAATTTACATTTTTGAAGCTTTCAATTTTATTCTTTACATAGACACCAAACTTAATATTTGTTCCCTAATAAGTACAGTTGAAAATAAATAAAGTTTAAGGTTCGTTTTCTAGAAGTGGGAGAGTCTTATCTATGCTTATTGTGGGGTTATCTCTGTCTATTTGCATAATTTTACGCCAGACACCTTTTATATCTTTATTTTATCCAGTTTTGATAAAAGAATTATAAAGATATTCTCTTTATCTTTCGTCAAGCAAATCAGTAGGTACTCTGCAATCTGTAAGAATTTAGTTTGCGTTTACTCCTTTTTTAGATATATCTTTCAAGTATGAGTTGAAATTTTACACAGAATTGATATCCCAAGTTTTATGTAAGCAGAAAGGAATGTATTGTGTATCGTTTGTTGTTAAGATAGGTACAATGATTGAATAAATAAAACTAAATTTGTTCTGATTTATCAAGAAAAGGAAGTCATCAAGTAAAGTCTAAGCGAATCTTTAATCAATTTTCTTTTTGCCTGATATAATAATCTTAATTAAAATAACAATACTTTAGATCAGTCTTGCATCGTCAGACCACTACTTTTTACCATCTCCAATAAAAGAAACATCAGAGAATTTAACTGTATCATATAGTCTTTTATCTAACTCTTCGCTGATCAGTATGTTAAGTATTTTAGCATCACTTTGACTGGCAAAAATAAGTAGCTAAATCATTTTTAAAACAAGCAATTGTTCATTTAACTTAAGAGCTTTGTCTACTGATTATAGGTAGCTTTCTAACTATGAAGTTATTTGCATAATATTTTATGCTAAAACAACACTCATTCTTAAAGGATTAGAAAAATAAGTTAAAATTAGAGTGTCAAAGACCAGATGAGTTGGTTCCATACCCATAACATCAATGAGCTAAGCTGAAATTGTATTCAAAATACCATCATCTTGATTTGTAAAAGGTTCGTTAGGGTTCAAACAAAAGACAAATACCTTCTTGATGTTATCAGTAAATGTAAACGAAATGCTTTCTGCATAGTCGTCTATCTTCAAAAGCAAATTTAAAAGAGTTTTGGTAAAGGGCTTATCAAAATCTAGCTTAAGTAAGATGGTCTTATCAATGAATTACTCCAAAGAACTGTATTAATAAATATACAAAAACCTGAAAGTAAATTCAATAAGCTCATTTAAATTATCAATGCCATTTTTATCAAATTTCCAAGACCCTCCATTGTGTAACAATTGAATTTATCTCTTTATTTCATTTAAAAGCTTTCCTATTCTTAAAAATATGAGTTGCATTTCCTCTTTGTTCAATAACAATGGTTCAATTTATTGTAAAAGGACTGCAATAGGCTTTGTGGCTTTGTGATCAGAAATTAAAAAATCTATTATATCTTGCTATTCTTTCACTGAAACCTTATTTTTAATTGTATTCTTTGCTGCTTATTCTAACTACCCTAATAATTTGAAGAAAATTTTAGATACTGTAATCCTAATGAGCTTTATCTTTTTTGTTAATTTAAGCTTATAGAAATGAAAAAAAAAGTAATTATTAGTTCCAAACCTTAAACAGCTGGTGTCTCCTCCTCCATTTAATGATTATAATCTTCCTCGTTATGTTATGGTTCCTCATCGTATCCATAATCGTCATTGTTTTCATCATAGTAGTAATCATCCTCATTACCCATATCCTCATTGTAATCGTAATCACCTTCAGACATTTCTCACTGACTTGCAATAAATTTTGTTTTTATCTAACTAATAAAATGATTGAATTGAAACTTTTTTAATTATTCCTAGTTAAAAAATGATAGGCAAATCTAGATACTAGCTTAAACAAATAGAATATCTCTTAAAATAAAATATATTACAATTACTTTTAAGTATTGACTTTTGTTTGCTAGTAGTTATCCCTATTTAGTTTTTATTTGTTCTTCTTTCCACAAATCTTTACTTAGTAATTATTAAATAGATAGACTCTTTTATAAATTATTATTTGTATTTCCCTTCTTATCTTATTTTTTTTTCTTTTCTGATAATAAAAATACTTGATGCATTTTATTAGGTTTTTAATTAAACTTTTTTATGTATATCAGATAATGATTAATTTTCTATAAGCAAATCATGATATTACCAATCAAAAAGATATCATTTTGTAATTTCAATATTAGTGCAACTTTCTTATAAAATACGATTGATTTTGTCTCAAACAAAATTTTTCAAAAAAAACATATTTTGCTTGTAATTTATTTTAAAAGAAATCGATTTTATACAAAATATTTTTATTTTGTATTATTTGAGCTTATGATTAAATAATTTAAAAGCTTTTTTTATAAGATTTAGTAATAATCTTAATGCATAAATAAATATGAGAAATAAATTGTATTTGAATCTAAGTGAATTAATCTATTTCACTTAAATAAAAATGAAGAAGTATTAGAAATTTTAGTAAATTTTAAAGGAGTGATCATAAAAATATAAAAATATACATTATAAAATTTAACCTTTGCACAAATAAATTGTTTTTCTTTTTATATAATCAAAAAACTTTTATTTAATGTTAAGAAAAATCATTGAGACTATGATTTATTGCTTATTCATTCGTCCTTCTTTTAGCTTTTCTTAATAGCTTCTTCTACAACTGAGTAAGGAACAGGTCCTAAGGTTCTAACACCAGAGGTAGTCAAACCAGCACGAACAACGGGGACACCTAAGGTTTGAGTTGAGAAGGCAGTGGGGACAGTTTAAACAAACTATGCAGTTGGAACGTTTTAAACAACAGTAGAAGCTCCTTGGACAACATGAGTAGCACCTTGGACGACTTGAGTGGCAGGGATAGTAGTGTGGACAACAGAAGCAGTAGGAACGAATTGTTATTATACTACAGGGACAGTGACTTGAGAAGATTAGAGGTAGGTGGTAGCAGGTTGGACAACGGTTTAAAGAACTTATTATTATTGTTAAACAGGTTGGTGAACTATTTGCTTTTGAATTGCTTGATATTCAACTCTTTCTTAGATTCTTTCAGTGGGAATGTATTCAATATATCTGTCTTAGTAAACTTGAGGAAGGTACTCAGTTTAATATTCAACGGCGTAGTAATCAGTGATTTTCTTTTCCTTGGGAACGTAATCAACTCTTTGAACGGCTTCATATTCGATCACAGATTTTTCATAAGGAATGTATTCAATTCTGGATTCACCCTTGACAACTTCTCTTTGAATTTAGGTTGCAACAAGGCCAGAAGCAACAGCTTGGGATTGAGAAAGGGCAGATTAATGAACTCCTTAAACAGTTTATTAGACATATTAAACTGGTTGCTAAACATATTATACGGGTTGAGTAACCAATTAAGATTAAATCAAAGGCTATTATTAGACGTATTAGCTAGTATAAGCAGGGTATTAGTAGACAGGCTTAGTTCCTTGTAAGACTTAAGCTTTTTCTTGTTCAGATTGGTTTTCGTTTGAGGACATTTTATTATTTTTTTAAAATAAAAGAAGAAAAATTTATATTTTTTATATGATTACGTTTTGTTTTTAATAAATTTTTATTATAAAAAGTTTTTGCGATAATTGCTTTTAATCTTCAAATTTGTTGCAATCCTTTTTCTTTTTGAATATCAATATTAATAAAAATTATGTAGGTAGGCTCAGCTAATTAATTTAGTTAGAATGTGATGTTAAAAAGATATTTATTATCATTTATCAATTATTAATAAAATCCACATTTATTTGAATTAGCTATTATTTATTTATTTTTTTTTGCAACTCTTCTTTTTTTGACAATAAATTTCTTTTGATTCTTAACCAACCTTTAGGTTTTTGTAAATCTGCTCAATTTTTTTTTAAGTGATTATAATTTTTATTTGTTTCTGAAGAACGCAAAATAAATTTTATTTAGAGCTGATTCTTCTTTAATTAATAGATCTTTCTTTATTTCTTTCCTTCTTTTTTCCACTATTATTTACAAAAGTTCTAAGTGGGCAAATTAATTATAATCAGTCAATAAATCTTAAATGAATAATATTTATGCACTTTTTCTACTATTGTTTAAAGATTTATTCCATTAAGTAACATGAAAAATTTTCTTTATTTTACTCAAATTTGTAAGATTAAAGTATTTGAAGATACTTTCCTTAAAATATTGATTTCCAAACAGATAACAAAGATATTATAGAAAAAACTCACAAAACGAATAAAGTAAAAAAATAAAATTTACTAGCTGACTATTTTAGATTTACTCCGACTGTGAAAACATTAATAAAACAAAATAAAAGATAGTACTTTAACTAATAAAAGGAAACAAACAAGCTAAAGTTAAAATAAAATTTTTTATTAGATTTGAAGACATTTATTTTATTTATTTAAAAAGATTAAGGGTTGGATATTTTATTTCAAATAAAATAATTTGATATGTTAGTATGTTAAAATTTAATTTTAATTGAATTTTTAATTAGGAATAAAATCTGAATATAAATCATTTATTTAGTAATATAAACTAGCTCTTAACCTTACTTCTATTTATACTAAGTTAAATTCTTTCATAGATTTTAAATATAATCATATTAAATGTTTGGCTTACAATATAAATGAATACATAAATCAATTTAAACCTCTCACCTAATTTTATTGATAAAATTAACAGTTCTAGATTCAATTATAATTTATTTTATAGGTAAGCTATAGAATGTTATTTAAAATTTATTAATCTTCTTTTTTTATTTAAATTTTATTTATATAAATTCTTATTTACTTTGGAAATTAAAAACTATTTTGTTGATCTTTTTTTATTTGTTTTCTAGTATTTAGTTTTTATTAAATAGAAAAAATATAATAATAAATTTGCATACTTTTTGAATTCAAACAATTGATTCTGGTATTATTTGAAAAAAGGATTATCATTTCTTTGGTTTAAATTAAGTAAATATTGCAAAAAAAAATATTTGATTTTACTATTTTTATTTTGATTTATACTAATAAGTAATGGTTGGTTGATATTTTAGAAATATGCCATACTAAATAAATGGATAGCATATAACTCGATTAAGTGTTAAATCTAAACTGGCAATCGTAGTAAGAGTGAACATTTCAACTTAAGCGCGATTATAAATGGCATTAAAGGCATGTGTTTATTGCTTCAAAATATAACTTTTATTTGGGATTTTATTTATTTAAATTTATTGTCCAGCTTCATAATTTAGTTAACAAACAAAGAAAGAACTCAGCAAAGAATAAAATAAAGAAACGATTTATTACAAACTTTAAATTTAAGAGAGTTTTTAGTTGGATAAGTGAAGACAGTTTAGATTGATTGCTAAATTACATGAATTCATATTACTGGAAGTTATGTATTATTATATATATATTTATATACGAATGAATGGATAATTGAATGCATGTATATATGTATGTATGCTGAATATTTAGTTATTTATTTATTAGAAAAATGAAACCAAAAAACCTTCAAAAATGTAGATATTATAATAAAAATAAAAATTTATGACTTATATTCATTTGCTTAAATGCTTTCACTCGAAGATTCTTTCAAGGAAAGTCTTTTCTTCCTTCTTAGCATTCTATTAAACAGGCTTTTAGGCGATGCTGTTGGTGAGGACAGTGGGACCTCTGTAAACGCTTTATCCGAGTTGAGCGGGGGTAGTGTAAACAACGCTTTGTTGGACGGGAGCATAAGCAAAAGATTAGTTTTGATAAGCAACTTATTGACCACCACTAATGACAGTTTGGGTAGGAGGGAGAACGTGAACTTGAGAAGAAGTTAATTGTTGAGCAACAGGGACTTGAGAGACAGAGCTCACGGGGACTTAAGAAACGTAAACTTAAGATACTTCTTGAGCGGGTTAGTGGACAACTTGCTTTTCAATGGCTTGATATTCAACTCTTTCTTGAACTCTTTCGGTGGGAACGTATTCAATATATCTGTCTTAGTAAACTTGAGGAATGTATTCAGTTTGATATTCAACAGCGTAGTAATCGGTGACCTTCTTTTCCTTGGGGACGTATTCGATTCTTTGGACAGCTTCGTATTCAATGACAGTCTTTTCGTAAGGGATATATTCGATTCTAGATTCACCCTTAACGACTTCTCTTTAGAGGGTAGTTTAGACGGGAACGCCAGAAACTTGGACACCAGATTAGTGGAGGACGGTGCCAGCACTGACTTATTAGGTAGCGCCCTAAATCAAAGTAGATCCTAAGAATTGAGTAGTAGGAACTTGACCATTGGTGTAGATGGGTTGAGCAACAACTTAAGATTATACCAAAGGTTATTGGACGTATTAGAAAGGATATTGCAAAACCTAAGTCTATACGGGGGGTTGTTATTATTGTTATAAGTTAGCTTGTTGTTGGGCTTGTTCAGGTTGGTCAGACATCTTAGTTATATTTGCTAAAAGTTAGAGATTGTTTGTTTCTTCTTTGAAGTTTTCTTTTTCTTTACGAAAGATTTTTTATTTATTAATTAATATTTATTATATAAAGTACTCAGATATCTCTTCCTTTTTGAAACCTTTCAATTAGCAGAAATAAATTTTATTTTCTTCAGCCAATCCATAATCTATCCATGAATTCTATAAATTTTATTCATTCATTTATGCATATAATTAAGCAAAAAAGCTATATTCACTCATTCATTCATTAATTCTTTCGCTCATTCTACTGAAACGTTTTCATTTTTATTCTTTCTTTGTTTTTTACCTCGCATGATTTTTTGTTAATACAAAATTGACTGCATTACTAATTAATTATTCATTTTTTCATTCTGATTTTTCAGTAATTTCAAGCTTAAAAACTATTAAATTAAATGATATCCTCTGTACAATATTTATTTATTAGTAAATTTCTCTCTATTTTTATTTAATGAATTTTGCTTTTGTATATGTATGTGGTTGCTTGACTTAACATGAATTTATTTAATAAAGATTTCAATTATTTTTTATTTTACTTCTACACTAAAGAAAGGACCAGCTCTCTTTAATTTAAAGTATTTTTTCCCAAAACCAATCGCTTCTTTTCTAGATTGTATTTATCAATTTTATTATATGATTGATTATCTTGCTTGTATTATTTTATTATTTTTGCTTACCAAAGTAAAAAGCAAGGTCTCATCCACTAAATATTAAATAATTTACTAAATAATAAAGTAGCGCAATTTATTTAGAACAATCTCTATAATACATACTATTTAATTAATCAAAATAGATCATTCTCAGTTATTTCTCTGTTAAAATCTTAGCTTAATTATATTGTTGTTCTCACAATATGCTCTAGCTGAAGCAACAACATTTTCTTTTTGCTTAAATATTTACAATAAACAATATCCATCCTCTTATGAAGTAAAAAAAATTTTAAGTTTTGTTTTTCATTAAAGATATGTTGAAAATAACAAGAACAAAATAAATTTTATATTCTTTTGAATAAAATTTCTATCAAAATAAATTAAATAAAATTTTAGGCTCAAGTAGAGCAAGTAAATGAGCACCTAAAATTATGTTATTTAATATTTGTTTGCTTAAAGTTTTAAATCATAGAATAACCATAAATCTTTATTTAAGATTATTTATATATGTCATTATGGATTTGCGATTATTTATTTTACCGAAATATTAGAAATCTTTAACTTACTGCTTACTTTAAAATAATATCCATTTTAGTTACAAATTTAATGAATGATAAACAAAATAAAAGAGTGCATATCCAATTAAACAAGCTTAACTATACTATTAGACATTCCATTACAAAAAGGCTATATACCATTCAATTTACCTAATCATATATTTTTTTGTTTATCAATTTACTTAATTTGTTAAATAAAATAAACATCTAAAAAATCTAAAAACATAATTTTTATTTTTCAAAGACTCTGCTTTTGCTTGAACCTCGAACGCTTGAAATTCAAAATTCTGAGCAATGATTTTTGTATTTTAGTATAGTAATACTACTTGAATTCAATCTTTTACCATAAAATTAAATACTTTACCCTAAATAAAACTTACTGGTTAATAACAAATAAAATTAAAAAAAAGATCAAGGTATTAAATAATAAAAAATATTTTTAAAGTTTTCTAATTCTTAATTTAAATTTTTGGAGTTTATAATTCTATTAAAAAGCATTTTTATTTTTACTTTAAATAAATGTGTCTAGAATTAGTTTGTTTATTTTCTGATAAAATTTTTTTTGATTTTACAAATAAAATAATATTCTAATAAATTTTAAAAAAGTAGTTTTGTAGATTTTTTAAAGAATATTTATTTATTAATTGATACATAAGCTTTTTAGGTTTTTTCAGAGCTATCTATCTAACTACATAAATATAAATATCTTAATAATTTTAATAAAATTATAAATCATTTCTGTAGAATCAAATAATAAAAATAATAAATACTTAATGTTTATCTAAATTAACACCCATCCATCTTATAAGTTTTTTGTTATAATTAAGATTTGGTTATTGAATTGCAATTAGCTTTTCGTGGAGTGGGTAGTGTGAATTAAATAGGATTTATAATTTCTAGTTTTAGGTAAATTAAATATTTATTTTTAATGAAAATTGGTAAAAGCTTTTATGAATTATTTGAATTTAAATAAGAAAAAATAATTATTGAATCATTTTATTTCTAAATAAACTATATTTTTCAATCTAAAATTATTTTTCTATTTATGAAATTAAAAAAATTAATTTTCAAAATTTATCACTTTGTTTTTATATAAAAGCTCCCAATAAACATAATTTTTTACTGGATCTGTCTTAATTTATTAATTTTTTTGAATGATAAAGTAAATAATAATTAAAATATAATATCAATATAATACATAAATTATTATTAAAGTTAGTATTTAAAACTAAATATTTAAAGATGAAGCCCATTACCAATAATTCCAAGTGAAAGCTTTCTATATGCAAAAATCATTGTAAGTTACTTATGGAGCCATTTAGAAAAGCTAAACAGCTTTATTGTAAGCAATATACTCGTCATTATATATGTATTTGCAAGGCCCGTATCTTAAACTTGTATGACAATGAAAATTAGTATTTAGTACAAATAAGAAAGTTTATAGCACGTTCTTATATTCTTAATCTCCTTCACTTAATTTACAATAAGAAAAGCTTCCTGGGTTAAAACCACATTAACACTATGTATTACCTGCATCTTAACCAGTAGAATCTACTAATTAACAGTCTGAATCAGTGGCACATGGAAGAGGTCTATTTGAGCTTTTAGAAGATAAGCCTTATGCACAATTTCCTTAGCTTACATATCCAGACGCGCATGCCCCTACAAACATATAAAATTTTATTAACTATTACTAAAACTTAAAAATTTTTACTGAAATTATCTGCAGCAATCCCATTGTCGAGAGAGTAGTAATAAGTACAACTTCCTTTACTGCAAACACAATTATTTTAACAATCATAATCACTGATACAAGCCTATAATACAATTAAATTAATAACTTCTATTTTTTTAATTGGAATTATATTCTACTTCATGTAGACTTTTGGTTATTTTGTTTTACAAATTAAATAACAAGTTTAAAATTGACGCTTAATAATTAACCTGAAAATTTTCTTCATTTGTAGATATAAAAATTTCAATCCAAATCTTTTCATTTTTACTTTTCAAAATTTTTATTTTATTATTTTACTGATTAAACTATTGTTATTCATGATCAATTGATAAAATATAATATTTACTTCACCAAACGGTACTTGTTCTTTGCATACTCCTGTATTAGAGCCTTGAGTAGATATTAAACAGTAGTTTCCTACATCACAATCTCTATGTTAAGTACATGCTTAGCCAACTGAACTACCAACACAGTAGCCACTCTAACAATTTTTTGATTAGCAGTCTGTATTTTATGAACAACTTTCTCCAGGTAATGTTTTTACTGGATCTGGATCTTTTTAACAATATGCAAACTTATTTACAAATGAAGACAAATTGCAACTATAACCATTAGGACATGGCCATAATTCAATTTATTTATTTTTATCATCAATTATTTAAGCACAAAGTGTAGATTCTATGCTAATAATTTGTGAACAAATATATCTCTTTCCTAGACAGATAGGGTTAGACTAAGCAAGTACAACTTTTAATGTAAAAAGCCAACAAAAGCAAAAAAGTTTTATTTGATTTATATTTTTCATTTTTTATTTATTTTGTAGTAATTAGTAACTCTAAACTAAACAAATACTTATATCTCTATAATTAGCATAGATTTTAATAAGAAGAAATATATTATTAATTAATTCATTGTTATTCTTTATTCATAAAACAAAACCAAAAACTAATAAATCTTGCATATTCAATAATGTATATATACAAAATAACTAATTATCAATGAATTTAATTATTCAATTATTTAACATTTATCAGATATTTATTTGGGCATAATTTCTTTTCTTTTTTTTGAATTTTATGAATGAGTTTTTAAATCTATTTTAGTTTGTAAATATTTATTAATGGTTTAAAGAAAAAACAAATCAGATAACATTTTATTAAAAAATTCATTTTTAGGTTATCTATATTGCCTATCTAAATATCTGTCTGTTTGTTTGTTTGATTGATTGTTTTATGTGTATCTTTGATACAAATAAAAAAGAAGTATGTCAAAAATATTATATAGAGATAGTAAATATATTAACAAATAATATTAGTTAGAATGCAAATAGTCATGAAAGTTGTATGAACTGCTTAGTTTTGATACCTACTAAAATGAATGAAAAAATAAATTAATAAATAGTTGCTTCATTCTATTTAGAAACTAAATCAAATATACAAGGAAAAAAGAAGAAAAAAATATAAGAAATAAAATAAGAATAAATAAATAGAAATCTTATTCAATTATCTTAGCGATTATATAAGGAATGGCTTTAAGAAGAGTATTAAAGAATCAATTCAATTTAATTCATAAGGGATAGGCTCAAGCTGTCAGAGGTGGACATGGTTGGGATAGACCTGATGTTCCCCTTAGCTTCAACCCTCTTTATGTTCATAAGCGTGAAGTATGATTGTTTATTAATACTAAGTATTTGTTTAGAAGCAGCGATCAATTAGTTTGATGCAATTAATTAAAAAATTTGAAATTGTGGATATTGATTGAATTTGAAAGTAAAGAATAGCAATATAGCAACATTTTAAATCTAAATAAAATATGATGAATTTATTACAGTTTAGAGATAACTTAAAATCAATTATTGTTTTAATTTAGTTTAAAATTGTTTTAAATTGCAAGAATATTTATTGATTTTTTACTAAAAATTAAGCTTTCTATCTTCGATACTAATATGTGGATGTACGATTAAGTCTATCCTGAATACGTAATTTCCTATAATGAAATTCATTTAGTTGATTAATGGAAAGGTCTCAAGGAGTCATTTTCTTAATCTGCCTACTGGTGGGCTATGATGGCTATGGTTTTTGGATTCTACTTCATTAACACTACTCCTAGAGTAATGCATTTGCAAAAAAATTAATTAGAATTTATATTTAAATGATGAAACAAACAAAGCAATAGGTTTAATTTGTTTAGCAATTCAAAATATGATAAATAATTAAAATTAGTGAGCTAGAATAAGCAAATTATAAATTGAAAATATTGTTTCTTCTTTGCAATAATAAGAAATAATTGATATGTTAGAATTAGTAAATAATATTTGATGAATAAATAAATAACTTTGAAGATCTTAATATATTCTATTCATAATATTTAACTAAAATTGCTTGAGCATTAAATAAATAAATATCTTTAAAAATCATATTGGACTAAAAATTATTTTTAAATATATTAAGTAACTTGGTATTGATACTAATGACTTAAAGGGTTTCCTTGGTGAATACTATGGTCAATACAAAAAGAGAAGTGGTATTAGATCCAATTTCCTTGGTTTAGGTAAGCTTTAATATAAATATTTTATTTGTTATTGAGTTGCTTATTTCTTATATTGTTTGTATTTATACCTATAATAATCTGAAAAACTAAATAAATAAAGATGTCACTGGTGAAAACTCCATCATCCAGCCCAATTATGACAGAAAGAATGGTATCAGAGATGTTATTGACTCTCTTAATGCTGATGCTGGAAAAAGAAAACTCATCAATTTAGAAGCTAAGAACTTTATTGAAAGAGTTGAAAAGGAATGTGAATAACGTATACTCAAGAAAGGTGGTGCTACTTAATCTCACCACTGATTGATTGATTAAGGTTTGCTCAAAACATATGAAATATTAAATTAAAATACTACCTTAATTTAGAAAAGTAGTAGTAAATAATATCTATTAAGTTTGTATTTGTCATGGTTTATAGGAAGTATAAATCTTAATCATTTTTATCTTAAATAGAAAACTTCAATCCCATTTCTTAATAAATTTGAAATAAACAAAAAAATTGATAAATGATCAAAATCTATTTTTAAAAGAATTATTTTGAATATTATTTTAAAAAATATAATTTATGCCAATAAAAAGTAATAAAAAGTGAATAATGAATTAAATTTTTTTAAAATAATAATTAATTATCATTCTAAAAATTAAATTAATCAGAAATTGATTTAATTTTGATAGTTTAGTTTAAATTCTAAAATACTTCTAAAGGATAACATTCACAACTAAATTAAACAAAATTATTTATGATAAATCACATTTGTTTTTGAATAGCATATTTATACTTATTTAAAGAGAAATTAATTTCAAGAAATATCTTTTTCTAATTTATTATTAAATAGAATATAGAGAAATTAATTTCAAGAAATATTTTTTTCTAATTTATTTAAATATAAATTAATATAACTTTAAATATTAAAATACTTAGAATATTATTTTTAAATAATAAATTTTATATATTTTTAATTGATAAAACATTATGATTAATAAGGTGTTATGGGTAAGATATATTTTATTTAAAGCCTATATAAGCAAATAAAAACTAATTTATATTATGAATATGTTTATTTTTTATCAAATATTTGAATCTCAGATTTTATAAGAATAATTCATTCAATCTTAATTTGCATTTGAACAATATCCAAGATAATAATATGGAAAAAATCATTGTAAAAAATTGTAATATTTGACAAAAAAATAATTTAGATAAACCTTAATTAGTATTTATTAGATCATAATTGAAATAATTAAATATGGTTATTCATTACTTAAAATTCTAAAATTCTATTTTTAAGAGATATTAAAAATGCATAAAATTGCATTGTGGTTTTGTTAAATTTAAAAAACATTTACTTATAAAAATAAATTTATTTCTTAATACTCTGACATTAATATTATAAAAAAGACCTTTAAAAAGTTAAAATTAAAACAATTTTTTGGTTTAAGAAATAGAGATTAATTTATATTATGAATATGTTTATTTTTTATCAAATATTTGAATCTCAGATTTTATAAGAATAATTCATTCAATCTTAATTTGCATTTGAACAATATCCAAGATAATAATATGGAAAAAATCATTGTAAAAAATTGTAATATTTGACAAAAAAATAATTTAGATAAACCTTAATTAGTATTTATTAGATCATAATTGAAATAATTAAATATGTTTATCCATTACTTAAAATTCTAAAATTCTATTTTTAAGAGATATTAAAAAATCATAAAATTGCATTGTGGTTTTGTTAAATTTAAAAAACATTTACTTATAAAAATAAATTTATTTCTTAATACTCTGACATTAATATTATAAAAAAGACCTTTAAAAAGTTAAAATTAAAACAATTTTTTGGTTTAAGAAATAGAGAGGAAATTATCATAATTTTATATTTAATATTATAGAATGTGTCTTTTTCATTTAAAAAATGAAACAAAGAGAATTCACCAGTTCAGTGCTAGAAAATTAGAATCGTTTATTTTAGAGCTAATCAGAAGAAAAAAAAGTAGAAGAAAATAATTTAAAATTACTTAATGATTGCGTCAAAAAGGGTAATTTTAAATTAAATTTTGATGAGTTTAATTAGTAATTAAAATTTATGAGCAAGATTTAGAAGTCAATTTTATAGCTTCTAGAATATAGAAAATTGTTAGCTTGAAGCACTAAACTTTTAGTTTTAAAAAATTTCCATAACCATTTAGGTTTAAATAATAATTAATAAATATAAAAATAAATAAATTAGCAAACTAAAATGTCAACAAAAGAATTCAGCCTTAGCTATGAATACTAAGAAGGAAAGTGGTAAGAAACTAAAGAGTCTTCTTGTTTTTCCTCACAAAGTTGCAACAAAAATCTTAAGATAGGAGCTTTTAATGTTTTATGGGGAAATTCTAATAAGTTTATCAACATGTTTAACAGAAACGAGCAAAGATTTAACTATATAATCAATAAGCTGATTCCTCAGACTGATCCAGATATACTCTCGCTATTAGAAGTTTCAGAATAATTTATGGAAATGCTTACTTCAAACTAGCATATTAGAAATAATTATTACTTGAGTCATGTTAAAAGAAAAAGAATTGACTATGTTCACGAAGTGGTAATGATATCCAAGCTTCCTTTTTCTTCTATTTTTATGAATGATGATGATTATGGTAGATGCATATTTAGTATTTTTACTGATTCAGTACCTTCCAATAGTTTTATGGTTTTAACAAGTCACTTCTGGGCTTATGAATAAGATTATGTAAGTAGAAGTAAGTAAATGGAGCTCATAGATTTATCAATACAAACTAACTCTTTTTTAGAAAATGTTAATCTTCCAGTTAAAATATAAAAGGCTGCTTTAGAAGCATCTCAGAAAAGCAATATTATATTGTAAGGTGATTTAAATTTACATTTAAAACACGAAGATTCGTTTATCTATAAATTTGGATTTGTAGATGTTTGGAGAGAAATTTATCCTCATGATGATGGTTATACTTGGGATGCTTAAAAAAACAAATTCGTAAAGAGTATTTACATTTTAGACAATAGAAGGATGAGATTAGATAGAATTTTACTAAGGTAAAATAGTCATCTCTTTAAAATCATAGATATTTAAATTAAAGCTCAGGAATCTATAGGGTTCAATTTATGCTGCAGTGATCATTACATGTTATTGTCTGAAATTTAAATAAACAAAGAGCCTAAAATGTACATTTAAAAGTATGATATCTCAAACATCCTTATGGAAAAAAAAACAGGTTTCAGATCCTTTCCAACAATAATTAAGTTGAGAATTTTACTTTTAATTTCCATACTTTTAGGGATTGTGATTACACCTTTTGGAGTTAATTTATTAAAAAGGAAATTAATGTAATATTGAAAGTGGATTTATTTAAATTAAAAATAATTAATTTTTTATTATATTTTGTTATTATTTTTACTAAAACTTATTTTTTGAAAAAAAAGTATTATATAAATATAAAAGATAAAATTAAATACATAATAAAATAGACATTTTAATCTAATTTATATATTTTAAAAACACAAAAAACAAAATATAAATTTAAAATTTTTGGATAATTGAAAGTTAAGGTTTCCTTATTAATTATCGAAATTAATTTAATTAAAAAATTTAATATCAGTAATACAATCTACTAATATAAATAAATTCATCAACAGGTACTGAAAAAAATGAAAATGAAAAAAGTATTAATAATATTAATTGGTATTAAATAAAAAGACCTTACTTTATCTACCATTTTACTAGCTTAACTTTGATTAAATATAATTTAGTCTATTGATTTTTAACCAAATTAGTATTGCATAAATTTTAAAATGATTTAATTTCAACAAATATAAATGAATTGCATCTTATTTTATTATTACCTTTAAAAATAGCCTAAAAATAAATTATTTTATCAAATTATTTTTGAAATTAAATAATAATATACATACAGTCGTAATTATTTTAATTTAAGAAGACAATCAGATTATATTCTTTAATCTGTATATAAATCAAATTCATTAATTTTAATCTATAAATCATATAATTAAATCTTGTCCTTAAAATATAAATGGTCAGTAAAAATTAATTTTAATTTAAAAAAAGCAATATTGTCTTTTCATCAAAGTTTATTATAATTTATTATAATTTTGTATTGAAATTA
Source organism: Tetrahymena thermophila SB210 (assembly GCF_000189635.1). NCBI lineage: Eukaryota > Ciliophora > Oligohymenophorea > Hymenostomatida > Tetrahymenidae > Tetrahymena > Tetrahymena thermophila. The sequence continues at coordinate 369,493 of NW_002476381.1, forward strand.
GGATTAATTGCATGGTTCTTTTTATATTTATTACTTTAAAATTCATTTAATTTTTTTTTAAGTATAAAAAAATATAAAAAAACTATTTAGTGACTTAAAAAAGTCAAGAATATATTACTATTTACAAATATAGAGAGATAAAAAACTAAAATTTATTGAATTGTAAAACAAACGATGAAAAAATTAACATTGTAATTCTAATCCAAAGCCTTAGAAGAAAAATATTAGCAATATATTGAATAAGTTTATATCCCAAAGCTTAGCAACTTCCTCAATTATGTTTTAATAGTTATAGTTGTACCTTGCATCATAATGGATTTATATTACAGCTAAAATCTAGGAGCGTCTTTATATATATTAACAGCACTCTCAATTGTAATATATAAGATTTTGTTAAAAAAATGCAGACAATTTTATGATATATACATATTTTTCATGGAATTTGGTACATAAGTGCTTATGGGATGTAGAATCTATATTGATGGTCCCACTTTAGACAATTTTGATGTCTATCGACTTTTTTTTTTTGGAGCTTCTATGATCTAAATTTAGTTCATCATGCACAGTATAAGTTAAAACCTTATATTTCCGTTAATTACAACTATGACTCAATTGATCATGTAAATAAAAAATATTATTTTATTCCTTTTTTAAATTGAATGTATTTCTAAAAAACCAAAGTAGAACTAATTAATTTCTTATAAAATCATGTATAATAATTAGATTTATTACAGTCACTTGGAATGTTTCGATGTATGACTATAAATTCACCTATATTATATTCACTTTACTCACAGCTTACTTTTTACACCATAATTTAAAAGAAAAAAAAGAGATATTTATGTTTAGAGAGCAATAAAAGCAATGGATTAAAATTTTAAAAAATGGAATATCTCAAAAAATAATAACGATCCAATATGATTAAAAGTAAAACGAATTAACTTTAAATGTGATCAATAAAAATGCAACAGAGAGGTTTAAAATTTATAATGAAAAAGATTTCAAGGTATTTTCTAGAAGAGTTCATCTATTTAAAAAAGAAATAGAAGCTTATGAAGATTATGATAAGAAGTAAGTAAATAGAGAATCTAAAATTCATGGTGGTAGCTCAATAAAAAATACAACTTTAGAAAGCAGAATTATTTAGTTTATGAAACAAAATATAAACAATTCAAAAAAAAAAGATTCTCTCAAATCTATTTAATCATAGAGTATAATATCTAAATTAAGCAGTGATGCTCCATTTAAAAAAATGAGTTAAGACTGTTCTTAAAAATAAGTATCTATGAATAGCATTAAGCAAGCTGAATACCAAGCTATTATTTAATCTGAAAAATAAAAGCCAGAAGTTTATAAAATTAAAATGTCCTATTTTTTAAATGAAGGATACCATCAGTGTTACATAATCTTTGAATAATAGTCTGAAGAAGATATTATTAAAAATGTTATTGACTCTAAAAAAAAAATCGAGCTAAGATTCATAAACATATGCTAGCAATTAGGTAAGTTTTCATTCAATCATTAAAAAATTTTGATAAACTAAATAAAGTATGCAATATTTCATTCAACCCTTTCTTATCAACTAATTAACAATGATTTAGTTCAAAATTTTCCTTTGCAAGCCAATCAAATTTTTAAGTTACCAAAATTTCTAAATGTATTATTATTTAATTTATTAAATAAAAAAGTTTGTTTAAAAAATATTAGCGAAAAGCCTCTCTAAAATTAATTTAAATTATTTAGAAAACACCTTAATAATACCCAATTTTTTCTTATTTACTTCTAATTCCCCTTATAATAATTTAAAAATAACATAAATTATTTACTTTTTAACAAGATAGCAAAATAATGTTTGAATCAATTTTTTTTTAAAAATAGGAATCTATAACTAGTTCATGCAGAAAAATATACATAGCTTAAACTTTCTAAAATAATATTTATTTCTAAGTTAAAACAAACTAAAGAATATTTGTGATTATTATTTTTATGTTAACAAGGGCTATGAAATAAGTTAAAGCGTAAAGTAGAGTTAGATAAAGCATTTTTCTTTATATTAGTTAAATAATATAATAAAAGAAACATTTTGGTAGATTTAAGAAAAAATAAGTTTTCATTATGTAAATTGTGATAATGAATATATTATTGTATCTTATTTGCAAAAATGCTTACAGATTTTAATCAATTTTATTCAAAACAGTTACACTAAAGAGTTAATAGATAAAAATATTTAGAATATTGAATATTTGGAATAATAAGAAGACAGTATTTCCCAAAGTAATCAAAATATTAAGCAATGTGAGTTAAGCCAAGCTTTTACATAAAATACAGAATCAAGCCCTAAAAAAATTTTTTTAAAAATAAAATCAAATGAAAATTTATTAAATAATGAGAGCATTTTCTAAAAAGATTAAAGCTTGTAAATGCATATGCATAAAAAAAACTCAAAAACTAATTAACTTGATAGTGCATCTAATTAAACTTCCGAATTTCCTATTTCATGTATTAAATCTCCTTAACTAAGTAACTCAAATCATAGAAACTCAATCAAATCATAGAATTTAAGAATAAAATTCAAATTATTTTTAGGTGAAAACACTAAATCTAATGTTCTTAAAATAACAGTTTCTGACAAAAGTGGAGGAATAAATCCTTAAAATTTATTATTAATTTTAAAGGATATGTCTTTCTAAAAGTACAATAAAAATTTAGAAAATTTTGTTTACTAAAATCTAGGATGGAAAATCAGTATGCATAACATAGGATTGATAGGGCCTTATTCTGATTTTTTTATATCTCCCAAAACTACTCAAGTAAATTTCATATGAAAATTGATAACTAAATAATTTTATTTTTAAATTAAAAATAGGGACTTAAGATTTCATTTTATGTTTATAGTGATATAAATATAATATTCTAGTAAGACAATAGAATTGTTTTTTCAAACTAAAATTTCTTCGAGGACTATTAACGTTTAAAATCAACTTATTATCACAAAGACTCAAAATAATTAATCAAAATGTTTCCACTAAAGGATAAAAATTATTTAGAAGAAGATTAATTAAAACTTCCTAAATGAAATAACTAAATAATTCATTTAATGGATAAAAATTATTTTATGCTTACTTTAAAATAAATTAATTAAAAAAAATATTTCATTTTTAAAGAATACATATTTGTATGTGTCTATTTACTAATATCAATCTTTATCAAAAATTATTCCATTTTTCATTTAAAAATTTGCCCAATATATTAAGTGTGCCAAATAAATAACTAACTGTCTAATATATACATGATATTCTGTATACCATTTAACCAGAAATAATGAAAATAATTTTTAATTATCATTCAAATTAATAAATTATTTACTAATTAGAAGATGAAATTTGTTTTAAAATTACATATTTAAAAATGGTAATAAATACATTTAATATCGAAGTTATTGTAATTATCTTTATGATTAAGATTGAGAAATAGATTTAATTATGTTTTCAATTTTTGGTTATTTTTAATAGAAAATGCTTTTTTTAAAAAAAGGTCAAAAAATAAGGGAAGAGATATTTGTTGACTTATTTTTGATAAAAGATTACAAAACAAAATTGATTTTAACTTTTAAAGTGGTAGGATAATAAGCAAGATAATTTTAAGCTAAAAAGATTTTCAGTAGATTGTGTTTTTGATAATAAATATGAACAAGTATTCCCTTCGCTTTGAATCTTCTTCTCTTGAACATAAATTTTAAGAAGAGGTTAGAAAAGTTTATAGTAAGACATTTCTTACTATCTTAAAGTCTTACATATTTTTGGTTGCCCTGCCCTGCATCATAATATCAATCATTAACTTTAACTTATCTAACTTATTAGTTTTCAGTTTTGGATTTACTGCTTGCAGTTTAAACTATTTTACTTCAAAAAAATTTCCTAAATATTACAATATACTAACTAATTCGCTTAGTTTTTGCGTACCTATGGCTTTGTGCTCCTAAGTTATTCTTTTTGGTTAATCCACTGGTGTTAAGGATGTATATTTTCTTTTCTTCTTTGGTGCTTGTGGAGTTTAAATCTAAGTTACTATCGCATTTTTGAGTGCTAATTTTTTAATGACGTTCACTTAAATGGTTTGTTCAATCATTTTGTAATTTTTTTTTAATAAAAATTAAAATTTTTAATTATTAATGGTCTTTTAAACATTGAGGACATATTTGAGTATATATAATTAATTATTGAATGTTATTTAATTAATAATTTACTGAAGTCTCAGCTTATTAATTTGCAAACAATTTTTTTCATCATTTTAATTACATTTTTTTATAAAAAGATATTACTATACTTTTTGGAATAACCAAATTTACGCCTACAAATACGAATTCGGCATATTCTAATTTTTTATCATCTATGTGCTGTATATTGTGTAGAAAAATAGGAGAGAAGTTTTCTTGCATTAAAATTCAGAAAAAGAGTGGTTGTTTATTGTTAAAAAATTGCTATCATAAAGTATAATGACTATTAAATACGATAAAAAAAATAATTTTATAAATTTGGAGATGATAAATGACCAAGCTAAAAACTTACTAATGATAAATAATGAGGAATAATTCAAATAATTTACTCGATAGACTTTAATTTAGGATAAATTTTCAGAGTTTTAATATAATAAATAGATAGCAGAGCTTTCAAATGACAGAAACGAAAATGTAACACCTATTAATTAAAATACTAATTGCTTTTCAAAAAATACTCTTGAAAATAGAATTATAAAAATTTTGAAATAATACATTTTAAACAAGATAAAATTAGATTCACAAAACAAAGTAAAAAAAAATCATTACGATTAAAATAGATTTAACAGTAAATCATAACAAAACTATTCAGTTAACAATAATTAAACAAAAGACTTAGATTTTTTTTAAGACTTATGTCACGGAAATTATAAAAAAAATGATGAATCAGAAGAGATGAAGTTGTAAATAAAAATACAAGCATATTAGCATTAAACAGATTATTTTTGTTGTCTTGTAATCGAAGAAGAAACATTACAGCATAAAATTAAATCTCTTGAAATCCTAAATAAGTCACATTTAAACAGCTTTTTTAGCTTCTTCATTTAAACGGGTAAATATTTTAAAAAATATTGAATTAAATTTGTTTACTTTTTTAATAAATAGAAATTTATTTAACCATCATTTTTTATTTTTGATTATGGATTAAAATTTTTAATTAAATTCATTGTTTTATTTCAAATAGTATTTACTAATTTACCACTTTATAATTTTTTGAATTTTTAAAGATGAATTTTTTTATTTAAATTGTTTAAAATGAAAAAAAATTTTCCAAAAAAAGGTAGAAAATTAGAAGACATTCTTATTAACATTAAAAATGAGTAATTTGTTAAGGCTGTAATTGCTTAGTGCTTTAATGGCATGAACAATTTCAAGGACTATGCCTATATTTAAAAAAATTAATTCAAATTAAATATTGAAAAGTTATAGGTGTAGTAAATATAACTTGAAGAATTTAAAAATCAAATCTTATAAAAATTTAATAACTATTATAAATAAATTGAAATTAAAATTTAATTCATAGGATGCAATTCTACTGAAGTAATTACCACTTATGTTGATAAGTTTTAGCAATTGATAACTAACTTACTTGAAAATTCAATTTAATCTTAACTATAACCATTCACTTATACTAATACTTAATTAAAAAATCATATTAGACATACTTAGAAAAGCAGATAATTTACAGTAAATTCTTTGTTATTCAAAGATAATATAAATAAATCTAATTAAGAAACTAGTTTGATAAAAATAGACTCAAGTTCAAAGCAGAATCTTAATTTTGTGTATTATGAGAAAAGATTTAGCAATTAAAAAGAAATTTTAGATAAGTAAAATCATAAATGCATTGAGTTACAAAAAATCGAGTAAGATAATTTTGATACAAGTGTTTAAAATAAATAAATTATCTTGTCAATTGAACTGCTAAAGGGCGAATCTAAATTATTTAATATATTCAAGGTATCGGTACATGATAACCGAATAGGTATTACTTAAGAAAAATTGCTAGAAATTTTAGATGCATTAGGAATCTAAAATACTGGTTCTAATTTACATTAAAAAAGCTTTAATTTTCTTGAATGGAAAATAAATTATCATATCATTGGAAATATAGGGCCTTTTTACAATTTTTATGTATAAAATACTCTGAATAATGTAAGTTTTTCATATTATAAATTTTTAAATAATAAATTTTAATATTTAAAATAGGGATATGAATATCATTTTTATATGTATTAAGATATTAGTATACTAAATAATAGTGCTTTATAAGAATAAAGATAATTTTAAAACAACCAATTTACTGAAAGTTTAAACAAATCTAATGAGTAATTCTTTCACTTAAATAATATAAATAAATTGTATAATGAAATTTGTTAATAAAATAACCATTTTAATGAGGAATCTCTTTAAAAATTTAATGCTAGTCCTTTTCTTAACTTTAATAATTAATTTTCATTAAGCAAATGCTTGGGAAAGTGCAATGAATTTAATAATAATACTGAAACTTAGTTAGATTAAGACGAATCAACTTCAGCATTTTCCAGAAAAAATACCTTACAATAATTTGTTACTCATTATAAAGATTTTAGCTATCCTTATTCTAAAAAACTTATTTCTGATATAAATAAAAACTGAAAGCTTCAACAAATAATTTTCATTTAAATAATTATCTTATTTTATATCTTACTATCTTTATATACATATATATATAGTGTAATAAAAAAACAAAGTTTTTACTCACTAGTGAGTAAATATTTAAAATTTTCAACATATATATAGCATGTAACTTAATTATTTGGATAAATTTTGTAATTTTAGTTATGTATACAATTACGGTAAAGGTGTTTCATTTTGGTATATATTATCAGTAACTACATTCAATAATATAACTACTAATTTCAATTATAGATATAATAATGAAATTCTATTTGAAAAATATACTTTTTGAATTTTAATTTTTAGGCAGATTTTTGAAATTAAATTGTTTATTTAAAAGATTAAGAAAAAGACTTTGAAAATGGTTTTTAACCCAAAAATATATTAAAAGACAAAATATTTAGTTGTGTATGTATCATAGAGTAACAACAATTGCAACAAAGATTTCTAAGTGACTCACAATCCCTCTATCAATAATTTATGATTGGATTTCCAAAATTAAATAAGACATTGATATTTTTCAAGAGAGAAATAGCTGCTGATAATCTAAAGACAGAATTTCAATTAGAAAGTAGCTTATTAAAAAATTGGGATAAATATACATCTCCAGAAATTTTAATACTATTTTCAATTGGCTACCTGATCACCATAATTAGGTAATATTGAATGCAGGAGAGAGAACATCTTATTGTTAATATCATACAAATTTTATAACTACTTATAAAGCTAAAATTATATTATATTTTGGTTCCAGTCATTTATTTTACATATTGTAGTATTCCAATTTATATATTTAAAAATTATTTTTTAACATAACATTTTTTCCATATATTTATGATTTTTCTCTGTAATAACAAAGACTTAATCAATTATACTAATTATCTGTTTTAACAATATATTGACTATTTTCTATCATAAAAAATACATTATTTCTTTTATCGCTAAATTTGTTCCAACAAAAACAAAAATATAATATATATAATAGATATAAAGATATTAGATATAATAATATATTGATATGTTATGATAATATTCTTTATAAAATAGTTTTTTAATTTATCAGTATTAATTATCATTTTCTATAAAGAAGAAAAGCTTATTAAATCTATTAAATCACTTTGATTGATCACTCACCTTTTAAGGAAAAGACACTTTTATTTTTAAATTTAAATAAGTTCATAAAATGTCTCATAAAATTAACCTTTAAATTGTATCTTAAATCTTTAAAAAATAATAAATTTTTAAGATTAATTTGTTTTGAACTTATTTAGCAACTAAAGTTAACACTAAAATGTTTATAAAAGAAATAAAAGCAGAAATAACAAAAAAATCAAATCCAAACATGATAAAGAATGAGGATATTTTTTTGTTAGAGTTTTCTTCGGATTAACCACTAATAACTGCTAATAAAATGTAGTAGTAAAGAGCAAGTAAAGATAACATAATAAATGATGAAATTACTCTTCCTACTTTTCTTAGCTTATACAAAGTTTAAATTAATATTATACTAATGACTATAATTAAAGTATTTATAATAGAAACTATGATCATCTATACTTCATCATATTACTAATCAAATATTGTTGATATGCTTAGGGAATGCACTATTCTCAAATAAAAAATTGTAAATCTCAAAGTCCTAGGGAGTTATTCATCGTGTATGAAGAAAATGCTAAAGAAATAATGAAAAACTAAGATTCTTTTAATAAAAGATACTTTGAGTAGCTTTTAATATATTTCTCTAATTTTTAAGGTTATATTATCTTCTTCTTTAATAATTTTATCTTCTTTTATGATTTAGTCTTCATATTAATTTTGATTTAAATTTTCTTGATTTTAATTATTATTTTAAGTTTCTAATTTATTTTCAGAATCATTTTACTACAACTTTTAATTACTATTGTTCTCAAAAACATTTTGATTAATTTTATCATAATTTATTTTTTCTGAATTTTATTTATTTAGTTCTGCTTATTATTATGCTTGCTTTATTGAATAAAATATATTTCTTGAATCTTAAGGAATATTCCAATTCATTATATAATTCGTATCTTTATCTAATTAATTTTACACTTTTGATTAATCTAGAATTAAATCTTATTAAATCAATTATTCTACATTTTGTTTGAGCATTGGTGATTATGTAAATAATTAAGGTGATTATTGTTATTAATATTAGTTAGATTATTATTATTATTATGATTATGATTATGATGATGATTATTATTATTATTATTATTATTAAACTTCTTTTATCTACTAGGGTAGTGGATAGATAATATGTGGCTATGAAGATTCATGTTAGATATTAAATTACTTTTTATCTAGTGTTTTACCAATATAACACAGTCCTATTTGCAATAAAGTAAGAAAACTTAAAATCCAGAAGATTGCGTATTCATAAAAATCTGTGAAATGAGTTATATTATATAACCCCTAAGAACCAAACGCTGTTTGTAGATTTTTATTGTTTAAAACACTTTATAAATCCTCAGCGATAGTTGTTGGTTTTTAGTCTTAGCAAAAGCAATAATATCCTCCAATCTGTTTAGAATTAACAATTTCGCAATTCTTTGATGACCAACTAGATTAAGCATCTTGTTATTGAATACAACTAAGATTATACTTAGATTTTTATATGTTAGGAAAAGAAAGTTGGAATGTTTTATTTTAGTTTAAATTTGTTTTGTTACTAATATTTTGAATTAAAGGCTTTATTACGGGATTCATTGATATTTATATATCAGGAGTGATATTTTTAAGCTAATTCACATAGCTCTAAAAACCATTTGTTTACACATAAGGGTTTTAAGAATAATTTGTCATAACTATATTGTAAATACTTTAATCGTTTTACTGAGATTAATTATCATCAAAAAAGTATTTTTGAAGGTTTTTAGAAGTAATTTTCTCACAATTCAAAGAAATTAGATTACCTTAAAGCTAAAATTGTCCTGAATTAGGAAGAGATATAGAATTAAGTAAATTACCAATTTAATCTGATACATTCATTTAAGATTGTAAAATATTGTAAGAAGTATTTATTGTATCAACACTCTTTGTTGTAGCATTGAAAATTTTATAGGAATCAATTATATTTTGAAGAACAATATCATTATTTGCCAATAGTTTGTTATTTATACTATTAGCAATAAGTTATTACTGATTTTATAAAACTGAGTCTATTTGATTTAAAACATTTTAATTTTATTAATCATCAGAATTCATTAAAGTTGATTAGAGCTATGATATAACTTTGCTAGCGAATGTTGATAAAAATGATGAGCTTGGTAATTAATTAGACAAATTAAATATAGTTGATATTAATATTATCTTTCTTTAATTTACAGATGCAAGTGTGTAAAGACTGTTGCTTTTCGATATTTCTTCTGCTATAACACATAAATCAAGGATACTATTTTTTACTGGCAAAGTATTTATATTTTTAATAGATTAATCAATAGTATTCAACAATAATTATTCATTTTATTAATAAGGAAGAACATTTAGCTATATTGTTGAATTGAAAACAGCTAAATATGAGTCCATAGCCTAACCAATTATTAATAAATTTCCAGATGGAAGTATAGTTGTTATTTAATGGGATATACTTTAATCTTAAATTTACCTTCTCAAAATATTTTATGGTTTTTAAATCTCTGATTCTTTATCACTGATTTGGTTATAATAAAAAAATTAGTAGGTGAGAGGATTATTACTTGTAGTACATCCAGTGAATAAAATTGTAAATTTAGTTTGAAGAGCTATTCCATTCAAAGGACTTACAGAAAAAGAACATTTTTAAGGTGGTAAATTAATGTTGAAATTGGTAACACTTAAACTTGGCATTATATTAGCAGGATTATAAACAGTAAATCTAATTTAAACAATAAGATTATCTTAATTCAAGTTTGAAAAATAATCCCAAATTCTCAATTTGACTTTATAATAGTCGAACTTTATAATTCCTACAACGTTATTGTTATATAAAACAGCGCCTGCGTATGTGAGAATATCTGAGGATACATTTGAACCATAAAGAAGTGTTGCAGATATATTGTCATTGATATTAACTTACTAAAGTTAGGTTGGATCATCAAACTAAATATATAAGGGAGGAATATCTATCTCTGTAAATATTAATAGAGCTGTTTGTTTAGAAATTCTAGTATCTTTCTTACCAGTGAGAGTAAATTGCAAGCATTGGTAAGGATTGAAAGTTCCTCCTGCAATAGTGACATTTAATACATTTTATGGTGGAACATACACTTAATTTAAGTAGTCATAACACTATAAATTTCCATTAGATTATCCTAAAATTTAGCATTACCATGTTAATTATATTCCCTATGGTGATGTGACATCTTAAACTTCATAATCTATAGCTAATCCTGTTATAACATATTCTTTTTTATAATTCACTAACCCATCTAAACCACTAGTGATAGCTATAAACAAATTAGATAATTCAGGAGTTATTGAAACATTTTAAGATGAGCTAATAGATTGATTGCTATCTAGTAAAGCTTAAACCTATTAATATAGTAGTTTAATATTAAAATCATAAATAAAAATATTACTTAAATGTCTAATATAGTGCCTTAAGGTATTGAATAAGATTTAACATTTACTTCTATTTACTATCCTATAAATTTATTTTAAGTTTAACTAAGAGAAGGCATATTATTAGAGATAACTTGGATATTCAAAGGTTCTTAAGTAATGCTAGCTCCTGACTGATCACATATTTACACAAAAAAAGAAAAAATAAATTGAAGGTCCATATATCTTTTTTATATTTTTATTTGAATAAAAATGTATTACATATTTATAATTATCTTTACTTTTTGCTTAATATTTAAAAAAAATTACACAATAAAAGAAGAATAAAACAAAAATAATGTTCATATAGAGATTGTAATTTCTCATCTTTAACATCAATTCAAAAAAAAATTTTTTTTAAATTTGGGTTTTAAGTACTTAATAAAAAAATATTTTTAAAAAATAATTTAGATTTGTTTTTTACCTGTATATAGGAGGGTATTTATTTTAGATACTTTAAATAATCACTTATTTACTTTTTTAGTTTAATGTTGTAAAAGTTAATGTGTTAGTCTAATAAACTTTCAATATGTATTATAAGTTAATTGAAATAGAAGTATCTGGAGGTATTGTATATTTGCTTATCAATAATGTTTAGCTTTGTTAATCATTAGCTGTTTGTATTAACGAGTTTAAATTTTTCAGAGTTAAATCATCAAAGTTCTAAGATGGAGTAAGACTCCACTAAAACTAAAGGAAACCTCTTTGTGCATCATTTTAAATGGTTTAAATCTCAAATAAAATATCATCACATGAATTAACAATTTTATTATATTAAACATTCACTGAAGGAGATGCTACTAGCTGCTATACCACTTAAGTTAAATAAATAGTATCAATTGGATTTTAATATCCTTAGAATTGAAGAATATTAGCTTAAGTATTAAAACTAATTGTTGAATTTGCCATAATTGTAGCATCATTACCTATTAATTAATTTTTCAAAAAATTAATTATTTTAATAAAAATTAAATTGTTATATTTACTAAGAGTAACTATTATTTAAGTTGAGGTAATCTTGCAAATTGAATTTGAACCTAATAAGTTTAAAGTAGATGAATCAAATACTTAATTGCATGATAAATTGTTAATTAGAATTAGAGGTGATCCAAACTCGAGTATCAAAGTAGGAGAGCTACCATCGAAAGTTGCTTAAACAACAGCATAATTATTATAACTGCATTAGTAAAAGTTATTTCTTTAATCTTGGTTATTTTTACATACACATGTGCTCCCATTTAAGTTCATTGTTTAATAACAATCCAAGCAATTGTTTGTTTGATCTTTTTAGCAAGATCTGCAAGTAGCAGCACAGTTTAAACAAGCCTAAGAACTTAACTGAAGGCATATTTAGCACTAATTTTATTTAAGGTTATAACCATTTGGACATATTTAATAGCATCTAAAAGTTTAATCTGTTGGTGAAGAATATAAAGGAAAATATCCATTTGAGCATTAAGTGCAGTTTTATGAATTACCAGTGCATGTCTAGCAAGACTAATCACACTATTAGCACTAATTACTATTTAAAAAATAATTATTAGGGCACGTTTAAAAGCATTAGTAGACACTCTGCTACTATCCAGTAATAAGTGGATAATAGCTGTTAGCACACACAATGCAACTTTTTGAGTCACCAGTACAATTCGAACAAGATTAGTCACATTATTAGCATTGCTAGTTACTATTAATAAAATAGTTATTTATGCAAGAAGTACAATTAACTGAGGTACCAAAACAAGTTAAACATGATGGGTCACATAACTAGCAATTTTACTCAGTAGAATTAATATCAATTGCTACATATTAATTTGAGTTACAATTAACATAACAATAATTATTTTTTAGAGTATAGTTTGTTATACAAGCTGAACAAATTCCGCTATTAGTACATTGTGAACAACCTATTGGGCACTATTTATTATATAATTAAAAAAATAATATACTTTTAATTAATAGCAATTAAGATATTAATTTAATTTGATAATATTGATTATAAATTTTGAATGAAGAGTTTTCTTTTCATTTTTGAATAGAAAACCTATTCACTAGTTAGATAGTAGGCTTTTCATTCAAAAATGAATGAGCTTTAACTTATATTTTCAATATTCATTATTTTTAATTTTTTATTTAAATGTGTTTGCTCCTTTTGGAAATTATTTTTATAATTAATATTAGAATTACTCTATTTTTCAAATTTTGGAGTTTTACTATTTTAATTTTTATTGTTTAAATAATGATTTTTATTATTTTAAAATTTTTAACGCATAAGAAAAATTAATTAATGTTTTTTATGAATTGGAAGTTTTTTTAAAAAATATGTAAAAAGAGCTAAAGTTATATTGTTACGATTCAATTTAATATCCATATTAACAGTTTAGTAATAATTTATTTTTCAAAAATTTGGCCATTTTTATTACGTTAATATATGAGGGAAGGATTGTATTTATTTATAAAATGGCCAAATCTTAAAAAAAAAGTAAAAAATATCTGTTTATTATTTTTTTTTTTTTGAATACATTTTCTATGATTTAACAAAATTTTATTTTTATTAAAAAAATATAAGAAATTTATTAATAAAGTAATGATTTGTTTTTTGAAATATGAATTGGTTACTTTAAATTCTATGAAGAAATGCAAATAGAAAATTAAGAATCAAAGAAAATTCTAAAACTTTATTCAAGTAAATTTCAAAGAAGAAATATATTAATAAAGATAATTATTATTTAAGAATTAAATTAAGGATATTACTTTAAAATAGATCATAACTTAAATATTGGATACTATACCAGGAAGGCTACCAGGATGAATATATGTTTAAAAGTGAAAGTATGTAGTATCAGTTGAGAAAGAAATTAGTTAATTTTCAGAATACTTATAATAATTGCTCAGGCATTTCTATTAAGAATTTTATTAACTAACTGGATCTTCTTAATTTAAGTATGAATTTCCGTTTTTAGGTTTGACTACTATACCTACTGCGCTAGGATAGTTTCCATTTTATACGTAGAAATTACTATCGAAACTTATTTAAGCATAAGCTAACATCTATCCTGATTTGCCATTAAAATCAAATATAACATCATTATATGATTTTTCAGGGTTAGGATTTTTCAAACTTTATTCGTTGCAGTCATCTAAAGTAAATAGTGTTTCAACCAATTCGAAATGGTCATTAGTAATGTATATTTTACTAACAGAATCAGCAATGATATTATTTTCTGAGTCTAATATACACTAATACCCTTTATAATTTAAAAATATCATTATTAATGATTAAAATCTACTAAGCTAATACCTTAATAACTTTTAGGTGTTGGGAGCTATTAAAGCAATTTTTTACAAACTTAAGCTTTAACACTAATCCTAAGCATTAGCATTAGTCCAAATAACAAGCCTAGAAATTTAATTTAGGCTAAGCCATAGAGGAAAATCTAATAAATAGCCATTTTTAAACTATAATTATATTTTTAGAAATGGATCTTTTCAGTTTACTTAGTTTTAATCTATTTTTTTGTTTTTTTTCTAAATTAATTAATTTGATATTAAGAACTAATTAGTTTTTTTTTCTCAATAAAACTTAAAGAAAATAATACACTCAAACACATTTATTTCCAAACACTAACATATAAAAAACGAAGAAAATATACACATTAATTAATAGTAAATCTTTTTTAATAATGTATTTTATTAAATTATCCATTCTGAAATTAAAATTTTCTACATAAAAAATTAATGATTGTTTGATTTACATAATTTAAGTTCTTCTTATGACTAGGCTAAGCCATAGAGGAAAATCTAATAAATAGTCATTTTTAAACAATACTTATATTTTTAGAAATTTATTGATCTCTTTTCAATTTACTTAGTTTTAATCTATTTTTTTGTTTTTTTCAAAATTAATTAATTTGATATTGAGAACTAATTAATTTTTTTTTTCTCAATAAAACGTAAAGAAAATAATACATTCTAATATATTTATTTCTTAACACAAACATATTTAACAATGAAGAAAGATACACATTAATTAATAGATACTCTTTTTAATAATGTATTTTATTAAATTATCCATTCTCAAATTAAAATTTTCTACAAAAAAAATTAATGATTGTTTGATTTACTTGATTTAAGTTCTTCTTATGATTAATAGTAAAATGAAAAAAAGTATATTGAAGTAAAAATTAGACTTTATTAGATTTTATTCATATTTATTAGTGATAAAATAAAAAAATATTCAATTTCTTTTAATATTTTTAAGTGTACCATTTAATAAAAAAAGATCATCTTAATAATATTTAAAAAATCAAAAATGTAGATATTTATTAAGAAATAAAATAAACAAATTACATCTTTTCATACAAAAATTTAAAAAATATTTCCAAAAAATGTTAATTTTAAATTAAAGATAATTATTACATATTAAGAAATTGTTTTAAAAATATTTTTTATTTATTCTTTTATTATTTTTCAATAGAAATATTTATTTAATTTAAAGCACTAAAAAACAAAAGCTAAAAATAAGTATTAAAATGTTAATAATATTTACTTCTATATATTTAACATAAGATTTAAATATATATCGTAAAACCCTATTTTGGAAAACGAAAGGGTTGTGAGGTAAGAAGTAAGAGTCTTAAAATTAAAGCAAAAAAATTAATTTTTCACAAAAAATTAAAAGGCCTTTCTTTTTAATAAAATCACAGTAGATCTGATAAATTCTGACAAATTAAAATAAAAAAAGCAAGAAAGCTACTTAGCTTTCAAATTTTAAATAAAATCTATTTGAAATTCCGCTGACATTAAGTATCCAGTCAGCGGAATTTCAATACCTGGATTAGCAATATTATAATGAAATTCTATTTGAAAAATATACTTTTTGAATTTTAATTTTTAGGTAGATTTTTGGAATTAAATTGTGTATTTAAATGATTAAGAAAAAGACTTTGAAAATGGTTTTTAACCCAAAAATATAATAAAAGACAAAATATTTAGTTGTGTATGTATCATAGAGTAACAACAATTGCAACAAAGATTTCTAAGTGACTCACAATCCATCTATCAATAATTTATGATTGGATTTCCAAAATTAAATAAGACATTGATATTTTTCAAGAGAGAAATAGCTGCTGATAATCTAAAGACAGAATTTCAATTAGAAAGTAGCTTATTAAAAAATTGGGATAAATATATATCTCTAGAAGTTTTAATACTATTTTCAATTTACTACCTGATCACCATAATTAGGTAATATTGAATACAGGAGAGAGAACATCTTACTGTTAATATCATACAAATTTTATAACTGCTTATAAAGCTAAAATTATATTATCTTTTGATTCCAGTCATTTATTTTACATATTGTAGAATTGCAATTTACATATTTAAAAATTATTAAATTTTAAAAATTATTTTTTAACATAACATTTTTTCCATATATTTATTATTTTTCTCTATAATAACAGAGACTTAATCAATTATACTAATTATCTGTTTTAACAATATATTGACTATTTTCTATCATAAAAAATACATTATTTCTTTTATTGCTAAATTTGTTCCAACAAAAACAAAAATATAATATATATAATAGATATAAAGATAATTAACCATAATAATATATTGATATGTTTTGATAATATTCTTTATAAAATAGTTTTTTAATTTATCAGTATTAATTATTATTTTCTAAAAAGAAGAAAAGCTTATTAAATCACTTTGATTGATCACTCACCTTTTAAGGAAAAGACACTTTTATTTTTAAATTTAAATAAGTTAATAAAATGCCTCATAAAATTAACCTTTAAATTGTATCTTAAATCTTTAAAAAATAATAAATTTTTAAGATTAATTTGTTTTGAACTTATTTAGCAACTAAAGTTAATACAAAAATGTTTATAAAAGAAATAAAAGCAGAAATAACAAAAAAATCAAATCCAAACATGATAAAGAATGAGGATATTTTTTTGTTAGAGTTCTCTTCAGATTAACCACTAATAACTGCTAATAAAATGTAGTAGTAAAGAGCAAGTAAAAATAACATAATAAATGATGAAATTACTCTTCCTACTTTTCTTAGCTTATACAAAGTTTAAATTAGTATTATACTAATGACTATAATTGAAGTATTTATAATAGAAACTATGATCATCTATACTTCATCATATTACTAATCAAATATTGTTGATATGCTTAGGGAATGCACTATTCTCAAATAAAAAATTGTAAATCTCAAAGTCCTAGGGAGTTATTCATCGTGTATGAAGAAAATGCTAAAGAAATAATGAAAAACTAAGATTCTTTTAATAAAAGATACTTTGAGTAGCTTTTAATATATTTCTCTAATTTTTAAGACTATATTATCTTCTTCTTTAATAATTTTATCTTCTTTTATGATTTAGTCTTCATATTAATTTTGATTTAAATTTCCTTGATTTTAATTATTATTTTAAGTTTCTAATTTATTTTCAGAATCATTTTACTCCAACTTTAAATTACTATTGTTCTCAAAAACATTTTGATTAATTTTATCATCATTTATTCTTTCTAAATTTTATTTATTTAATTCTGCTTATTATTATGCTTGCTTTATTGAATAAAATATATTTCTTGAATCTTAAGGAATATTCCAATTCATTATATAATTCATATCTTTATCTAATTAATTTTACACTTTTGATTAATCTAGAATTAAATCTTATTAAATCAATTATTCTACATTTTGTTCGAGCATTGGTGATTATGTAAATAATTAAGGTGATTATTGTTATTAATATTAGTTAGATTATTATTATTATTATTATGATTATTATTATTATTAAACTTCTTTTATCTACTAGGGTAGTGGATAGATAATATGTGGCTATGAAGATTCACGTTAGATATTAAATTACTTTTTATCTAGTGTTTTACCAATATAACACAGTCCTATTTGAAATAAAGTAACAAAACTTAAAATCCAGAAGATTGCGTATTCATAAAAATCTGTGAAATGAGTTATATTATACAACCCCTAAGAACCAAACGCTGTTTGTAGATTTTTATTGTTTAAAACACTTTATAAATCCTCAGCGATAGTTGTTGGTTTTTAGTCTTAGCAAAAGCAATAATATCCTCCAATCTGTTTAGAATTAACAATTTCGCAATTCTTTGATGACCAACTAGATTAAGCATCTTGCTATTGAATACAACTAAGATTATACTTAGATTGTTAAATATTAGGAAAAGAAAGTTGCAATGTTTTATTTTAGTTTAAATTTATTTTGTTACTAGTATTTTGAATTAAAGGCTTTATTACTGGATTCATAGATATTTAAATATCAGGAGTGATATTTTTAAGCTAATTCACATAGCTCTAAAAACCATTTGTTTATACAAAAGGGTTTTAAGAATAATTTGTCATAACTATATTGTAAATACTTTAATCGCTTTACTGAGATTAATTATCATCAAAAAAGTATTTTTGAAGATTTTTAGAAGTAATTTTCTCACAATTCAAAGAAATTAGATTACCTTGAAGCTAAAATTGTCCTGAATTTGGAAGAGATATAGAATTAAGTAAATTACCAATTTAATCTGATACATTCATTTAAGATTGCAAAATATTGTAAGAAGTATTTATTGTATCAACACTCTTTGTTGTTGCATTGAAAATTTTATAGGAGTCAATTATATTTTGAAGAACAATGTCGTTATTTGCCAAAAGTTTATTACTGATACTATTAGCAATAAGTTATTATTGATTTTATAAAACTGAGTCTATTTGATTTAAAACATTTTAATTTTATGAATCATCAGAATTCATTAATGTTGATTAGAGCTATGATATAACTTTGCTAGCGAATGTTGATAAAAATGATGAGCTTGGTAATTAATTAGACAAATTAAATATAGTTGATATTAATGTTATCTTTCTTTAATTTACAGATGCAAGTGTGTAAACACTGTTGCTTTTCGATATTTCTTCTGCTATCACACATAAATCAAGGATACTATTTTTTACTGGCAAAGTAATTATATTTTTAATAGATTAATCGATAGTATTCAACAATAATTATTCGCTTTATTAATATGGAAGTACATTTAGCTATATTGTAGAATTGAAAACAGCTAAATATGAGTCCATAGCTTAACCAATTATTAATAAATTTCCTGATGGAAGTGTAGTTATTATTTAAGGGGATATGCTTTAATCTTAAATTTGCCTTCTCAAAATATTTTATGGTTTTTAAACTTCTAATTCTTTATCACTCATTTGGTTGTAATAAAAAAATTAGTAGGTGAGAGGATTATTACTTGTAGTGCATCCTGTGAATAAAATTGTAAATTTAGTTTGAAGAGCTATTCCATTCAAAGGACTTACAGAAAGAGAACATTTTTAAGGTGGTAAATTAATGTTGAAATTGGTAACACTTAAACTTGGCATTATATTAGCAGGGTTGTAAACAGTAAATCTAATTTAAACAATAAGATTATCTTAATTCAAGTTTGAAAAATAATCCCAAATTCTCAATTTGACTTTATAATAGTCAAACTTTATAATTCCTACAACGTTATTGTTATATAAAACAGCACCAGCGTATGTGAGAATATCTGAGGATACATTTGAGCCATATATAAGTGTTGCAGATATATTGTCATTGATATTCACTTACTAAAGTTAGGTTGGATCATCAAACTAAATGTATAAGGGAGGAATATCTATCTCTGTAAATATTAATAGAGCTATTTGTTTAGAAATTCTTGTGTCTTTCTTACCTGTAAGAGTAAATTGCAAGCTTTGGTAAGGATTGAATGTTCCTCCTGCAATAGTGACATTTAATACATTTTATGGTGGTACATACACTTAATTTAAGTAGTCATAACACTATAAATTTCCATTAGATTATCCTAAAATTTAGCATTACCATGTTAATTATATTCCCTATGGTGATGTGACATCTTAAACTTCATAATCTATAGCTAATCCTGTTATAACATATTCTTTTTTATAATTCACTAACCCATCTAAACCACTAGTGATAGCTATAAACAAATTAGATAATTCAGGAGTTATTGAAAAATTTTAAGATGAGCTAATAGATTGATTGCTATCTAGTAAAGCTTAAACCTATTAATATAGCAGTTTAATATTAAAATAATAAATAAAAATATTACTTAAATGTCTAATATAGTGCCTTAAGGTATTGAATAAGACTTAACATCTACTTCTATTTACTGTCCTATAAATTTATTTTAAGTTTAACTAAGAGAAGGCATATTATTAGAGATAATTTGGATATTCAAAGGTTCTTAAGTAATGCTAGCTCCTGACTGATCACATATTTACACAAAAAAGGAGAAAATAAATTGAAGGTCCATATATCTTTTGAATATTTTTATTTAAATAAAAATTTATTACATATTTATCATTATCTTCATTTTTTCTTAATATTTTAAAAAAATTACACAATGATAGAATAATTAAAACAAAAATAACGTTCTTTAAGAGATTGTAATTTCTCATTTTTCACATCAATTCAAAAAAAATTTTTCTAAAAATTTGGGTTTTAAGATTTTTTTTTTTACCTGTATATAGGAGGGTATTTATTTTAGATACTCTAAATAATCACTTATTTACTTTTTTAGTTTAACGTTGTAAAAGTTAATGAGTTAGTTTAATATATTTTCAATATGTATTATAAGTTAATTGAAATAGAAGTATCTGGAGGTATTGTATATTTGCTTATCAATAATGTTTAGCTTTGTTAATTATTAGCTGTTTGTATTAATGAGTTTAAATTTTACAGAGTCAAATCATCAAAGGTCTAAGATAGAGTAAGACTCCACTAAAACTAAAGGAAACCTCTTTGTGCATCATTTTAAATGCTTTAAATCTCAAATAAAATATCATCACATGAATTTACAATTTTATTATATTAAACATTGACTGAAGGAGATGCTACTAGCTGCTATACGACTTATGTTAAATAAATAGTATCAATAGTATTTTAATATCCTTAGAATTGAAGAATATTAGCTTAAGTATTAAAACTAATTGTTGAATTTGCCATAATTATAGCATCATCACCTATTAATTAATTTTTCAAAAAATTGATTATTTAAATAAAAATTAAATTGTTATATTTACTAAGAGTAACTATTATTTAAGTTGAGGTAATCTTGCAAATTGAATTTGAACCTAGCAAGTTTAAAGTAGATGAATCAAATACTTAATTGCATTATAAATTGTTAATTTGAATTAGAGGCGATCCAAACTCGAGTATTAAAGTAGGAGAACTACCATCAAAAGTTGCTTACACAACAGCATAATTATTATAACTGCATTAGTAAAAGTTATTTCTTTAATCTTGGTTATTTTTACATACACATGTACTCCCATTTAAGTTCATTGTTTGATAGCAATCCAGACAATTGTTTGTTTGATTTTTTTAGCAAGATCTGCAAGTAGCAGCACAGTTTAAACAAGCATAAGAACTTAACTGGAGGCATATTTAACACTAATTTTATTAAAGATTATAACCATTTGGACATATTTAATAGCATATAAAGGTTTAATCTGTAGGTGAAGAATATAAAGGAATATAGCCATTTGAGCACTAAGTGCAGTTTTATGAATTACCAGTGCATGTCTAGCAAGACTAATCACACTATTAGCACTAATTATTATTTAAAAAATAATTATTAGGGCACGTTTAAAAGCATTAGTAGACACTCTGCTGCTATCCAGTAATAAGTGGATAATAGCTGTTAGCACATGCAAAGCAACTTTTTGAGTCACCAGTACAATTCAAACAAGATTAGTCACATTATTAGCATTGCTAGTTACTATTAATAAAATAGTTATTTATACAAGAAGTACAACTAACTGAGGTACCAAAACAAGTTAAACATGATGGGTCACATAATTAACAATTTTGCTCAGTAGAATTAATATCAATTATTACTGCATATTAATTTGAGTTACAATTAATATAACAATAATTATTTTTTAGATTATAGTTAGTTATACAAGCTGAACAAACTCCGTTATTAGTACATTGTGAACAACCTATTGGGCACTATTTATTTATATAATTAAAAAAATAATATACTTTTTAATTTATAGCAATTAAGATATTTTTTTTAATTTGATAATATTGATCACAAATATTGATTATTTTTAATTTTTTATTTTAATGTGTTTGCTCCTTTTTAAGAATTTGTTTGGAAATTTTTTTTTAATTTAATATTAGAATTATAAAAAAAAAAGTAAAAAATATCAATTTATTAGTTATTTTGGATTTAATACATTTTCTATTATTTAATAAAATTTTATTTTTTATTAAAAAAATATAAGATATTTATGAATAAAGTAATTATCTATTTTTAGAAATATGAATTGATTACTTTAAATTCTATTAAGAAAAGTATATAGAAAATTATGCATCAAAGAAAATACTAAAACTTGATTCCAGTAAATTTCAAAGAAGAAATATATTAATAATGATAATTAATATTTAAGAGTTAAATTAAGGATATTACTTTAAAATAGATCATTACTTAAATATTGGATATTATACCAGGAAGGCTACCAGGATGGATATATGTTTAAAAGGTAAAGTATGAAGTATCAGTTGAGAAAGAAATTAATTAATATTCAGATTGCTTATAATAATTGCTCATGCATTTCTATTAAGAATTTTATTAACTAATTGATACTATTTTATTTAAGTATGAATCTCCGTTTTTATGATAGGCTAGTATACCTACTTCGGTAGCATAGTTTCCATTTTATAAGTAGAAATTACTATCATAACTTATTTAAGCATAAGCTAACATCTATCCTGAATTACCATTAAAATCAAATAAAACATCATTATATTATTATTCAGGGTTAGGGTTTATCAAAATTTATTCGTTGCAGTTACCTAAAGAGAATTTTTAGTCAATAAATTAGAAATTTTAATTAGTAATGTATATTCTACTAACAGAATTAGCAATGATATTGTTTTCTGAGTCTAATATACACTAGTACCCTTTATAATTTAAAAATATCATTATTAATAATTAAAATCTACTAAGCTAATACCTTAATAAATTTTAGGTGTTGGGAGCTATTAAAGCAAATTTTTACAAATTTAAGCTTTAACACTATTCCTAAACATTAGCATTAGTCCAAATAACAAGCCTAGAAATTTAATTTAGGCTAAGCCATAGAGGAAAATCTAATAAATAGCCATTATTTTTAAACAATAATTATTTTATTGATTTCTTTACAATTTACTTAGTTAAATTTAATCTATTTTTTTGTTTATTATCAAAATTAATTAATTTGATATTAAGAAGTAATTACTTTTTTTTTCAATAAAACGTAAAGAAAATAATACATTCTAATACACTTATTCCAAACTCAAACATATTTTAAAATGAAGGAAGATTCACATTTATTAATAGTAACTCTTTTTAATAATTTATTTTATTAAATTATCTATACTCAAATTAAAATTTTCTACAAAAAAAATTAATGTTTATATGATTTACATTATTTATGATCTCTAATGATTTATAATAAAAATGAAAAAGTACCTTGAAATAAAAATTAGATTTTATTAATATTTATTAGTGATAAAATAAAAAAATATTAAATTATTTTTTATATTTTTAAGTGTAACATAAAAAAAAGATCATCTTAATAATATTTAAAAAATTAAAAATGTAGATATTTATTAAGAAATAAAATAAATAAATTCTTTCATTCAAAATTTTAAAATCTATGTCCAAAAAATGTTTATTTCAAATTAAAGATAATTAAACAAATTAAGAAATTGTATAAAAAGTATTTTTTTATTTATGCTTTTATTATTTTTCTATAGAAATATTTATATAATTTAAAGCTCTAAAAAACAAAAACTAAAAATAAATATTAATAGATTAATAATATTTACTTCTATATATTTAACATAAGATTTAAATATATAATTAATTTATAACCACATTTAAAAGTGTGAAGAATATCTGAAAAAAGAAAACTGCTTTCAAAATAGCATAATTGGTTAATTAAGAATATTTAATACTGATCAAAAATTTAAAAAAATTATTAAGAGGAATTTGTTATTTTAAAAATGATTGATTGCTGATAATGAGTGATTAAGCAAATAATTTTATTAATAAGAAAAATAAAATTTATTTTTAATTTAAAATAGAATTATAAATAGTAAATTACAAAAATTAATGATAATTTATTTAGATTTTAAATAGTGTAGATTCAAAAAAATTAATAAAAATTACAAAAAATATGCTCAAAATATAAAATTTGGAAGTTGAAAATTTTTTGTTAAAAATAATCTTAATATTAAAAATTTTTAACAAAAAGGATTAGAGTATCACTTCTAAATTTTTTTGGATAACAAGATATTAAAACAAAATGATCTGTAATAAAAAATGGGTTTCAAAAACCATTAATTTGAGATTTCTTTAGAATAGTCTAATAAGAATTATTATAATATCCACAGAATTGATTAATTATATAAGATTAAGTTAAAAGATAATCAAATATTACAAAAGGTTTTAATAAAAAGCTTAGGAAAACATCTAATTAGTTTACTGAGTAGTCCCTAAAAATTTTGTATTCAAAAAACTAATAAATTTACCAAGAAAACCTGATTCTAAACAAATAAAATAGTCAAGCCAACAATAAAAATACAGAAAGATTAATATAAAATTATCTTAATAATAACTAAACCATGTACAAGTTTATTAATGATAAAATTAAAATAAATAATAACATATAATATAATCATATTTTTAAAAAACTTAGAAAAGAAGGTTATTTTAAAAATATTGCAAAATCAATATAAAATAAATTTATAAAAATTAATTTTATGCTATTAAGTTAAAAAATGTTAGTTCGATTAATAGTTCATGTGTAAGCATAATTATTTAAAAAAGCAAATTTAAAATTATGTAAAATTCTAAGTTGCGTTTAGATAAGAAAAATATGGCAGGTAATAAAAATTTATTTAAATTAATTTAATTTTTAAAAGCGAATACTAAGATATAAAGGTGAATAATAAGCAATATAATATCCACTAAAAATTATATTTATTATAAATTGAATAAATATATATAATTAAACATTTATTTTTGTATGATTAAAAGTTAATAAGAATTTAGAAAGTATCAATTTTTTTATATTAACACTTTTTTAATAAACATTTCTTAAAAAAAACAAAAAGAATTTAATCATTATTTAATTATCTACAAAATTCAGCACAAACTTCTACATATACTCAGAAAAATTTAAAATAAGTATAAAATCCATATTTAAAGTAACTAAATCCAATTTAATTAAATAATTAATAATGAACAAAATATCTCTAAGCTTTTAGTCTCATAAATTAGAATGTAAATACTAAAAAGAAGTTACTAAAATATACAATAAAATTTTTTAGAGGATACTTATATGGTATGTTGTTATGATCAATATTCCTTCATTGATTATATCTATATATATATATAATCTAACAGGAATATTGATTAGTTTGTTATCTATAGGAGGTTGTTCTATTTTTTGCTTTGTTACAAATAAATATTCATAATATTTTAACATCTGGATTAATACTCTTAGCCTAATAAGCACAATTGTGATTTATATGCAAATTAAGGTTTTGTAAGATAATAATTATACTGAAGATAAATACTATCCTTTTTATATTGGAGGATCATACATTTGTATAAAAACTATATTGGCATACTTAAGTCCTAATTTTCTCTTAACGATTTCATAATTTACGGCTTCCAATATTATGTAAGCTATTTCATTTTTTTAATATCATCTTTAAAGACTTTTATATTGAATTAATAACTTTTTATTATTTACAACTATCTTATTTTTTATTTAACTTTGCTATTAAATAGAATTATATGTGCAATATGGAATAGCGAATTTTCTAATTACAAGTATATTTTTATGGTGTAATTCTTTTTCTGGATGTATACACTCTACTTAATACAAAGGAATAAGAGATAAATATTTTTGCATTAGTTTTCTTAAAAAGAATGGTCTGAAATAATAAAAAAATTTATCTCTTAAAGTATAATAACTATTAAATATGATGAAAAAAATAATGAAATTAAACTTGATATGATAAATGATTAAGCTAAAAAGCTTTTAGATTTTAATAACCCTAGTGATTTCAAAGTATTCTCAAGAAAGTCTATAATTTATAACCGCATTGAAGAATGTAATGAGTATTAAGTAAATGAACATTATATTCAATAAAATATATTCAATTAATTAAAATTAGCTTAAAAGGATTAAAAATAAAAGAATACTCTTGAAAATAAGATAATTTAGATATTTAAGAATAGTTTATCAAATAATTAAAAGGATATAAAAAATTCTAATTTATTAAAAGAAAAATTAAGTTAATTATAATAAAGAGGTCTTAGTTTTGATGCTAATATGGATGCTGCCAATAATTATCTAGAAGGTTCATTTTTTTATGCTTTATATCAAAAGAGTGAAGGATAAACATAATAAAAATTGTCAATAAAAGCCTCTACATTTTAGAATCAAACTGATTTTTATTGTTGTTTAGTTATAGAAGAAGTAAATGACTATTAAAGAATTAATGTACTATAAAAAATTGACAAAGATAATAAATAAATTTTTTTTTAGTTCTGTTTATATTTAGGTAATAATTAATTTTTATTTTTTTCCACAATTATTAAAATAAAAACATAAAAATTTAACAGTGGGTAAAATAATCAAATTGCTCATTCTTAAATCTGAAAGATTTTACATTTTTAAGATTATAGATGATGAAAATCTTCCATTCTCTTATTGAACTACCCACTTTACTTTATTTATTTAATAAATATATTTATTTTTATAATATAGGTGATAAACTTTAAAATGTTATTCAAAATATAAACAATTAAGCTATTGTCTAAGCAAGTATACTTTAGTGCTATAATAAAATATATAATTATAAAGATTAAGCTAAGATAATAAAAAATTAGTTTAATAAAAGCTTTTAAAACTTAAAAGTTACATAAATATAAATAGGATATTTAAAAGATTAAATTATTTAAAGGTTTGCTGATAAGTTGAAAGAAATTGATATCTAGATTTCATACATAAAATGTCATTCAAATACTTAAATAAATACATAAGCAGAAAAATTGATGCAATTAATTATTAATTTAATTGAAAATTCTATATAATTTTAGGCAAGAGAAAAAGTAAAAAGTAATTTCTTAAAAAATATGAATGAATTTGACTAAATAATAATGTAAAATAAACTAACTAAAAAATAAATTTCTTCAAGTTAAAAAAGCTTATCTAATTTTTATAATCAAATTTTTAATAGTAATAATTTAGACATTTACTCAAATGGATAATTACTAAATCAATAAAAAATAAAACAAATCTAAATATAAGAAGAAGATTCAAAATCTAGCTTTAACAATTAGCAATCTAATTCAAGCAATGATTTTGATGAGTTTTATTTACAAGATAAAGTTTTAGATTTAAATTAAATAAAGATATAGTTTGAGTTACTATTTGGAGAATAGGAAGTATCTAACATAATAAAAATAACAGTGAAAGATCATGGTATAGGAATGTCTCTAGATAAAATATTAAAGATGCTTGAAATTTTGAATACTAAAAACATTGATTTTTCTTCTCAATATTTAAATAATAGCTTTTTAGGATGGAAAGTTAATTATCATATAATTGGTAACTTGGGTCCTTTTTATAATTTCTTCATATAAAGCTAAGAAAACTAAGTAAATAAAATAATATTTTAATTAATCAAAATTTAATAATTGTACCATATATCCTGAATTAATTATTTTGAAAAAAAATTAGTTTCAAATTTTTTGAAAATATTAATTGAAGATTTTTTGTTAAACATAATTTTAATATTAAAAATTTTTAAACAAAAGGGATTAGAGTATCATTTCTATATTTTTTAGGATATCAAGATATTAAAAGAAAGTAATCTTTAATAAAAAATGGTTTTCAAAAACCATTAATTTGATATTTCTTTACAATAGTCTAATAAGAATTTTTATAATATCCACAGAATTGATGAATTATAAGATTAAGTAAAAAGATAATTGAATACTATAAATGGTTTAAATAAAAAATTTAGGAAAACATCTCATTAGTTTACTGAGTAGTCCCAAAAAAATTTGTTTTCAAAGAATTAATCAATTTACAAAGAAAGCCTGATTCTAAATAAATAAAATAGTTAAACCAGCAATAAAAATACAGAAAGATTAATATAAAATTATCCAAATAATAATTAAACCATGTATAAATTTATTAAAGATAAAATTAAAATAAATAATAACAATTAAAGTAGTCAGAGTAGTTAAAATATTTGATACTTAAAAACTAGGTTATAAGTCAAAATTCAAATAAATTATTTAAAAATAAATACTCAAATATTTTTAGTTAATTACTAATAAATTAAACAAGATAAATAAAGTTTACTAAAAATATTTTTTTTTAACTATAAAAATTCTTATACTTTTAAACTATAAAAGTAAATTATTCTAAAATTAAATAGCATAGAATCTTATAAGACTTTAAATATGTTAATCAATTTTTTGAAAGAATTACTAAATACTTTATTTCATTATAGCTTAGTTTGAATTTTAAGAATAATTTAAAAATAGAATTAAAATTTAAAAATTAATATAAAATTGAAAGTATTAATAATTATTTGGTATAACTTTAATATTTATGTATCATATAAACATTTTTTTTTTAAATAATTAATTTAGCCAAGGGATTTTATTTACTCGTTAAAATATTTATGATCAACCAATCTAGTCTAAATTTTATTTTTAATAAAAAGAATTTAATGATCTTTGAATTATATTACAAATATAATTTTATTTTAATTATAACAAAATTTTATTTTTGTTTAAGATACTCAAAATTGCTAAATTGAAGTTAATTAGGGTAAAAATAATTTTTTATATAAGCTTGGAACGAAATACCATTATTTTTTATAATGGTTGAGATTATTAAATTCTTATTGATCAACCAAAATTTTAAAGCAATTATTAAAATATAATAATCAATTAGAAATTATTAAAGCTAAATTCATTTTTATTCTTTAATTTATTTATAATCTCCACTTTATGAATCCTTCCTTAAAATTAATATAATTATAATATAGAATTAAAAAGGTTCTGTCAACTTGATATAAATGCTCTAACACAAATTAAAAAGTTCTTTAATATTTTTGTTAGTCAACTTATTTGTTTTTACTAAATTTAAAAATGAAATCTCAAATTTTAATATATTTAATTTAAATTTGAGACATAAATTATAAAAATTAATCACAGCTTTTACTATTATTAAGATAAAAATATTCGATAATTAACCTTTTTAATACTGAAATTAAAAGAGCTTCTTTATTTTTATACCATAATTTTGGTATTAAAAAAATAAGTGAGATGTTTTAATTAAGAAAATTAACAATTTTTATTGAAAAATAATTTTGTAGAACTGTTTAAGTTGTTTTGCTTTCCAATGAATTCGAAAAAATTATCTTTAAAATTTTAACTATATTACTTTTCTTACATACTAACTTAAATATAAAAATTATTAAAATAGTGTTTTTACAAATAGTATTTGAATATCAATATGAAATAATTTAATTTAAATATAATTTGATTACTATTTTTAATAAAACAAAATAACTATTAAATAAAGTAGAATTTAATAAAATTTACTTTACAAAAATTCAGGTGAAGAAAAATTAAAAACTATCAAGTATATTTATGAAATGCTCAAAGAAAATTGATTTAGACCATGAAGTATTTGCTGTGGGTTACACATCTCGCTACTTTACCTTAAAAAACTCTAATGTTTCATATAATTAACCTCTAAATTGTATCTTAAATCTTTAACAAATTAAACATTTTCAAGATTAATTTGTTTTAAACTTACTTAGCAACTAAAGTTAATACAATCACGTTAATCAAAGAAATAAAAGTAGAAACAAAAATCAAATCAAATCCAAACATGATAAAGAAAGAAGATATTTTTTTGTTTGAGTTCTGTTCAGATTAACCACTAATAACTGCTAATAAAATATAATAGTAAAGAGCAATTAAAAATATCATGAGAAATGATGAAATTATTCTTCCTACTTTTCTTAGCTTATACAAAGTTTAAATTAATGCCACACTAATGACTATAATTGAAGTATTTATGATCGAAACTATGATCATCTATGCTTCATCATATTACTAATCAAATATTGTTGATATGCTTAGCGAATGCACTACTCTCAAATAAAAAATGGTAAATCTTAAAGCCCTAGAGAGCTATTCATCGTGTATGAAGAAAATGTTAAAGAAGTTATGAAAAACTAAGATTCTTTTAACAAAAGATAGTTTAAGTAACTTTTATAACATTTCTCTATTTTTTAAAACTTTATCTTCTTCTTCTTTTATAATTTAGTCTTCATTTTTATTTTAACTAATATTTTCTTGATTTTAATTATTATTTTAAGTTTCGAGTTTACTTTCCTAATAATTTTGCTCCATCTTTTAATTAAAGTTGTTCTCAAATATATTTTGATTAATTTTACAATCATTTGTTATTTCTGAGTTTTATTTATTCAATTCTACTTACTAGTTTACTTGCTTTGATGAAAAAAATATACTTTTCGAATTTTAAGGAATATTCCAGTTCATTATATAATTAGTTTCTTTGTCTATTTAACTTGGTACTTTTGATTAAGAGCTAATTTAGCTGTCTAGTATTAAATCTTATTGAATCAACTATTCTACCTTTTGGGATTTGGATTAGAATACCGGTGACTATGGAAATAATGAAGGAGATTGTTGTTCTTAATATTAGTTAGATTATTATTATTATTATTTTTAGTTATCTTTTATCTACTAGGGTAATGGATAAATAATATTTGACTATTAAGATTCACGTTAGATATTAAATTACTTTTTATCTAATTTTTTACCAACATAACACAGTCCTATTTGCAATAAAGTAACTAAACTTAAAATCCAAAAGATTACGTATTCGTAAAAATCTGTAAAGTGAGTTATATTATACAGACCCTAAGAGCCAAACGCTGTTTGTATATTTTTATTATTTAGAACGCTTTATAAATCTTCAGTAATAGTTGTTGGTTTTTAGTCTTAGCAAATGCAATAATATCCTCCAATCTGTTTAGAATTAATAATTTCGCAGTTATTTGATGACCAACTAGATTAAGCATCTTGCTATTGTATACAACTAAAATTATACTTAGATTGTTTTACATTAGGAAAAGAAAGTTGCAATGTTTTGTTTTAATTTAGATTTGTTTTATTACTGGTATTTTCAATTAAAGGCTTTATTACTGGATTCATAGAAATTTAAATATCAGGTGTGATATTTTTAAGCTAATTCACATAGCTTTAAAAACCATATGTTTATGCAAAAGGGTTTTAAGAGTAGTTGGTCATTACTATATTATAAATGCTTGAATCATTTTGCTAAGATTAACTATCATCAAAAAAGTATTTTTGAAGATTTTTAGAAGTAATTTTCTCACAATTTAAAGAAATTAGATTACCTTGAAGCTAAAATTATCCTGAATTAGGAAGAGATATAGAATTAAGTAAATTACCAATTTTATCTGATAAATTCATTTAAGTTTGTAAAATATTGTAAGAAGTATTAATTGTATCAACACTTTTTGTTGTTGCATTCAAAATTTTATAAGAGTCAATTATATTTTGAAGAACAATATCATTATTTGCCAAAAGTTTGTTGCTGGTACTATTAGCAATAAGTTATTACTGATTTGATAAAACTGAGTTTATTTGACTTAAAACACTTGAATTTTATGAATCATCAGATGAAAATAATGTTGATTAGAGCTATGATATTACTTTGCTAGCGAATGTTGATAAAAATGATGAGCTTGGTAATTAATTAGACAAACTAAATATAGATGATATTAATGTCATCTTTCTTAAATTTACAGATGGGAGTGAGTAAAGACTACTACTTTTCGATATTTCTTCTCCAATAACACATAAATCAAGGATGCTATTTTTTATTGGTAAAGTAATTATATTTTTAATAGATTAATCAATAGTGTTCAACAATAATTATTCATTTTGTTAATAAGGAAAAACATTTAGCTATATTGTTGAATTGAAAACAGCTAAATATGAATCCATAGCCTAACCAATTATTAATAAATTTCCTGATGGAAGTGTAGTTGTTATTTAATGGGATATGCTTTAATCTTAAATTTGCCTTCTCAAAATATTTTATGGTTTTTAAATCTCAGATTCTTTATCACTGATTTGGTTGTAATAAAAAAATTAGTAGGTGAGAGGGTTATTACTTGTAGTGCATCCAGTGAATAAAATTGTAAATTTAGTTTGAAGAGCTATTCCATTTACAGGACTTACAGAAAGAGAACATTTTTAAGGTGGTAAATTAATGTTGAAATTGGTAACACTTAAACTAGGCATTATGTTAGCAGGGTTGTAAACAGTAAATCTAATTTAGATGATAGGATTATTTTAATTCAAGTTTGAAAAATAATCCCAAATTCTCAATTTGACTTTATAATAGTCAAACTTTATAATTCCTACAACGTTATTGTTATATAAAACAGCACCTGCGTATGTGAGAATATCTGAAGATACATTTGAACCATATATTAATGTTGCAGATATGTTATCGTTGATATTCACTTACTAAAGTTAGGTTGGATCATCAAACTAAATATATAAGGGAGGAATATCTATCTCTGCAAATATTAATAGAGCTGTTTGTTTAGAAATTCTAGTATCTTTCTTACCTGTAAGAGTAAATTGCAAGCTTTGGTAAGGATTGAATGTTCCTCCTTCAATAGTAACATTTAATACATTTTATGGAGGTACATATACTTAATTTAAGTAGTCATAACACTATACACTTCCGTTAGATTAGCCTAAATTTTAACAAGACCAAGTTAATTATATCCCCTATGGTGATGTGACTTCTTAAACTTCATAATCTATGGCTAATCCTGTTATAACATATTGACTTTTATAATTCACTAACCCATCTAAACCACTAGTAATAGCAATAAACAAATTGGATAATTGAGGAGTTATTGAAACATTTTAAGATGAGCTAATAGATTCATTGCTATCTAGTAAAGCTTAAACCTATTAATATAGCAGTTTAATTTTAAAATAATAAATAAAAATATTACTTAAATATCTAATATAGTTCCTTAAGGAATTGAATAAGGTTTAACATATACTTCTATTTGTTGTCCTATAAATTTATCTTAAGTTTAGTTAAGAAAAGGCATACTATTAGAGATAATTTTGATATTCAAAGGCTCTTGAGTAATGCTAGCTCCTGACTGATCACATATTTACACAAAAAAAGAAAAAATAAGTTGAAGGTCCATATATCTTTTAAATATTTTTATTTAAATAAAAAATTATTTCATATTTATCATCATCTTTGTTTTTAGCTTAATATTTAAAAAATTATACGTTAAAAGAAGAATAAAAAATATTAATATTCATACATAGATTATAATTTCTCATTTTTAATATCAATTCAAAAAATTTTTTTTTCTAAAAATTTGGTAATATAATTAATTTAGATTTATTATTTACCTGTATATAGGAGGGTATTTATTTTAGATACTTTAAATAATCACTTATTTACTTTTTTAGTTAAATGTTGTAAATACTAATGTGTTAGTCTAATAAACTTTCAATGTGTATTATAAATTTATTGAAACAGAAGTATCTGGAGGTGTTATATACTTGTTTATCAATAATATTTAACTTTGTTGATTATTAGCTGTTTATATTAGCGAGTTTAAATCTTACAGAGTCAAATCATCAAAACTCTAAGATGGAGTAAGACTCCACTATAACTAAAGGAAACCTCTTTGTGCATCATTTTAAATACTTTAAACCTAAAATAAAATATCATCACATGAATTAACAATTTTATTATATTAAACATTAACTGAAGGAGTAGCTGTTAGCTGCTATACCACTTATGTTAAATAAATAGTATCAATTGGATTTTAATATCCTTAGAATTGAAGAACATTAGCTTAAGTATTAAAATTAATTGTTGAGTTTACCATAATTGTAGCATCATTACCTAATAAAATATTTTTAACAATACATTATTAAATTAAAAATTAAATTGTAATATTTACTAAGAGTAACTATTATTTAAGTTGAGGTAATCTTGCAAATTGAATTTGAACCTAGCAAGTTTAAAGTAGTTGAATCAAATACTTAATTGCATTATAAATTGTTAATTTGAATTAGAGGCGATCCAAACTCGAATATCAAAGTAGGAGAACTACCATCGAATGTTGCTTAAACGACTGCAAAATTATTGTAACTGCATTAGTAAAAGTTATTTCTTTAATCTTGGCTATTTTTACATACACAAGTACTCCCGTTTAGGTTCATCGTCTAATAACAATCCAGGCAATTGTTTGTCTGACCTTTTTAGCAAGATCTGCAAGTAGTAGCACAGTTTTAACAAAACTAAGAACTTAACTAAAGGCATGTTTAACACTAATTCTATTTAAGATTATAACCATTTGGACATATCTAATAGCATCTAAAGGTTTAATCTGTAGGTGAAGCATATAAAGGATTATAGCCATTTGAGCACAAAGTGCAGTTTTATGAATTTCCAGTGCATGTTGAACAAGACTAATCACACTATTAGCACTAATTATTATTTAAAAAATAATTATCAGGGCATGTCTAAAAGCATTAGTAGAAACTCTTTTGTTATCCAGTAATAAGTGGATAATAGCTGTTAGCACATACAGTGCAACTTTTTGAGTCACCAGTACAATTCAAACAAGATTAGTCACACTGTTAGCATTGCTAGCTATTATTAAGAAAATAATTATTTATACAAGAAGTACAACTAACTGCGGTACCAAAGCAAGTTAAACATGATGGGTCACATGATTAACATTTTTACTCGGTAGAATTAAGATCAATTATTACTGCATATTAATTTGAGTTACAATTAATGTAACAATAATTATTTTTTATAGTATAGTTTGTTACACAAGCAGAACATATTCCTGTATTAGTACATTGTGAACAACCTATTGGGCACTATTAATATATTAAAATAAAAAAATAATATTGTTTTTAATTAAGACCAATTTTCATATTTTTTTATTTAAAAAGATTGAAAAAAATCATTCATTTATTTTTTATTTTGTTATATTAATGTCTTTACTCCTTTCTAAGAGTTTGAATGAGATATTATTTTTATAATTGAATATAGAATTTCCCTTTATTTAATGTTGAAAATAAAAAGTTGTCTTTACATATGAGGGAAGAATTACATTAATTTCTAAAATGGTCAAATCTCAAAAAATAAAATAGATAGTAAATAATAGCTATTTATTATTAATATTGAAAAAATACATGATTTGTTTTATTGTTACCAAATTTTATTTTTTATTAAAAAAATGTTAGACATTTATACATAAAGTAATTATTTTTTAATATTATGATTAAGACAGTTTAATGCTTTTTATGGAAATATTTGTAAATTAAGTAGGAAATTTATTCAATTTTAAATATATAATTTATTATTAAAATTGAAAAAAATATGAATTGATTGATTATTAATTAAATTTATTTTTAAACAGTAAATTCTACCAAGAAAATGAAATAAAAATTCTGTATCAAAGAAATTTCTAAAACTTTATTACAATCAATTTGAATGAAGCAAAATATTAATAAAGGTAATTGTTAAAAAAAGTTAAAATTAGAATATTACTTTGAAGTAGACCATCACTTACAAATTGGATATTATACTAGGAATATTTCCAGGATGCATATATGTTTAAAAAGTAAAGTATGAAGTATCAGGTGACATAGAAATTAGTTAATATTAAGATTGTTTATAATAGTTGCTCTGGCATTTCTATTAAGAATTTTATTAACTAATTGGAACTTCTTTATTTAAGTATGAATCTCCATTTCTATGATAAACTAGTATACCTACAAGTTGAGGATAGTTTCCATTTTATAAGTTGAAATTACTATCGTAGCTTATTTAAGCATAAGCTATTATCTATCCTGAACTGCCATTAAAATCAAATAAAATGTCGTTATATTATAATTCAGGGTTAGGATTCATCAAAATTTATTCGCCGCAGTTGCCTTAAGCGAACTGTGAGTCAATAAATTAGAAATTTTAATTAGTAATATATATTCTACTAACAGAATTTGCGATGATATTGTTTTGTGAATCTAATATACACTAATACCCTTTATAATTTAAAAATATCATTATTAACAATTAAATTCTACTTAGTTAATACCTTAATAGTTTTTAGGTATAGGGAGCTATTAAAGCAAATTTTAGCAAATTTAAGCTTTTACACCAGTGCTAAACGATAACATTATTCCGAATAACAAACCTAGAAATTTAATTTAAGCTTAACCATAGAATGAAATCTAATAAATAGACATTTTTTAAAATAATGATTATATTTTATAGAAATTTATTGATTCCTTTTCAATTTATTTATTTATTTTATTTTAATCTAATTTTTGTTATTTACAAAAGTTAATTAATTTGTTTTTAAGAAGTTATTAATTTTTTTGTTACTAATTTAAAAAACTAAGTATGATTTATTCTATTTAAATTATAAAAGCATAAATATATTTGAATAATTAATAAATTAATACATTTCCAAGCACTAACATATTTAAAAATGAAGGAAAATACAAATGTGTTAATCTATCTTAGTAGTTTATTAATAATCATATTTTATTAAATTATTCATGCTCAATTTAAAATTTTCTACAACCATAAATTAATTGCAAAAGATTTACGCCATTTATGATTATTTATAATAAAAATGAAAAAACCACCTTGAAAAAATATAGCACCTCCCAACATTTTTGAGACACTTTTTTAAAAATTAAATATTATTAAATTTGTTAAAAAAATGTATTTAAAATTAAATTTTTTAATTTATTTAAATTATTATAAACTAAATATTTATATATTAATTTCTATTACAAAAAAAAAGATAACAATTTTGTTCTAAAAATAACTAAAATTTATTTTATTAAGGAAATTCCTTAAATAAAAACAGTAATTAGATTTTTTACTTAGTGGAGGATTTATTTTTTATACCAAAATTTTTGTTGAACATAATTTTAATATTAAAAATTTAAAAACAAAAGAGATTAGAGTATTTCTATGCTTTTTAGTATATCAATATATTATAGGAAAATAATCTTTAATAAAAAATGATTTTCAAAAACAAATAATTAGAGTTATCTTTAGAATAGTCTAATATGAATTTTTATTATATCAACAGAATTGATGAATTAAAAGATTTAATTTGTAAGATAATGACATTTAGCAAATCATCTAAATAAAAAAATTATGAAAAAATCTATTTTATTTACTGAGTAATCCCAAAAAAGTTTTTATCATAACAACTAATAAATTCATCAATAAAAACTGAATCTAAATAAATAAAATAGTCAAATAAATTATAAATGAAAGATTAATATAAAATTGTAATAATAATAGTTAATTCATGTATTTTTTATCAAAAATAAAGCTAAAATAAATGATAACCTCTAAAATAGTAAGAATAGCTAAAATATTTGATATTTAAAAAGTAGATTGTGGTTAAAAATTTAAACAATCAATTTAAAATAAAATAGCCAAATATTTTGATTTAATTACTAATAAAATTTAACAAGATTATATTAAAGGAATAAAATTTAAGTGTCACTTTAATGAAGAGAATTTCAAACTAAAAAAGAAAATTATTCTAAAATTAAATAGCATATCTTATTAAACTTTATATTTTTATATTAACTTTCTAAAAGATGGCTGAATACATACTTGATTTTTTAATAATTTGATTTAAATTTTTAACTAAGAAAAAATAAATATAAAATTATTGGTTTTAATAGTTGTTATTTGATATTAAAGTTAATAGATATACAGAGGGGGCGCAAAACTAAATGGACAGATAAAAAAAAATGATAACTAAGAAATTATTGATGGTCAATAACTCATTTATAATAAATATATCGAAGCTAATTGCCCGATCATTTCAGTATAGTTTTGAGCAGTGGTTCAATCTCATTCCTTTTTTATCAATCATTTATAAAATTTGGAAATTTGAAAAAAAATAAGATTTTTACAATTTTGAAATTTTTTCATAAAAATTAAAGGATAGTTAGATTAAGTTAATACAATAAATATTTTTAAACAATAAACAAATATATTATTTATTTCAATATTTTGTATACCATCCTTTTGATTAAATCACTTCTTCGATTCTTCTGGGAAATGATAAGATTAAATTCTTCAACACAGAGTAACGATCTTTGTTAAATCGCATCCATTTTTTTTGAGAAATTTTTTCTAATTCTTATAAAGAAGAAGGAGCTTATTTAGTTATCTATCCTTTTAAGAGGCTCCATATATTTTCGATTGGATTAACATCCGGGCTTGCAGGTGGATAATCTTACACGATATTAAAATTCATTTTTTTAGCAGTATTTTCTGAGGTTTTGCACCTCATAGAATGTTTGGGATCAAGATCTTCAAATATTATAGCGTCTTTCACATTAATATTCATTTTTTATAATGAGTTGACTAAAGCTTTTTCAAGAATTTGCTTTGAGTAGATTTCTCCAGTTATATTTTCTTAAATCATATGGAGTTCTCCTACTCCAACATAACTAATTGAACCCCAAAAACAAATTCCTCCACCACCATATTTTACAGACCCAATAACATTTTTAGGTTCAAGCCTCTCTTCCTTTTTGCATTTGATATAAACATTTCCACTAACTTCAGATTAAAATAATCTAAGTTTGGTTTCATCAGTAAAAATAAAGTTTTTTAAATTTAAGTTTTTACTATCTAATTGTTTTTTGATATTAATTGCAAAATCAAGTCTCTTATTCGCTTTTTCTTAATTTAAAAGCGGTTTTTTTAAAGGCAGGTAACCTTAAATTTAATTTTCCTTTGCTCTTCTAATTATAGTATCTACTGATACATTAAGATTAAGACTTTAGGAGACTTCTGCTTGAATGTTTTACCAAGATTATATATTATTTTATTAAATAATATTGATTATTTTGTTAGTTTTTACCTAAAAACTAAATGCAATTTTTTAACGACCTCCTTTACTTATTTCATTATTTTTTTACATTTTTAACTATTAAGGAATATAATTCATTTATTTTTTAATTCTATAAATTGATTATCTCTTTATTTCTCTATTAAATTTAGTTTTAAATTTTTTTAAAATTTCTTTAATATTAAATTATATTTAAAATATCAATGCTCCTTAAATCCAACCAGTTTATTTCTTGGTTAAATGTTTTCTGTAGTATTATGATTTACGAATTTTTCTTCCTTTTCCTTTACCAGGAGTCATCTTAGTTAATTTAATAGTTTGGAGTAATAATTAATTATAAAGTAAAATTAACTAATTAATAATATATTGTGTTTTTTGAGGAGGGTGAAATATCTTTTTTGAATTTTTGAATTCGAATTCAAATTTTGAAATTTTAATTCAGGATTTAGTTTTATTTGATCAAGAAGATATGTTTTTTGTTATATCCAATATCTCATATTATTTTCAAATGATTTACTTCTAAATTTAAAAAAATAAATTGAGAAATAAAAAAATTTTTTTTTTTCAGTTTTTTAAATCTATAAATTCAATAACTTAACCAAGAAGCAGAATCGCTGAATGTATTATAATTATCGGGCAAGAATATAATTTATAATAATAATAATTGAAAAAAGATTTAAGATATATGTTAAGAGTTCTATTAATTTTTTTACTGTCCATTTAGTTTTGCGACCCCCCTCCCCTGTATTACTTAAAAATTTTAATTTTATATAATTAATAAATAATTTTAGCCATTGTATTTTATTTACTCATGAAAAAATTCATGTTCAATCTATCTTGAATAAATTTAATTTTTAATAAAAGTAATTTAATCCCATTAAAATAATAAAACAAATTTATTTTTTTTTGAATCATAATTTTTACCCTATTATCATCAGAAATTTAGCAAAATAGATTATTATCTTAGAAAAAAAATAAAAATTTTGAAAAATATTTTGAAATTGGAACGAAATATCATTTTAATTTCTTGAATGGCTTCAAATAAACCATCAAAATGTATGTACAAACAAAAAATTAAAATTAAAATCAATTAAAAATATAAATAACCAAAATAATTTTTATACAAATAGAAATTAAAAAGGTCTTTAATACTTTTTGGTTACTCAATTTATTTTATTTTTTCTAATTTACATATTTTTATGAATAAAATAGCCACTCTTATTTTATATAATCTCTTCATTATGAATCCTTATTTTAAATTATAAACAATTTTATATAATTTTATAAATTTAACCTGATATAATATGCCAGACACAAATAGAAATTAAAAAGGTCTTTAATACGTTTTTGTTACTCAATTTATTTTGTTTTTTCTTATTTACTTATTTTATTAATAAAATAGCCACTCTTATTTTTTATAATCTCTTCATTATGAATCCTTATTTTAAATTATAAACAATTTTATATAATTTTATAAATTTAACCTGATATAATATGCCAGACACAAATAGAAATTAAAAAGGTCTTTAATACGTTTTTGTTACTCAATTTATTTTGTTTTTTCTTATTTACTTATTTTATGAATAAAATAGCCACTCTTATTTTTTATAATCTCTTGATTATGAATCCTTATTTTAAATTATAACCAATATTATATAATTTTATCAATTTAACTTGATATAATATGCCATACACAAATAGAAATTAAAAAGGTCTTTAATACTTTTTTGTTACTCAATTTATTTTGTTTTTTCTAATTTACATATTTTTATGAATAAAAATAATCACTCTTATTTTGTGTAATTTAAATTTTATAAAATAAAAAAAACTAATTCTTGTCTTTACAATTAATAAGATTAAAATTTTTCAATTATTAAATATATAATTGATGAATTTAAAAGAAAATTCAAACAATCTTATCTATTTTTGTATAATTAATCTTAACTCTTAACTAAATA
Source organism: Tetrahymena thermophila SB210 (assembly GCF_000189635.1). Taxonomy (NCBI): domain Eukaryota; phylum Ciliophora; class Oligohymenophorea; order Hymenostomatida; family Tetrahymenidae; genus Tetrahymena; species Tetrahymena thermophila. The sequence goes on from NW_002476381.1 coordinate 410,937, forward strand.
AAATAAAAAATTGTGGCTTTATTTGTTTAGAAATTTATTTTTAATTTAAATTGGATAAAAAACTAAGATATGTAGAATAGTCAATATATTTATATTTAAGTTAAGCAAATTTGATTATTTTACTACTTATTCAAAGGTTAAATAATAAAGTAAAATCTTAAAAATTGTCATATAAATGACAAAGTTAAAATAATCAAATTGATAAATATTATTAATAAAAAAAATATATTTAAGTTTGGATCTTACAAAAAACTTATGAAATTTATATTTGGTGCTTGCTTATCCTTAATATTAACTAGTCTTATTGGATTAGGTTATCTGATTTATAAGGATACTCCTTAGAGTTAGTTTAATAAAATTAAGTCTGAATTCGAAAATTTCAAGAATAGATATAACTTGGAGTTCAATGATATCTAGGAAGAGTAGTACAGACTGTTTGTCTTTCATGAAAATTTCAAATAAATAGAACTAGATAATATGAATTCTGATAATGGTTTCATTTCTGGTATCAATAAATTTTCACATTTAACAAAAGAAGAATTCAAAGCTAAATATTTGAATCGTCCTTAAAGACCTGCTTCAGAAATGAAAACCAATTCAATTTTATCTTCTTAATAAAAAACTGACGAAAAACTTCCAGAAAGTGTAGACTGGAGAAAGTTAGGTGCCGTTTCACCAGTTAGAGATCAAGGCAATTGTGGTTCTTGTTATGCGTTTGCTTCTACAGGCGCTCTTGAAGGGTTGTACTAAATAAAAACAGGAAAGTTAGAAGTTTTTTCGCCTTAATATATTGTTGATTGTGCTAAACATTAGTTTTCAAGGGGAGGTAATTATTATGTTATTTATTTACTGTTTTTTCAAAATAAAATAAACACCTAAAAAGGTTGTCATGGAGGATATTCTTCTGGTGTATTCACTTTCGTTAAAGAAAATGGGATGAATTTAGAATCAAGGTAAAAAATTATCTTTAAATATCTTTATTTAATTATTTTTCTGACTTACTTACTTACATACTTACAGATAAAAGTTGATAAAATAACACTTTTACAAAAAAAAATACAAATTTGATTAAAACAACTAACTTTATTTGACTATCTTAACTAATTTAACTTTTAAGTAGAAAATTAAAATATTGTTTGATTTCTACTTTTAATAAAACAAAAATTAACTATAAAATACTTTTAAAATTAATAAATTCTTCAATAAAAAAATTTAATAAACGTTTTAATTAATTAAATAAATATTTTTTATTTATTTAAAAAAAAAGTTTAACTATTTTAAAATAAAAAAAAATTTAATAGATACCCTTATAAAGGTGAAGAAAATGACAAATGTTTAAATTAAGAAACTATCAAGTTTGTTAATGACTTTAAATTAATTAATTAGGGAGATTGCTAAGAGATAGAGAGAGTGCTTTTTAAACAGCCTGTATCAATTTCTCTTGATGCTGAGAAAGTGCAACATTATTAATCAGGTATTCTTAAGTAGTGTTCAGATACAATTAATATAAATCACGAAGTACTTGCCGTGGGTTACACATCTGACTATTTTATCCTAAAAAACTCTTGGGGTTCTGATTGGGGTATTGATGGATACTTCTATGTTTCTAAAAATAATAACTGTGGTACTTGTGATGGGGCTTCATACCCAACTTTATGAGTTTATCTTGAGATAAAATAAAAGAACTTACTTTTTTATGTTTTAATTTGTTTAGTATAATTCATTTATTTGCTCATGATTATATTTAAATTATATTAATTATTTAGTTTAAATATTTAATGTTATTTATAAATTTCATCTAATGTTTAATTTGTAAAAATTATTCAAACAAATAAATTATTTTATTTTTCAAAATTAGCTTTATATTTATTTACCTTATTCCCTCTATTTTCATCAGATATTATGATTAAAAGAGAATTTATATTAAAAATTTTAGCCATAAAAAAATTTTTTGTCCCTTAATTTATGCTGCACTTAATGAATGATGATTTATAGTATGTTATATTTACCAATATAATTTATTAGACTTGAAATAAATTTAAAATTAGAGCCACATTTATCTTTTGTATTATTTTTAAAAATAAATTGAGTAAGTAAAAATCATTTATTTTACACAATACAGATAAGTTAATTATTTTTGCTTTTTAAGACATATATTTTTATGAATAACAACAAAAATAAATAAATAAACAAACAAGTAAATATAAAATGTATTGAATACTCTATATTAAATTGCAAAGAAAATTATAATTTATTAAATAAAACACATAATTTTTATAAATTTGGATTTTGTTTTCATTTTTTTATTGAATAATTATTTAAGAATCTTTCTCTTTATTTTAAATTTATATAAAATAAATAAATGCTTTATTTAAGATTAAAATGAATTATAAGATAAATAAATAGCAATATTTTCAATCTCAATTTCTTTATTATTTATTTTTATAATGATCTAATTTATTGAAATTATTTTTTACAATTCAATAAAATAATATTTTTAGTAATTCAATCTTTAATATTGATTTGCTTGATTAATGAAGCTATTTGTTAAGGAAACATGAAAAAAATAATTAAGAAAAAGTGAGATATATTTTAAGTTAACTAATTTTGAAAGATTTACATGATTATTTCTACTTACATTTAATTAAAAGAGAAAAATTCTTTATTTTAGTTTGTATAGTATGAACTTGTTTTGATAAAATAGAACTAAAGATTATAATTTCAATCTAAAAATAAGGAATTTGATATTATAACAACTGTAGCTACAAAAAATACAATATATTATAAGATAAATATCCTTGCGCATTAGATCTAAATTATAACTTTTTTTGGTAAGTAAACTTTTTAATTTTTATTTTCATAATTAGTGTTTTTATTTATTGGTCATTGAATTTTTAACTCATGTTTTTTATTATTTAAAATAAATTTTATAATTTAAAAGAAATATTTGTTAATAAATAATTTATTTATTTATTTATATATATATATTTAGAGAAATTATTATTATTAAACTGATATAAATAAATTAGTGAATCATGATCATTTCTTGTTAAGCTTTATTTAATGGAAATACCTTAATTATTAGTATATCAATATTTCAATTAAATAACTTTTTAGAAATATCTTTAATAGGATTAAAAAATAATTAATTTTTGATTATACTAAATTTAGTAGATCATAATTCTAACTTAAAAAAAAATAATTACATTATATTACTTTTGCCTTCTCTTTTTTGTGTAATTAAATTAAATTCAAAGATATTAAGTTAAGCTATTAGTCAAAAAATAGTCTATAAGCATAATTTTAAGTTAAGCTTTTAGCTTAACACTCACCTTTTGAGTGAATTAAGATGTAAAGATATAAACAACCCCCTTAAATTTTCTCTCTTAAAAGCGAAGACCGCCAATCTTTGAAAAGAAGTTATTTAATAATTATTAAAAAATTAAATAAATTATTGATAATAAAAAAGATATGAAAATTGTCTTCGGAACTTGCATATTATTAATATTGACTAGTCTTATTGGACTAGGCTATCTTAACAACCAATCTACACCTTTAAGCCAACTTATCAAAATAAAACCTTAATTTGAACATTTCAAGAGTAGATATAACTTACAATTCGATAATAACTAGGAAGAATAATATAGATTAATTATATTCCATGAAAATCTCAAACAAATTGAGCAAGACAATAATGATTCTGACAATGGATTTGTTTCTGGTGTTAATAAATTTTCACATTTAACTGAAGAAGAATTCAAAGCTAAATATTTGAATCGTCGTTAAAGATCTGCTTAAAACTTTTAAAACTATCCAATTCTTTCTTCATAAAAAAACACTAATGAAAAACTACCAGAAAGTGTAGATTGGAGAAAATAAGGTGCAGTGTCACCTGTTAGAGATCAAGGCAATTGTGGTTGCTGTTATGCCATCACCTCTGCAGGAGCTCTTGAAGGCTTGCATAAAATCAAGACAGGAAAGCTAGAAATCTTTTCTCCTTAATACATTATTGATTGTTCTAATGGATAGTTTGATAATGCAGGTATTACAACATTTATAAATTTATATATTTAATTATTAATTTATTTTCAACTAAATGTTATTAAAGGATGTGATGGAGGTACTTCTGCCGGTGTATTTTAATTTGTATAAAAACATGGTATCAATTTAGAATCAAGGTAAAAAATGTTTTAAAAGATATTATTTAAAATAAAATGAAATAAATATTTAAATAAAATAATAAAAAATTACTGAAATGGTTGATTTAAATTAGAAAGAAAAATATTTTGGAATTTGAGTTAATCTAAAAATAACTTGTTAAAAAAATATTAAAGAAAAAAATCAATTAAAAATAAAGAAAAATTATGAATTGTTTTAGAAACAAAATATTCATCAAAAAAGCTTGTAAAATAAATACTTTAACTAATTTTTATCTTAAAAAATACTTAGATATCCTTATTAAGATAAATAAAATAAGAAATGTTTGAACAAAGAAACTATCTCATTTATTAATGGTTTCAAAGAAATTCCTAAAGGAGACTGTAAAGAAATAGAGAGAGTTCTTTCTAAACAACCTGTCTCTATTTCTATAGATGCTAGAAAATTAAAAAATTATTAATCAGGTATTCTTAAACAATGCTCTAAAAAAATTAATTTAGATCATGAGATTTTAGCTGTAGGCTATACTCCTGACTATTTCATCTTAAAAAATTCCTGGGGAACTGATTGGGGTATTGATGGATACTTCCATGTTTCTAAAGATAATACTTGTGGTACTTGCGATGATGCTGCTTATCCTACATTGTGATTTTAATTTAAAATATAAGATATTAATTTCTTAATTTATTCAGTTGTTTGTTTTTTTTTTTGTTAAAAAACATTTAAAGTAATTATATTTTATTTATAAATTAATTAAAACAAATTTTGAGAAATATTTTTAATATTATTTAAATTAAAAACCAAAAAAAACAAATATTTTTAAAGTATGACTTATAAAAAAAAATTTGATCGAAATATTATTGTAAGTTTAAATAAAATCCTAACTTTTATCATTTTATATTAAATCAATAAGACAAATTTAGGTAATTCTATCATCTTGAAATTAATGTGAGCATTCTTATTATAATATCTAATGTTAAAAATCAATATTCTAGTTAGTATTTGGTAGAATTTTAGCATAAAATGTAAAAAGTTTATTGTGTAATAATAAAAATATTAAATTCATATCTAACTGATTTTTTTAAGTTCGTTTTGCTGAGACAGCATACAGTTTTTTAAAAAAATTATTTATTTTGTATCTATATATCAATATGTTTTTATGTAAGTAAACTATATGTTTTAAAAATTAGAAATTTAAAAAAAAAAATCTTTAATGCAAATATTAAAATTTTTTTGCAAGATTAGTATAAAAATAATTTTCTAAAAAAATAAATATATTTGGAATTAGTTACAATATATACATTAGATAGAGTAATAGCTTGCTTGGTAAGTCAGCATAAATATTTGTATTTTAAATAAATTAACAAAAACATAAAAACATATTTTAAATTATTTAAAGTTTTGAATAACCCTCAGTTATGAAAAATATTGAATTAAAATAGCAAGTTATTGAAATTTATTTTAATTAATTTTACTTTTTAAAATTAATACAAAAATATAAAGGTGTATGTATTGATAAGATTAATATTGATTATTTAATAAATAAATATATTATAAAAAACAATTTTTTTTTTTTTGCATGATAAAAAAATTATTAAATTATTAATTAAATAACTAAAATTATAAAAAAAAATTTTAAACATTTAATATCTACAAAATTAAAAACAAACTTCTACCAAGACACAGTAAAATTTAAAAAAAGTATAAAATCCATATTTAAAGTAGCTTAATTCAATTTAATTAAAAAATTAATAATGAACAAAATATCTCTGTGTTTTTAGTCTCAGACATTAGAACGTAAATATTAGAAATAGGTTACTAAAATATACAATAAAATTTTTTAGAGGCTAATTATATGTTTTGCTATAATGGTCAGTATTCCTTCATTGATTATCTCTATATATATAAATAATCAACCAGGAATAATAGTAAGTTTGACAACCATAGGAGGTTGTTTTATTTTTTGTTTTTTCACAAATAGATATTCGTAATACTTCAACATCTGGATTAATGCTGTTAGCCTAATAAATACGATTTTGATATACATATAATTTGTGGTTTTGTACAATGATATCAATGTTGAAGACAAACGCTACCCTTTTTATATTGGAGGAACATACATCTGTCTAAAAACTACATTGGCGTACATAAGTCCTCATTTTCTCTTAACGATTACATAATTTACTGCTTCTAATTTTTTGTAAGCTATTATTTTTAAGATTTTTTAGATTGAATTTTTAAAAGTTGTATTATTTACAACAATTATAAATAACATTATATATTGTTTATTTAATTTTGCTATTAAATAGAATTATTTGGGCAATATGGGATAAGTAGTTTACTAATTACAAATATACCTTTATGGTGTCATATTTATTTTGGGTATACGCACTCTATTTAATACAAAAGAACAAGAGATAAATATTTTTGCATTAGATTTCTTAAAAAGGATGGTCTGAGATAATAAAAAGATTTATCTCTTAAAGTATAATAACACTTAAGTATGATGAAAAAAATAATGAAATTAAATTTGATATGATTAACAACAAAGCTTAAAAACTATTGGGAGTTAATAACGCTGAAGATTTCAAAGTATTTTCAAGAAAATCTATAACTTATAACCTCATTGAAGATTGTGGTGAGTATTAAGTAAATGAACATTATATTCAATAAGGTATATTCGATTAATTAAAATTAGCTTAAAAGGATTAAATGTAAAAGAATACTCTTGAAAATAAAATAATTTAGATATTTAAAAATAGTTTACCAAGTAATTAAAAGAATATGAGAAATTCTAAATTATTAAATGAAAAATTTAGTCAATTTTAATAAAAAGGTAGAAGTTTTAGTGTTAATAATAGTACTGCAAATAATTTGACAGAAGATTCATTTTATGCTTTATATCAAAAGAGTGAAGGATAAAAATTCTAAAAATTGTCAATAAAAGCTTCTAAATTTTAGAATCAAACTGATTATTATTGTTGTTTAGCTATTGAAGAAATAAATGACTATTAAAGAAATGACATACTATAAAATGTTAGCAGAGACAATAAATAAAAATTTTTTGAGTTCTGTTTATATTTAGGTAATAATTTATTAAATCTCTTTTCCACAATTATTTAAATAAAAGATAAAAATTGTTTATTGAGTAAAATAAATAAATTGACCTTTGTTTTTATTGAAATAAAAAATTAATAAGATTATAGAGGATGAAAATCTCCCATTCACTAAATAAACTACTAAATTACCCACTGCATTTTGTTTATTTAATAAATATATTTTATAATATAGGTGAAAAGCTTTAAATAATAATTTAAAATATAAGCAATTAGGCTATTATCTAAGTGAGTATAGTTTAGTGCTACAATAAAATTTATAATTATAAAGATTAGACTAAAATAATTCAAAACTAGTTTAATAAAAACTTTTAAAACTTAAAAGTTACATAAATATAACTAGGAGATTTATAAGATAAAATTATTCAAGGGTTTGCTGATAAGGTCAAAGAAGTTGACATCTAAATTTCATATATAAGATGTCATTCCTCTACTTTAATAAATACATAAGTAGATAAATTAATGCAATTAATATTTAATTTAATTGAAAACGCTATTTAATTTTAGACAAGGGAAAGAGTGTAAAATAGCTTTTGTAAAAATATGAATGAATTTTCGTAAATAATAATGTAAAATTAAGTATCTAAAAAAAGAAGTCCTACAAATCAAAAAAGCTATTGTAATTTTGGATAGCAAGTTTTTAATAGTAACAATTTAGGCATAAACTACAATACGTAATTATTGAATCAATCAAAAATCTAACAAAATATCTACATTGAAGAAGAAGATTCAAAATCTAGTTTTAGCTAATAATATCCTTATTCAAGCAATGATTTTGATGAATTTTATTAACAAAATAAAGTTTTAGATTCAAATTAAATAGAGATATAGTTTGAGCTTCTCTTAGGAGAATAGGAATTGTCTAATGTTATAAAAGTAACTGTTAAAGACCACGGTATAGGAATGTCTCTAAACTAAATGTTAAAAATATTTCAAATTTTAAATACTAAGAACATAGAATTTTCTTCTGAGTATTAAAATAATAACTTTTTAGGATGGAAAATTAATTATCATATTATTGGTAACCTAGGACCTTTTTATAATTTCTTTATAAAAAGCGAAGAAAATTAAGTAAATTAAATTAAATATTTTAACTTAAAATGAATTAATAAAACTTAGAATCTCCATTAACTCGAAAAAAATAATTTTAGAGTTTTTTGAAAATTTAAAAAAATAAAAATTTTTATAAAATATCATTTTAATATTAAAATTTAAAATAAAAAGGGATTAGAGTATCACTTCTATGTTTTTTAGGATATCAAGATATTATAGGAAAATAATCTAAAATAAAATATAATTTTCAAAAATATTTAATTTGAGATTTCTTTAGAATATTCTAATAAGAATTTTTATAATATCAACAGAATTGACTAATTAAAAGATTTAGTTAATAGATAATTAAATTTTTCAAATCTTTTAAGTAAAAAACTTGGGAAAATATCTCATTAGTAGACTGAATACTCCCATAGAAGTTAGCATAATAAGAGCTAATCAATTTATCAATAAAACCTGTGTCAAAATAAATTAAATTGTCAAATAAGCAAATAAAATACAGAAAGGTTAATACAAAACACTACTTTTAATAATAGTTAACTCATATACAAGTTTATCTAGGATAAAGTTAATATCAACAATAACCTTTAAAATAGTAAAAGTAGCTAATATATTTGATAATTAAAACTAAATTAGAGGTCAAAGTTCAAACAAGCCTATTAAAAATAAAATAAATTATCAAATATTTTGATTTAATTACTTCTGAAATTAAACAAGATGATATTAAGAGAATAAAATTTACTGAAAAAATGAAGAAAATTCATTGAATTTTAAACTATAAAAATAAATTATACCTCTATATTTTTCTATCAATTTTTAGATAGAATGATTGATTGATTGATTTTAGATTTATTTATTACTTGATTTGAATTATTAACTAAGAAAAAAAAAAATTAAAAGCATATTTTTAATATAAGCTCGTCTTATTGGATGAGGCTATCTTAACAACTAGTCTATATCTTTAAGTCAATTTATTAAAATAATACCTGAATTAGAACATTTCAAGACTAGATATAACTTAAAATTAGATAACAACTAGGAAGAATAATTAGATTAATTATTTTTCATATAAATCTCATACGAATTGAGCAAGGCAGCAATAAAAATGTCAACGATTTGCTTTTGTGTCAACAAATTTTATCATTTAAATGAAAAAGAATTCAAAGCTATATATTGAATAGTGGTTAAAAATCTACTTCTAACTTTTAAAGCCATCTAGTTCTATCTTCTTAAAAGATCAATGATGAAAAACTACCAGAGAGTGTAGTTTGGAATAAAAAAGGTCATTTTGGTTGTTATTATGTCCTTACCTTTACAGGTGCTCTTGAAGCTTCTATAAAATTAAGGCAGGAAAGCTATAAACCTTTTGCAGGTTTTGCAACATAAATTTGTTTATTTAATTACTATTTTTATATTTAAATAAATTTCACAAAAAGGATATGTATACAAATATGGTATCAACTTATAATCAGGTAAAAATGTTTTAAAATATATAATTTAAAAAGTAAAAAGATAAAAATAATAACTGAAACGTTCATTTAATTTAGAAAAAATAATTTTACTTTGTATATTAAAGTATTTATGTGAGTAAATAAGATGTTTTAAAATTACAAATTTTTAGAAATAAAATCTTAAATATAATTTTTTATTATATATTTGGAACGAAATATCTTAAAACTTTTATAAAAATTTGTAATTATTAAATTCAAATAAACAATAAAAATTAAAACAAAATATTAAAATAAAAAAATCAATTTGAAATAATTATATTATCTATATTTTTTATTCTTTAATTTACTTATAATCTCCTGTTTATGTTTCTTCTTTTAAATTAAGATAATTGTTATTCAACAGTTTTTAAAATATACTGTTAATTAGATATAATATGTGTTATTAAAAATTATTTTATGTTACTTTATTTATTTTTTTTTTTAGAGTAAAAAAAGAAAAATTTGATTAAATTTAGATAGTTAATAGACAATAGTCACACAGTTATGAAAAACACAAATTAATATGGAAAATGTTAGAAAAATATTTTTAAATAATTTTATTTTTTTAAATTAATACTAATATGTAAGATTGAATGATAAACAATCTAATAAATATTAACTAAAATTCATATTGATATATAGCTTAATGAATAAATAGATTAAAATTAAAAATTTTATTTTTGTTTGATTAAAAATATAAAGAATTTTGAAGTAACATATTTATTTATTATATTAATGCTATTCTAATTTATTTACATTACTAAAATAAAACAAAAAAACTTTAAACATTAATTATCTGTTAAAGTAAATACAAACTTCTACATAGACACAGTAAAAATAAATTAAAGAAAAACCCATATTTATAATAACCAAATCCAATTAAATTAAAAAATTAATAATGAATAAAATATCTCTAACCTTCTAGTCTCAGATATTAGAATGTAAATACTAAAAAGACTTTACTAAAATATACAATGTTATTTTTTAGAGGCTACTTTAATGTTATATTTTTATGATCAGTATTCCTTCAATGGCTATTTCAATATATAAATATAATCAATCAGGAATAATAGTAAGCTTGATATCCATAGTTGGTTTATCTTTTTTTTACTTTGCTACAAGGAGATATCCATAACATTTCAACATCTGGATTAATTTTCTTAGCCTAATGAGTTCTTTTTAGATTTATCTACAATGTGCGGTTTTGTAAAATGATATAAATACTGAAGATAAATTCTAAACTTTTTATATTGGAGCATAATACATTTGTGCAAAAACTATATTGGCATACTTAAGTTCTAATTTTCTTTTAATGATTACATAATTTATTGCTTCTAATATTCTGTAAACTATCTTCATTTTTAAATTATCATCTTTAAAGACTTTTTATATTGAATTATTGAATTTGTATTATTTACCACAATCTCAATTTATTTATTTAATTAATTAATTAATTTTGCTATTAAATAGAATTATCTAGGGAATATGGAATAATTAGTTATCTTTTTACAAATATATTTTTATGATGTAAATGATTTTCTGGATATTCACACTCTATTTGATACAAAGGAACAAGAGATAAATATTTTTGCATTAGTTTTCTTAAAAAGAATGGTCTTAGATAATAAAAAGATTTATCTCTTAAAGTATAATAACTATTAAATATGACGAAAAAAATAATGAAATTAAACTAGATATGATAAACAACTAAGCTAAAAGACTATTAGAAATTAATAATCCTAATGAATTCAAAGTATTTTCAAGAAAATCTATAATTTATAGCCACGTTGAAGAATGCGATGAGTATTAATTATATGAAAATTATACTCAATAAAGTATATTTGATAAATTTATAGTAACTTAAAATGATCAAAAATAATAAAAGAATAGTCTTGAAAATAAATTAATTTAGATATTTAAGAAAAGTTTATCAAGTAATTAAAAGAATATGAAAAATTCTAGTTTTCTAAAAGAAAAAAATAGTTAATCTTAATAAAAAGGTCTTACTTTTGATACTAATAATGATACAACCAATAATTCTCTAGAAAGTTCATTTTATGCTTTATATCAAAAGAGTGAAGAATAAACATCCTAAAAATTGTCTATTAAGGCTTCTACATTTTAGAATCAAATTGACTGCTATTGTTGTTTAGTTATTGAAGAAATAAATGACTATTAAAGAATTAATATACTATCAAAAATTGCCTCAGACAATAAATAAAATTTTTTTTAATTCTGCTTATATTTAGGTAATAATTTATTTAAACATTTTTCCATAATTATTTATATAAAAACAAACATAAAAATTTAGCAGTGGGTAAATAAACAAATTGCTCTTTCTTAAATCTTAACTCTCAAAGTTTTTATATATAATGATAATCTTCCATTCTCTAAATAAAGTACTAAACTACCCACTGCATTTTATTTATTTATTTATTTATTTAATAAATATATTTTTATAATATAGGTGAAAAGCTTTAAAATATTATTTAAAATATAAGCAATCAGGCTATTATCTATGCGAATATAATTTAGTGCTACAATAAAATATATAATTATAAAGATTAGGCTAAAATAATTCAAAATTAGTTTAATAAAAATTTTTAAAACTTAAAATTTACATAAATAAAACTAGGAGATTTATAATATAAAATTATTCAAGGGTTTGCTGATAAGGTCAAAGAAATTGATATCTAGATTTCATACATAAAATGCCATTCCTATACTTTAATAAATACATAAGCGGATAAATTAATGCAATTAATTACTAATTTAATTGAAAATTCTAATTAATTTCAGACAAGGTAAAAAGTACAAAATAGCTTTTGGAAAAATATAAATGAATTTTCGTAAATAATAATGGAAAATTAAGTAGTTAAAAATCCTACAAATCAAAAAAGCAAGAGTAATGTGTGTTAGCAAGTTTTTAGTAGTAACAATTTAAGCATAAACTACAATACTTAATTTTTAGATCAATCAAAAGTCAAATAAAAGATCTAAGTTTAAGAGGAAGATTTCAAATTTAATTTTAGTTTTAGTTAGTATCCTAATTCAAGCAATGATTTTGATGAGTTTTCTTAACAAAATAAAGTTTCAGATTCAAATTAAATAGAGATATTGTTTGAGCTACTCTAAGGAGAATATGAATTGTCTAATGTAATAAAAGTAACTGTTAGAGACCATGGTAGAATGTCTCTAAACTAAATGTTAAAAATGTTTCAAATTTTAAATACTAAGAACATAGATTTTTCTTCTGAGTATTAAAATAATAACTTTTTAGGATGGAAAATAAATTATCATATTATTGGTAATTTAGGACCTTTCTATAATTTCTTCATAAAAAGCCAAGAAAACTAAGTAAATTAAAATATTTATTTCAAATTAAAATGCATTAATAATAGAAAAATAAATAAACAATTTTATAATACATGACTTTAATGTTACAAATTTTAAAAAAAAGGGATTAGAGTATCACTTCTATGTTTTTTAGGATATCAAGATATTATAGGAAAATAATCTAAAATAAAAAATTATTTTCAAAAATATTTAATTTGAGCTTTCTTTAGAATATTCTAATAAAAATTTTTATAATATTAACAGAATTGATGAATTAAAAGATTTAGTTAATAGATAATCAAATATTTCAAATATTTAAAGTAAAAAAATTGGGAAAATATCTCATCAGTTTACTGAGTACTCCCATAGAAGTTTGTATTATAAGAGCTAACCTTTTTATCAATAAAACTTGAATCAAAATAAATTAAAAAGTCAAATCAATAAATAAAATACAGAAAGGTTAATACAAAACTCTACTTATAATAGTGAACTCATATATAAGTTTATGAAGGATAAAGCTAAAATAAAAAATAACCTTTAAAATAGTAAAAGTAGCTAAAATATTTGATATTTAAAATTAAATTATAGGTCAAAGTTCAAACAAATAAATTAAAAATAAAATAATCAAATATTTTGATTTAATTACTACTAGAATTTAACAAGATTATATTAATAGAATAAAATTTACTGAAAAGTGTTCTATTAATGAACAAAATTTATTGAATTTTAAACTAAAAATGTAAATTATTCTTAAATTAAATAGCATAAAATCATAAAAAACTCTATATCTTTCTTTCCATTTTTGAATAGAATAACTGAAGGTAAAAATATTTAATTTAAAATAAAAGTTAATGAAAATTTAAATAAAAAGAAAAACAATTACTAAAATGATCTAACTTAGTAAAAAAATATTGTTTATGATTTTGTGTAAATATAAAAATAATTTGTAATTTATTTAAAAGAAAAAAAATTAATAAAAATTTTGAATTATTTTAGAAAAAAAAAAATCTTGAAATTATAGAGGGAAAAAAATTTTTTACAAATATTATATAAGAAAATAAATTTTTAATATATACATAATCTTTAAATTTAATAATGTTTATTTCTAAATTTTATTTAAATCATTACTATTAAATAGCAATTATTATCTTTTAATATTGCAAGGTGATATTTAAAATTCTTAATAGCCCTCAGTTAGGAAAATTATTGAATTAAAATGGAAATAATAGAAATTTATTTAAATTAATTTAAACTTAAAAAATAAATAAAAAAATATAAAGACCTATAAAAAACAATCAAATATCGATTAAGATTAATATTGATTATCTAATGAATAAATATAATATAATTAACTATTTTTTTCTGCATGATTAAAGTATTAAAAATAATTTCGATATTATCATATTTTGTATATAAATAAATTATTAATTAACGTTACTAAAATAAATTAAAAAAGACTTTTAACATAAAATATCTACAAAAGTAAAAATATAAACTTCTACAAAGACGCAGTAAAATTTAAAAAAAGTATAAAATCCATATTTAAAATAACTTAATCCAATTTAATTTAAAAAATAAAAATGAATAAAATATCTCTATGTTTTTAATCTCAGATATTAGAACATAAATACTAAAAATAGGTTACTAAAATATACAATCAAATTTTTTAGAGGCTAATGATATGGTTTACAGCTTTGGTCTGTATTCCTTCTTTGATAATCTCTATATATATATAAAATATATCAGGAATAGTAGCATCTTTGTCAGCGATAGGAGGTTGTTTTATTTTTTGTTTTGCCACAAATAGATATTCATAATACTTTAACATCTGGATTAATGTTGTCAGCCTATTAAATTCGATTTTGGTATATATATAATTTGTGGTTTTGTACAATGATATTAATGTTGAGGATAAACGCTATCCTTTTTATATTGGAGGAACATACATTTGTATAAAAACTACATTGGCGTTCTTAAGTCCTCATTTTCTCTTAATGATTACATAATTTACCGCTTCTAATATACTGTAAGCTATTTTCTTTAAAGGGTATTATCCATAAAAATTATATTATATTATTTATTTAATTTTGTATCAAATAGAATTATATATGGACTATGGGATAAGTAGTTTTCTAATTACAAATATACTTTTATAGTGTCTTATTTTTTCTGTGTATATGCACTCTACTTAATACAAAAGAATAAGAGATAAATATTTTTGCACTAGATTTCTTAAAAAGGATGGTCTGAGATAATAAAAAGATTTATCTCTTAAAGTATAATAACTATTAAATATGATGAGAAAAGTAATGAAATAAAACTTGATATGATAAATGACTAAGCTAAAAGACTATTAGAAATTAACAACCCTGAAGATTTCAAAGTATTTTCAAGAAAATCTTTAATTTATAACCTCATTGAAGATTGTGGTGAGTATTAAGTAAATGAACATTATATTCAATAAGGTATATTTGATTAATTAAAATTTGCTAAAAAGGATGAAATATAAAAGAATAGTCTTGAAAATAAATTAATTTAGATATTTAAGAAAAGTTTATCAAGTAATTAAAAGAATATGAAAAATTCTAATTTGCTAAAAGAAAAATATAGTTAAATTTAATAAAAACGCCTAAGTCTTAATGCTAATAATGGTACTACGAAAAATTATTCAGAAGATTCATTTTATGCTTTATATCAAAAGAGTGAAGGATAAACGTTCTAAAAATTGTCAATAAAAGCTTCTACATTTTAGAATTAAACTGATTGTTATTGTTGTTTAGTTATTGAAGAAATGAATGATTCTTAAAGACATAACATACTTTAAAATGTTGCCAGAGACAATAAATAAAATTTTTTTGAGTTTTGTTTATATTTAGGTAATAATTTATTTCCACAATTATTCAAATAAAAACATAAAAATTTAAAAGTGGGTAAAATAAATAAATTGCCTTGATTTTACTTGAAATTAATTTTGAATAAGAATATAGAGGATTAAAATCTCCGACACTCTAAATAAACTACTAAACTACCCACTTCATCTTTTTATTTAATAAATATATTTTTATAATATAGGTGATAGGCTTTAAAATATTATTTAAAATATAAGCAATTAGGCTATTATCAAAGCAAATATACTTTAGTGCTATAATAAAATATATAATTATAAAGATTAAGCTAAGATAATTCAAAATTAGTTTAGTAAAAATTTCTAAAACTTAAAAATTACATAAATATAAATAGGAGATTTAAAAAATAAAATTATTCAAGGGTTTGCTAATAAGGTCAAAGAAATTGACATCTAGATTTCATACATAAAATGTGATCCCTATACTTTAATAAATACATAAGCAGATAAATTAATGCAATTAATCATTAATTTAATTGAAAACTCTATTTAATTTTAGACAAGAGAAAAAGTATAAAATAGTTTTTAGAAAAATATTAATGAATTTTCATAAATAATAATGTAAAATTAAATAATTGAAAAAGAAAATCTTTCAAATCAAAAAAGCAATAGTAATTAGTGTGAAAAAGTTTTTATTAGTAATAATTTAGGCTTAAACCTCAATTCTTAATTATTAAATCAATAAAAAATCAAACAAGAGGTCTAAATATAAGAAGAAGATTCAAAATCTATTTTTAAAATGTAGTATCCTAATTCAAGCAATAATTTTGATGAATTTTATTAGCAAAATAAAATTTTAGATTCAAATTAAGTAGAGATAAAGTTTGAGCTACTCATTGGAGAATAGGAATTGTCTAATGTAATAAAAGTAACTGTTAAAGACTATGGTATAGGAGCGTCTCTAAGCAAAATATTAAAAATGCTTGAAATTTTAAATACTAAGAACACAGATTTCTCTTCTGAATATTAAAATAATAGCTTTTTAGGATGGAAAATTAATTATCATATTATTGGTAACTTAGGACCTTTTTATAATTTCTTCGTAAAAAGTCAAGAAGACTAAGTAAATTAAAATAAATATTTTAACTTAAAATGCATTAATATTATATCATATTCCTCCCCTCCATTCACTTGAAAAAAAATAATTTTTGATTTACTGAAAAAATATTAAAAAAATAATTTTTTGTAAAACATAATTTTAATATTAAAAATAAATTAAAAAAGGGATTAGAGTATCACTTCTATGTTTTTTAAGATGTTACAATATTAAAGGAAAATAATCTATCATAAAAAATAATTTTCAAAAATGACTAATTTGAGCTTTCTTTAGAATAGTCTAATAAGAGTTTTTATAATATCAACAGAATTGACGAATTAAAAGAGTTAGTTAAAAGATCATCAAATATTTCAAATCTTTTAAAAAAAAGTAGGAAAATATCTAATTAGTTTACCGAATATTCCTGTTTGTATTATAAGAGCTAATCAATTTATCAATAAAACCTTAATCTAAATAAATTGAATAGTCAACTCAGCAAATAAAATACAGAAAGAGTAATACAAAACTCTACTTATAATACTTAACGCATATACAAATTTATCAAGGATAAAGTTAAAATAAATGATAACCTCTAAAATAGTAAAAGTTGCTAATATATTTGATATTTAAAACAAAATTATAGGTCGAAATTCAAATATTCTATTTAAAAATAAAATAAATCGTCAAATATTTTGATCTAATTACTACTGAAATTCAACAAGATTTTATTAAGAGAATAACTAAATAAGTGTTCTTTTAATGAAGAAAATTTATTGAATTTTAAATTATAAAAGCAAATTATTCTAAAATAAAATAGCTTAGAATCTAATAAAACTTAATATTTTCTATCTATTTTTAGATGCTAAAGGTACTTCTGCTGGTACATTTTAATATGTTCAAAAACATAAAACACGGTATCAACTTAAAATAAAATTAAAAATGTTTTAAAAGTTTTTATTTAAAATAAAATTTTATGAAAATTTAAATAAATTGATAAACAATTACTGAAGTGATTGATTTAATTTAGAAAAATATTGTTTGTCTATAATTTTGTGTAAATCTAAAAATAATTTGTAAAAAATTAATTAAATGAAATAAATCAATTAAAAAAAAAAATTGAACAAAAAGCATGTAAATAAATTAACTAGTTTTTTAATATTAAAAAATAACTAGATATTCTTATTAAGGTAAATAAAATAAAAAATGCTTGAATAAAGAAACTAACTCCTTTATAAATGGTTTCAAAGAAATACCTAAAGGAGACGTAAAGAAATATAAAAATTTCTTTCTAAACAACCTATCTCTATTCCTATTGATACTAGAAAATTAAAAAATATTTTAATCAGGTATTCTTAAGCAATTATTTTAAAAAATTAATTTAGAGCATGAAATTCTAGTTGTAGGTTTTACAATTGACTATTTCAACTTTAAAAATTCTTTATGAACTAATTGGGTTATTGATGGATACTTCCATGTTTCTAAAAGTAAATCTTCTGGTATTTGTGATGATGCTTACCCTGGATTTTTATTTTAATTTTAAAATATAAGTTTGAGTTACTTGTTTTTTTGCTTAAAATTAAAATTAATGATCTTTTAATTATTTATTAATTAAAACAAATTTTAATATTTTTTTAAAACTTATAATTTAAAATACAAAAAAACATATTTTTTATTTTCTAAATTTTATTTGCTATTTTTTATACTGGTTTGTTATTTTAAATAAAATCAGAATTTTTTCATTTAATATTAAATCTCTTGAACAAAAATTCAGATTATTTTATCTATCTAAAGAATAATATGAATATTTGTTATTAAGTGAATGTTTAAAATTCAAAATATTAGTATTCGTTTTGGAATAATTTTGCACAAAATACAAAATGTAAAAAATTTATTATTAATAATTCGTATTATTCATTGTTAATACAAACACTAAATACCATCAATCATTATTAATTAATTAAAAACTCTTTATATTAAGACCACTTTTTAAAATTTTCTGGAGTTTGATTCTATTAAGGCCTCTGAATAAAAACATTTAAAATATAGAAAGAGTAAAATTAACTAAAATCATAAAAATTAAATGAAATATCACCATATGTATCAACACAATATGTGATATTTTAATTTCATGATTAGAAATAAATTATAATTATTGTAAAAAATTGTAAAAGAAATTATATTAACACTTTAAATACTTTCTTTATAGATAGATATATTATTTAAAAATAGTAAAGTACTTTAAAAAAACCAAAAAGAAAAAATCATGATTAATAGACAAAATTTTAATTTATTTTAACCACACAATATCTAACAAAGCAAATTTGATTATTAAATTTTATGTAATTTAAATATGAAATAGGTGTTTTTATCAAAAGTAAAATACTTTATAAATTGATTGACTGCCATATATTCAAATAAATTATAATTTTGTTAAATTTATAAATTTTAAATTTATTCATTTCAAAAGAAAATGAAATATTTATTGATAGTATTTCTATGAAGTAAGCTAAATAAATTGTATTGTTTAATAACTTATATTATAAAAATTAGTTTTGAAGGATAAAGTGTTATTTGATCAATTTAAACTGTCTTATAAATATATAATTAATGTAAATAATTTAAAGATTGTAATTGTTTATATCAAGTTAAATTTTACCACACCTTACATACAATTTTGATATTAATATCTAATTTTTTTGGTAATCTAAATTATATAAAAATCACTCAAATTAAAAGATATAAGTAATCCGACTTCGTAAAACTTTAAAAAAAAGATAAGAAAAACAATATATATTTAATTAAATTTATTACATGATACATGCAAACAATTTTCAGAAAAAGACAATTTATGATTTAAAAAAAGATGAATAATTCTTTTAAATATTTTAAGCTTAAAAAAGCAAATAATTATAATTTTTCTAAACTAGAACCATTAAATTGTAAAAAAAAATTAAAAACTGAAAATGATTTGAATCAATTATTTAGTAATTTTGGATACAAATTGATTTTTACTGGAATAATATTTTCAATAATTATGATAATGTAAATCAATAATTTTGAGTGAATATTTATTTTATATTTATATCTCAAATATTACAAAATATCTTTATTGCTAAAAAGTAGAAAGAGTAAATAAATACAATAATTAGATAAGAATATCTTGCTAAAATGGCAATTTTAGGTTTTATTATTTTTTTTTACTGATTATTTTAAAGGACACTATCCTTTTTTTAAAGGAATTATTTACTATAACTTGAATAGATTAAAAATAAATTTTACTAGACCTATTATTTATTGATAAATGATAATTACATCAGATATAAGTTTATGAAAAAGAGTATTTGAAAGGTTAAGCATTAGGAAAAACTCTTTATTATCTTATTATTCTCTGATTGGTAGTTTCTCTACTAAACAGATTTTATGAGTACTTTTGCTTTAAATAAATAATTATTTTTTGCTTTAGATAAATAATTATTTTTTGATAAAATAGAGTAAAATTATATTAAATAATGTCTTATTTAAGATTTACAAATAGATATTTTATTTATTCACATGATAGAGTATTAATTAATAACTTTTTAACTTTAAATCAAATACATAAAATTAAGATATAAATTAAAAGGGTTTGGTTGCCATCTTATTTAGTTTCGATTCTGATAAAAAAGTAATTAAAAATATTGTTTACAGAGACAATATTTTATTAAATAAATAAAGAGAGTAAGTGAATTAAAAACTATTCCTTTTACTAGTTTGAAAATATATTGGTAGATTTACTTAGATTACAAAATGAATAATGAATGATAAATCACAATTTTAATGTTTGTTAACTTTATGGTATATATTTTGTTTGTAATTTAATTAAAATTAAGATGAATAAGACTTTTTTTTTGCACAAAATCTATTAATTGATTAATAATAAATATTGTATAAACTATATTTATATTTTTTAAAGTAAAAGTAAAGAGATATCTATCTATCTTTCTTTAATCATTTTAATATATCTCTTAAAGGATAGTTATGAATCGCCTTTCTCTTCATTTTAAGTCCCAAATTCTAGAATAGAGGTTTTAAAAAGAAATAAGGGGAATTTACAGCAAGATCTTTTTAAATATTTTAACAGCTTATTTTTTTATTGTAGGGATACCTTGTATTATTATTTCTACTATTAAATGGAATACTTCTGATGTTATAGTTTATTCAATATCTTCTTCAACATGTATAACATATAGTCTAGTGCTCAATTACTTTCCTTAGTATTATAATCTATGGATTAATTCTCTTAATTTATTTGCCTCCTTTATGATGGGAGGTTAAATATATTTATTTGGGCCAACTACCGGCATTCATGATGATTATGTCCTTTTTTATTTTGGAGCAGCTGGCTTTTCTCTTCACATAACAGTTGCTTTTTTATCATCCAACTTTATAATGACTCTAGTGTAGACTTTTAGCTCAACTGTTCTGTAAGTTTTACATATTATTTTACATCATAAACATGAAATTATTTTAGTAGGCTCAATAATTTATTCTTTTAATATCAAAAAAAGTGGCTTATTTTGTATGGATTTAATTTAGAGATAAAAAATTGATTGAAAACATCAAAAAAATTTGCTAAAAATTATATCAAATAATTGTTAATTTAATAATTATTAGGTATTATTCAATTTGCTGGTCACCACAAATTTATGCATATAAGTATGCATATGGGGCTTTCACATTATTTGTATTATTTTTCATATATCTGATATAGAAAAATAGAAGAGAGATATTTCTGCTGAGAGAGTATGAAAAGGATTGGGTTTAGATAGTCAAAAAGGGTTTATCTTCAAGTATAATTACTGTTAAGTATGACCAAAAAGATAATTCTATAAGCTTAGATATGATAAATGAATAAGCTAAAAAGCTATTATAATTGGCTACTCCTCAAGAATTTAAAGATTTTTCGAGAAGGACTGTAATTATAGACAAATTTGAAGATCATGAAGAATAGGAGTCGATAGCTAAACTCGAATAAAGAAACTAATTTTATATGCAATAAAAACAAAAGAAGGAAGATAAATCTAAAAAGACATTAGAAAATAGAATTATAAATATTTTAAAGATGCACATAATCCATAAGATGAAGCTAAATTAAAAATCCAATCCCAAAAATGAATAAAAAATGGACAAAAGTGTATATGTAGATGAAGAAATTATCCACTAAGGGATAGATAACTAAATTGAAGATTTATTCTATGGAATTTTTAAAAAGAGTGAAGATTCTACAGAAAAGAGAATTTCAATAAAGGCATCCACATATCAAAACTAAGCTGATTGTTATTGCTGCCTAGTAATCGAAGAAGAAACCAATAATTAAAAAGTAAAAATTTTAGAGAGGGTTAACAAAAGCTTTGAAAGGAATTTTTTTCAGTTCTGTCTTTTTGTAGGTAAAAATATATATTAAAATACGAAAATATATTTTTATGGTTATATCTGAAAACAAGCAATTTTTACCAAATTAAATAGATTAAAAATTATAAATTTGCTTCCTGCCTTCCTTTGATTTGATATTACTTGTTTAATCAAATTTATTATTACTTTGCTAATTAATAAATAAATTTCTTAAAATTAATAGCAAATTTATTAAACACATGTTTGATTTCATTAATTTAATAAAATAATGAAGCTGATAAATAATCAATAAAGTTAATTTTTTATTATTTTTACTTTAAATTAAAAATAACCTTTATTTCATTAATTAATTATCTTTTTAATATTATATTTTTAAATAGGGGATAAGCTTTAAAATATAGCTATGAATATCTAGAATGTAAGTAATATCAAAGCAAACATATGTTAATGCTATAACACTATTTATAACTATAAAGATCATATTCAACTAATTAAAAATTAATTTAAAATGAAAATAAACAACCTAAATATATCGCAAATAACTCTAGAGTAGCTAAGACAATCTATATTTCAAAGATATGTCAATAAAACTCATGAAATAGATTTAAAGATAAAATTTATAAATTGTAATTCTGATACAGTTGTAAATACGTTTGTTGAAAAGCTTAATTAACTTATTATGAACTTGGTAGACAACTCTGTAAAATTCCAACAAACTAATTAGTTAATTAAAAACAGATATTTATTTCCAGTAACTCCTCTCAAATAAAGCAGCAGATTTAGATCATTTAGTAAAAGCTAAACATATGTTCATAGTATTTTAAAGCCTAATGATCATGCAAGATTAGACTAAGATTTAACGGAAACGGTGATACTGCAGAAAGACATTAAGCAATTTAAAGATCTTAAAATTGACTTTAAAAATAGTTTAACTGCTTAAAAAGAAAATAATATATTTTTAACAAGTAAAGTAGACGTTGATGATATTCAATTAGATTAAAGATAGTAAAATGATTAAGTATCAATTAATTAAAATAGTTCACTTTAAAAGGATGTTACAATTTAATTTGAACTGATTAAAGGAGAATGTGAAGAATCCAATATTTTTAAAATCACAATAATAGATTATGGAAAAGGTTTAAGTCATCATAAATTGCTTAAACTTCTACAAATCATAGGAACTAAAAACCCAGCTTACAATCCTCAGTTCTAAAATTTTGATTATCTTGGATGGAAAATAAATTATCACATCATAGGAAACATAGGTCCATTCTACAATTTTTTTGTGAAGAGCAGTGAAAATTAAGTAAAAATTTTTTATCAATTTGCTTTGTAATAGAGATCTAATTTTTATATTTAATCAAAAATAGGGTTTAGAATATCACTTTTACATCTTTTAAGATATAAAAATTCTCTATCAGAATGATTAAAATCAAACAAAAATATTTTCAAACAATCATTTTTAGGAGTACTTAGAAAAATCTAATTAAAATTTCTATCACATAAATAATCTAAATGAATAATTGGCAAAGATCAGAAAATAAAGTGAAGAAAATAATTCTAATATTAAGTCTTTTACACCACTTTAACAAAGCATTAAATTTTCAACAGTCAATCAAAATAAAGTAGTAGAAAATAACACAGATACACACTCTCTATTTGGATATCAGTCAATGATATTAACTGATGATTTTACTTCTTAATAAATAATTCCTCCTAAAAACTTAAATTACTAATTAGCAACAAAATTCATTTTAGATAAAACACCTCCATCCTCACCAATAACTTATTTAAAATGGTTAAAAGAAAAAAAATGATAAAATAATTCCATAATATTTTATTATAATCTGACATATAAAATACTAAATTTTTGATCACTCTTTAATTACATTAAATAAACTTTCAAAACAAAAAATAATTAAGTATTTAAAATTAAAACTCAAAAAAAAAATTAATGAGATGAATTTATAATTTTATATTAATTAAAATCTTTTGCAAAATTATATTATTATCAAGAAGGATTCTGTTTATATGTAATCATCAGAAACTCATAAGTTATTATTCTCTTTTTAACTAATATTTAATTTCATTATCTTCTTAAATATCAATCATCCTTTATAAATTAAATTAAATTTATTTATTTAATTTAATATTATCCATTATAAATTTATTTATTTAATTTAATATATTGAAATAAAATAATTAAAATAGTTGAATATTATTTTGATAAAAAAGAATTAATTATTGATAAAAAAATTTATTTTATTTTTTAAATTTAGATTGTTTTATTAGTTGTTATTGTTGTATAAAAGATTTATTTCTAATAATTAAAAACTTATAAGTTAATTTATTTATCTTTCTTATTATCAAATTAAGAAACAATTAATTGTAAATTTGTCTAAATTAATGAAAATTTATAAAAAGTTTGATTATTCTATTATTTGCTTCTATTTTTATAAATGTTTTTTTTAATAAATATACGAAATATTTTTTGTATTTAGTTAAAAAAATACAAAGAATCTTTTTACAAAATTTTAAAATTAATATTTTCAAAAAATACCAACTTTTATAGGAATTAAATAAATGAAAAAAGCATTTGTGTTTATTTTATTAGCTGTTGCATCTTAATGCTTTTCTTTTGATTTATGGGGTGCTTTAAGTTTTGGGGCAACCAATAAGGAAAAACCTGAGCCAAAGAAAAAGTAATAAGTAACAGGACTAATGACATATTTTGAACCAAAAAGATTAGAATTTAATCTCCCTAAATGCTTGAGAAATATTGCTGATATAATTGAAGAAGTTGAAAGCTTAAAGACTCTAAATTCTTTTGAAGTAACTTTAGAAAAAGTTGTTGAAAAAGTAGCCCATTATTCTGAAATGCTTGTAAGTTGCGGATTTGCATTTTAGTATCAGCAAGTCTTTAAATTGTTTAATACTGTGAAAAACATGTAAATGGATCAACAAGGTACTTGTGGATAAAGTTAATCTGAGTAATGTGGAGGTCAAATGTTAAATATGGAAATCAAAGTAGCTAATTAAAGTGCTGAATAAACATTCTATTAAAAAATATTACCCTGTGCGACAAAAGTCACAGAAATTTTTACCTTTTACTCATCAAAAAAATTCAACTAAGATACAAATTACTTTGAAGAGTTTAGAATTTTTACACAATCAATTATCTATGCAGAGGAGTGTTCTCTTCTTATTTTTAATGATTTTATGGAGAGTAGTAAGCCCTGCTTGACTAATTTTGATAAATTAGTAACCTAATATCATGAAATTACAAAAAGTAGTAGCATATACTTAGGATTAATCTCTCAAGGTCCTACGATGATTAGCACTTTTAACGATATGGTTTCAGTTTGTAAGAATTAAATATTTGAAGCTATTTTACCATCTAATTAGAATGAATAATGATGACAATATCAACAAAATTTAAAAGTAAATCAAAAACGCTACAAATCTGATAATTAAATGTAAAATACAAAAAAAATGATTAATAAACTAATTTGAATTACAGAATTTAATATTCAAAAAGATATATTTCAGTTAATGTAAGCTTTTTTTTACTTGGCATCTTTAGGCAAACTAAAATGTTTTTAAAATATCTTCATATAATAAATTATTTATTTAATTATTTTATCTAATAATGGAATGATCAATAAATCATTAATAATTTATTTGAATATTTATGTTTTTTTATTTTCAGTTGAACTTTTAGAATAATAATTATAAAAAATTAATACTTAAAATAATTATATTTAATTTAAATATTAATATCATACTATAATAATATATTTATTTTACATTAATGTTATTAAACTAAACAATAAACATACTTAAAAAAGTTAATCGATAGATTTTTTATTATAGTTAATAGTTAGAATATTATATTTATTAATCTACCCATTAACAATTTATTGACTTTAAACCTAAGATATGCTTTTAATTTAAATATGATTTATAATGAGCAACATATAAATTTGGCATAAACTTATTTAATAATTTAAAGATATTTTTTATGTTTGATTATTGATTTATCATCTTTATCTAATTTATTATTATTATTATTATATTTATTTTTATAAATTTAATTTCCGCGAATTAGACAATTAATAAATATTCAAAATAAGAAGAGGTATTTAGGAGGGAAAGAAAACAAACAAACATCAAGTGAAATAGTAGAAATATAAGAAAAAGGAAATGTCAGCAAAAATAAAATCTACTTTAAAGTTTGTCACGTAATTAGTTAAGCTTATAGTTAGAGTTGTTAGGAATGACTAAAGCATAATTCTATTTAGAAATTGACATTCACAATTTAAAAAGGCGTTATCGAAGTTAATATTTATTAATTATTTTCAAAAGGGAAACATCAACCAGAAAAGAAGATTATAAAAAAATGAATACAGTATTATAATCACTATTTGATAATAGCGACTCTCTAGAGTTTAGATAACCTGTGGATTACTTAGGTAAAACGTTTACTTCATTAGAATATGCTTTTTTAACTTTTAATCAATAAAATTTAGCTTTAGGATTAACTGACTATCCAAATGTGGTTAAAAAGCCAATGGACTTATCTACTGTTAAAAATAAAATAAATACACAAAGTTATGACACAATAGAAGACTTTTTAGATGATATTTAATTAATTTGGGATAATTGTAAATTATATAATGCTTAAGGATCTGTAAATATTTTATTTATTAAGATACTTATAAACAAATATGATTAGTTATCGATACATAAATATATGTAAATCTTTTAAATAATTCATTTAATTATTAACAGTGGATTTGGAAGTTAGCAGATAAATTAGACAAGTACTATAAAAAGCTTATAAAAAATTATTTGCCTATGGTCCAAGTTCAATAAACAGTTGGAAGTAAATTAATTTACATATTTACTAAATATTGATCGATGATAAATTTTTAAAATTAAAATATTAGAAAAAGAGAAGAAAGATGATAAAGCAAGGTAAACTTAATTTTTTGAATGAGATAATGAACAAAGAATTTTTAAAAGAAAGATAATGAAATTGATTAATCTTTTTTATTAAGGTATTTTAATGAGCTAAAATATTTTTTATAAATTAGCAAATAATAAGATGTGTATATTGATAATTTTTAAGAAGAAAAAAGCTCATTTACTGCTAAAATTAAATAACTTACAGAAGAATAGTTAGGTAGTATAGTAGAATAAATTAGATTAGAAAATCCTTAAGCATTTATAAGATTAGATAATAAAAAGTTATAAGTTATTGTTGATAGCATCAGTTTTGAATCTTTATAAAATTATAATACGTAAATTTTGAATATTTTTTGAAAACCTATTGAAATTATTTCTATAAAAATAGTTAAATCGATAACTGGTTAATCCCTGTTAAGACTACAAATAAAAGAAGTAAAAATAATTGATAAATGATCTTAATTAAAATACTTAGTTTTATATCATAAAAATTATTTTGAATTTTAATTTTACATGTATGTACCACATTCATATTTTATAAAAATTCAAACTCAGGTGATTTTTTTTGTCTATTTTATTTATTATATATATTTTTTCTTAATTTTATAAGTAATATAAAATATTTATCTAAAAATATATCATCTGTTTTCTTATTATTTAATATTAAATTGATTTCTTTTGGTTTTTATTTAAATAAATTATTTGAGTATTTGTTAAAAACCAGCAATATCTTATAAATAGAAAAAACCTTAAATCTAAAAAGTAATCTATTTAAGATTGAAAATGAAAAGAAAATGCAATTATAAATTAATTTATACCCATTTATAAAGTCGTTTATTTTTTTATACTATTTAGTTTTAATAAAATTTATTTATTTCAAAGTAAAATAAGGACAATAATATTTAGTAAAATTTAAAACATGAAGATTTAAATTCATTTTTGAATTTTTTATTTATTTTTATTTTTCGTTTATCATTTTAAATTCTGAGTCAAAGCTTACCTTAAGTTTTAATGGAGAAAACATATGAAAAAATTTTCAAAAAAAAAAAAAATGCCAAAAAAAATTTAAAGATTTTTCATATTTTTTAAAAAATATTCAAATATAAAACTATTTTAAAATTAGAGTAGTTTTAATAATAATAAACCTTCTATTAATTTTATTATTATTTTTGATTTAGATTTATAGCTTATTTGGATATTAATAAAATAAAATTAAAAAATAAGATAAAATATGAATGAATTCATTTAAATAAAGAGTGTTATTTTCATTCAAATTTGTTTTTAAAGTAATTAATCAAAATAATTAGTCAATAAATTTATATTTACATAATATAAAAAATATATACAATATAATTATTTGTTTTTATAATAATTTTATTTTATTCTATATTTAAAAATAATTTAACTTTATTTTATTTATTTATTATTTAAACTTTAAGTGGCAGAGCACTATAAATAAGATAACAAAAAAGGTTTTTATGGACTATTTATTTATTTTGATATCAATTTTGTGATAAAGCTAATATATTTATTTATATATCATATTTATAATATAATTATTTTAATAAGTTAAGGATAGGTTTTTATTTATTTATTTATTATTAGTTTTTAAGTTGGAAGCTTTCTAGTAAATAGCTTATTTGGTTTGATAAATTATAATATTTTATTTGAAAAATTTTGTTTGCTTCATTAGAATAATTTTTTATTGATTAGTAGTGTTTTTTAATTATTTTAAATAAAATATTATAAATTCAAAATATTTAGTTAATTAGTTTGTGAGTGAGTGATTGAGTGATTTATTCTTGTTCAAATCTTCATCATTCTTATTAGATAAGCAAATAAAATAGGCTTCGAAAATTTAGTTTTATTAATTTTAGTATAAATTAAGGTTCCAGTTTTTTGTACGACAAATTAAAGAATTTGTTTTATTTCTACCAAAATTTCATGGATTTCCTACAAAAGTCCATTTTTAAAATAGTTCTTATTTTTATCCAGTTTAAGTTGTGAACTATAATTTGATTTTATTTAATTTAGTAGGGGAGACTTGAAATTCACGATCTTCAAAGATATCTTCGTTTTATGTGTACATTTATTAGGTAAGTTAGATAGACTTAGGAGGTTTTACGTTCCTTTATTCATTATAAAAATAAAAATTTTAATTTTCTATAAAAGTAATTAATTAATTAGTTTTTTACTTTTAAGCTAATTACTTCCAGTCAATGCCCTAGAAAAATGGATGTCTTTTAATTTGATCTGGAGTAGGTCTAAATCTTGGGTCTTTAGAAAGCAGCTAAATTTAAACAAAAATTTTAATTAAATTTTTAAATGGAAAATATGAATTACTTTAATTAGCAAGCTTTTAGCAGTCCTTGAAATAAAATTGGGAAATTTGAGCTGATTCATTTAAATATTGTTGTAAATTGTGTTCCTATAATAAAATAGAATGAATAAATATAAATTTAACTCTTATAAATAAAATATTCTACTCATCTTTTCCATAAAAGGGAGGCTATCCTGTAAGCATTTCAAATATAAATATACCGAGAAGATAAAGATCAATTGACTTTCCGTGACCCTAGTTCCTTAAAATTTCAGGTGGCATATAAGCAACTGAACCACAGAAGCTACGAGCACCCTAATCATATTCTCTAACTCCTTCTTTTGAAAGACCGAAATCTGTAATTCTCACATGTCCATCTTCAGCAATTAAAATATTTTAAGCTTTTAAGTCTCTGTAAATAATATCATGATTATGCAAATACTCTAAAGCTAAAAGAACTTCTGCAGCATAAAATTATGCTTTTGATTCAGAAAACCTGATTGCAATAAAAATTTTATTAATAAATTATTTGACTTATAGAAAAATTAATTAATTTGTTTGTTTGTTTGTTTGTTTGTTTGCTTGCTTGCTTGCTAACTTATTGAGAATAGTTTAATTATTTTATGTAAGAAAATAAAGTTTACTTTTTTTCAAACTTAAGATGCTAGAGGATGTCACCTCTTTTTCCGTTTTCTAATAAGAAGAAAAGTTTATCTTTAGTTTGGAAAGCTTTGTGCATTTTAACTATAAATGGATGATCAACTAACTAAAGGATATTTCTTTCAGTTATTGCATATTTGTACATATTTTATTCTATAATTTTTTATTTGTGAAGCATTTTGAGTGCAAATTATTTTCCAGTTTTTCTTTCTTCTACTAGAAAAACTTCAGCAAAAGCTCCTTTTCCAATTAGGCCATGCACTATATACTAGCTTGTATGATTAAGTATTGATTATGAGTGGAGGTTTGAGACTATGCTTTAGTTATTGGAGAAGAGATTGTGAAGGTCTTCTTCGTCATATTCAATTATTTGCATGTGGGCTTTAATATTTCTTTATAATTCCTTCTTTTGCACTTACTATCTGAAGTAAGTAATTAAATCCTCATTTGAGGATTCCTAGTATGGAAGCTTGTTATTATTGTTTCTTAAATTTATATCAAGATAGGGCTTTTTGAGAATAATGTCAAGAAGGTCTTTGTCCCCTTTTCATAAATTATTTTCATTATGAATATTTTAATATTAAAAAAATTTGTAAGCTTGAATCAAAAATCTATTTTCTAATTTTTAGAAATTTTTTGCCAGTAACTATAAAAAGTAAAAATATTAAAATAAGCTATATAAGAATTTAATTTATTTTTGGTAATAGAAATTCACTAAACTTTTTATTAATTTACCATTTAAAAAGCAGTAGTGAAGAGGTGTATTCAGATATTGATCTTGTGCATTTATGTTAGCGCCGGATTCAATGAGTAGAGCTGCTACGTCTTGCTTATTTTCTAAACAAGCTAGAATCAGAGGAGTCTGTCCTTAGATATTAACAGAATCTAAGTTAATATCTTTCTAAATTAAAAGGTTGCATAATGGGGTATTGCCAAAGTAAGCAAAGTAATGTAATGGAGTCCAGCCTTCATTAATAGGAGCGTTAAGATTTGGCATCAAATCAGATTCAGTTTACTAAACTAATTCTTTAATTTTGTCAGTTAAGTTTAGCTTGCATGCTTTCTCAAATTCTTTTTAGTTTTCTTTCTTTTTCTCCCTATTTATGATAAATAATAAAATAAATATTGAAAAAGCCTTGGCTTAGATTTGAAAAATAATGATTAATTTTAATATTTTCTTCATAAATCAATTCAAGCACATTATAAAGAAAAACCTTATGTAATTTTTAATGAAATTTAATTAAATTAGTAATAAAAGTAATCTTTTTATGGTTTGAGTGAGTTTGTAATTCATTGAAGTGAATTAATTTTGTTTAGTTAGATAGAATGTAAGTCTACGAAAATGAGATATATTATATAATGTTTTGCTCTTGAAGCAATATATTTTATATTTTAAATTTACAAAAAATTTAGAAGGAGAGATTAATATAAAAATAACTATAACAAACTAATAAATTAATTACCACCACTAACTCCATTAATTTGGCTCTTCTATTTTAATGCTAGGTATCACTTAATCAGTTATCTATTGAAAATCGTCTTTCTTTCTGATATCATACTCTTAGCCTATTAAATTATGATAATAACAATAAATTAGAATCATATTTTAAAAATTATATTTGAAGGATGGATCTGTAAAAATTTGTGCACGTTGTCAAAAAATTAGTAAAAAGCAAATATTTATCATTTTTTCATAAAAATTTGATGGGATTTAATAATGAATTTAATTAATTTAGGAATATTTTCTTTTGTCTTTTCGTTCGAATATCTTCTATAACGCTATTAATTTGCCAAATATTTTGATTTCTTAATTTTCTTAAGAATTGTTTATTGCTTACAGTTAGAACACTATCATAAATAATAAATACTCTCCTTTACAATCAATGAATAATTGAATGTAAGTTATTCAAAATTATAAGACTGAAGAAAATAAAATTAACCATATCTTGCCAGCAATAAAATTTCCAATTTTGTTACAAGATATCTTTTAAAATTTAGCAGAAATAAACAAAGAAACCACTTATCATTTCTATAAAAAACTTCAACTAAAAACCCTCTATTGAAATTAAATTTTGCTACAAACTCTATTATTATCTTTCTATCTATTGTTTGATTCTTAATCCCCAAAAAATTCAATTATTATTGATTTTATAAATCTATCTATTGACTTTTTAGATTCTCATTACACATTTAGGTTCGAATATCTAAGTATTTTTGTATCTATATATATAAATTTATTATTATTTCCTTCTTCTTTATTAGGTTATTAAAGAATTAATTAGCGTTGATAGAATATATCACTTAAAGCTGACAGATACATTTATATGTCATTTTCAATAGATAGAATAAAAACAAATTTATTGCACTTTCGTAAATAATATTATAGTCTTATTGATTAAAAAAATTATAATTTTTCTTCATTAAATTTTAATGAATTTTAAGATTTTTAAATAATTTAAGACAATTAATTGCTTGTGCTGTAATCATTATTTAAGTGCTATATAATTTATATAGACAAAAAGTGTTGATTTATTATTTATTACCTGTATCAATGTTTTTTATTTTATGAAATTAATCTCTGTTTTCTTTATCCCAGAATAGTTTTGACTAATGGGGCTCTCTATTAGAGAATCTCGTTTATGGCATAAATACTTCATCATCTAAAATTTCATCTGTGAACGTATTTTTATAGTAGCAACAAACACTTTCACCATCCTCATAATCTTCTTAAAGCTTTGCATGATTAGTTATGTCTTTGAGTTTATTTTATAACGAAAAGCCACGAGTGGCAGAGGTGGTTGTGCTAGAAATATAGCTTTAAGTATCTAAATTATGAAAATTGCCATCCCTAAAATGTTTGCGTAGATTTGATTAAGGGGTATATTAAAGCGATGATTAGGTATCCAACTTAACTTTTGATGAATCACTAGTTTTACAAATCTATTTAAGATCTATTCTTAGCTATTGATTCGATTAAATATACTGTTAGCTCTCACTTCTGTCCTAATTTAAGGCAATTATATTATCAGTTAGGCTATTCATGATGATATTTTAATTGATTTATATTGTACTTATGCTACTTCTCACTCACCTATTTCAAATATTTGCAAGGTGTTTGCTTTAGATTATATTTGTAAGATAGAATTCAGTTTTGTTAAGCAAATAAATAAATAATTACTTTGTTTCTTTTATTAATTATTAACTTTGTTTTTTTTGCTTGCCTATTTGCTTTTCTGCTTGTTTGTTTGATTGATTGACTGAATTATTGATTTGATTGTTTGTAATCAATTTTTTGACTTTAAATTAAATACTTAATGTTCTGATTAACAAAATAATAATAATTTTTTGTTTGTTTGTTTGTTTAATAATAATAATTATTATATAATTAATGATGCAAATGTTTTTCTTAATTATTACTTTCTTAGTTTTCTTATTAATTTTTTATTAGGCACTTATTGTTCGTTCCTTCATTCATTCATTTATTAAAAGTATTATAAATATATTTTTTGCTATTCAATATTTTTCATAAATAGTTAGCATTATTTTTTTTTTCTTGTCTCTTATCACGAAAGACATTATTTGAAGCTAAATCATTCAGTCAGTATAAATATTTTTATTTTTCTATTTTCTTACCACTCTAATGAATTTCTATTTTTAATTATAAATAACTAACTTATCTATGCATTTACATAAAATTTTTGCAATGAAGCTTTTTATTAATTAATTTGTTTAAACTTATTTTGTTTGTTATTATTATATGATTACTTTCAATAAAATTTATAATGTCTACAATATTTATCATATATGTTACTAAATAATTAGACCTCTTCTTTTTTCTACATAAAAAGTATTTATTTCCTATTAAATTATTTTATTTATTTTAATTGATTGAAAAGCAAAATTCTAAATTTAATAATTGTTAATCATTTTTTAATCTGTAAACTTAATCAGCTATTTTTAGAAAAAATCTATTTTTGGCATTAAAAAATTTGATATAACTATTATTAAGCAAATTTAGAAAAATTAAAACATAGATTAATATCTTCTTTCTAGTAATTTTCTTAGTTTAGTTTAGCTAAATTTAACTTTTTAATGTGTCATTAATTCGGAGAATTTATTTTATGGTTATTTGAGTGGTGTATGCATTAAAGGTCTTATTTTTTAGGAGTTTTAAAATTACAGAGTGAGCATCTTGCTTAAATAAAATTCTTAATTTTTAAAAATAAATAAAAACGTCTTTATTTTAAAGAGGCTGATAATATAATTTCAAGTAAGTATAATAATTAATATTAATTTGCTGCTAACTTAATTTATGTTTTATAATAAATATTTCATAATTTAAAAATGGAAATTTATTCATTTTTTAAAATAATTCTTTTTCAAACAAACATTAATCATTATTTGTATTCAAATAAAATTTTTTACAAAATAAAATTGTATTTATTAAATAATAAGAGATACTTTTTACTTGATTTTTAGAAATTAAGATTATCATTTTTTAATTATTTCTATTATTTACCTTTATAAAATTATTTTTATTTGATTTATTTTTGTTTGTTTTTTAAATCTTTAGATGGGAGGGATAAGGAAAGTTTTTAAAAAGGGATTGAATCTTTTTTTTAAAGATTTTAAACTAAATATTTTTCGCTTTTATCATTGTAAAAAGTGTCTCTAGCCCTCAGCATCAACTTACTAATTAGCCTATTTAGAAATAGATTTAAGTTTTAATAAATTAGCTTTACATTGTTTCTTATTAAAAATTAGTTATTTATGAAAGTAAATAAATTTCTTAAAGGTTTTAAAAATAAATGAAATAGATATTTGTCACTTGTTTCACTAGAAAAGTGTCTATTTTTATATATTTGCTTAGCTTATCAACTTATTTAGAGTTTTAAAAAAGATCTAATTAAATTAGAAATTGATAAATAAATACTTAATAATATATATAATACATTATATTTTAGGAAATAACTTAATTTGTTAAAGGTTTAAAAATAATTTAAATTGACTTTGAAGATATTAAATTAATTTTATTTACATTATAATTCTTATTATATTTTATATTAAGAGTATTTATTTATTTACTTACTTACTTACTTTTTAATTGATATTTTATATTTACAAAATTTGTTTGATATTCTATTTATTCTATTCTGAAATTTTTTATTTTTCATTTCAAAATTTGCTCTTTTTTTTCAATACTTTTGGTTACTAGTTATTATGGAGAGGTAAAACTTCAGAGTCATTTCCTAGCTCACCTGCAGAATACACATGACTTAGGCCTTTTATATATGAATTATAATAATCTTTGTCATTTTATCTACTTGATTAAGAGCTAACTTTTTTTGTTAGCAAATTTTATTAGTTCAAAACAGAAAATTTATAATTTTCTTAAGTTTGATGTTAATGCTGCAAGTTATAGTTTGGTGGAGTCCTAGCCAAGTTTCTTTGGCTTTCTACTTAAATTAACTTAGGGGAATTTATTAAATATCTTTTGTCAGTGTTGTAAGATTTTTTAGGAGATTTGTAATTCTTGTTGAATTTACTTTACTAAATGCAATTGATCAACGGGTTTGCTGTGCTCTCATCGATATTATTATTTAATATTATCGTTTTTAAAGCTTAGTTTTAAGATATATTTGGAAGTCCATTTTAGGTATTGTCTCCTTAGTTAAAATTCATGTTAACGTTTAGATTGTTAAATGCGCCTATTGTGGCATTCACAAATGTTACATTACCATAAGCAGCTATTGTTTGGCTATCTTTACTAATATTGTTATAATTATTCTAGATTGAACGATAATTCATTAAATTGTTGCTTTTCGACAAATCTCTTTATTCTTCTGTAAAGAAATCACTAAAAACAGCAGAATTAGTTTTACATATAGAATTTGAATTTTCTCCTGATCCACTTGATCTATTTTGCAATACTCCTGCAGGTTAAAAATAAGTTGGCTGTTCTTTATCTATACATTTTTAAGAGAATTTCTTATTTGTGTTATGAGATAGATTAGTGCTTATAACATCGAATACTTTCTGGTTTGCCAATGAAGAGTGTTGCAACTGCTTCACTTTAAACCATTAATTAAAAGAGCTTTGTTCATCATAAATTTCACTGACGTTTCCTGAATCGTTCAGCTCATTAGAGCTGTTAATATTATTCAAAGTTGTTTAGTACTTTTTATTGGTTATTTGCTAGTTATTTATGTTGCTATTGTTGTAAGTGTTATTAACGTTGCATTCCCCATTTTTTTCTTAGTTTTTCTATGAAGTGTTTTTCACTATTGAAGTTGTTTCGTTGTTATTTTTACCAGAACCTAAAGCGCTACTGTTAGCACCATTCTGGCTGACATCTTAAATCTATGGATTCTATATAATTTACTAAGTTAATCCTAACTTAACGTTATTGCTGTTATTGAATATTTGTGTCTTTATTTACTGAGTTTTAATAACTTCTAAATCAGAGAATATACTAAAACTAGTGAAAAGTATATTTTTATCTGACCTGTGAAATTCAATTTTATTATATGGTCCCATCAGTGTAACGAGTTTAATAGCAATTCTTAAAGATACGAAATAATTCTAGTAGACTTCATAATCGTTGTATAATTCATCGATGTTGAATGTTTATAAATTAATTTGGTTTAATAAATCGCTATCATAAGTAGATTGTATTTAAATTTTGAAGCAATTCGATATTGTTTGATCATTAGTTATGCGTATCGCTAAGTATCCGTCCATGGGAGCATTTACCATCAAGTGTTCCAGAATCATAAAAAATATTTGCTACAGTCTCTCTTCGTCAGTAGAAATTTTGTCTTAGTTTGTGGTGTTTTCATAATAGGTTCTGATTCTCTTGCCTACAATGTAATGCTTTAAAGATCTTAAAATCTTATACATTTCAGCAGTAAGAGAGAACTCGGTGACAGAAAACTCGTGTTTCGAGGAATTTTTGAATTCAAAATACTACAGATAGCTGTTTACTCTGTTCATGCACTTGACATTATGGTATAGCAATTGATTTAAAACAGACTAATTATTGATTCTGTTCAATTCATTGAGTACAACCAAGTAACTTTCTTTAAATTTCTTGAGCTAAAAGCTGAATATCTTTTCAAGAAAAGTGCTAAACTTAATTTGTTTAATATATTTTTCTCTGTATGTCTCGTTTTCAATAGTAATAACTGCGAAGACTTCACTAAGAGAAAATGTGCTCACTCTTATGAGCAATTTTTTGTCAACATCAAACCCATTTGGACGATAAGTACCGATAAATTCACTTACTTTCTTAGTATTTTAAGAGTTAGTGTTTTGGTTTATGTTTTGATTAGAAGTAGATTAGATAGATTTCTTTTTTTACCTGTTGCTGCTTCCTGTGTTAGCCTAAATTACATCATTTATAGTTTCTATAATTCCATCTAAGTTATTTAAAACGTTTGGAGTTTTTTGATTACTCATCTTTCTTTTATTATTAATTGTTTCTTACTCAATTTTCTGTCTTATTAACTAGTACAGAGTGAAGTCTCTTTGCATCCCTCCTTGAGGATGTCCTTAATTAGGAATGCATTATCCGCTAATAGGAATCTAGTGCATTCCCTTTAAAATACGATTTAAATCCTTCTCATTTTAAATAATTTCATTTTTTTAAACTAGAGTGCTCCTTGTAAATTTTTGGAAATTATCATTATTAGTTATACCTAATTCTCTGTTAGCTTTTTTATTTGCTTGTTCTAGTTCTACTCTAGATTCTTTTTAATTATATTTAGCAATAATGAAATTAGTAGGTAGAACATTTTTTATAATTTTATTCCATTCTTCGTCTTTCCTTCTTAGTAAAAAATCCTATCTTTTATTTTTATCTTCCTCATAAATCTAACTCAAGAGTATTCCCAAACATGCAAATCCAAGAGGAATTTAGATAAACGGATTTTAGAGTTCTTTTAAGCTTATAAAAATTAAAGAAACCATAGTTACTGTACAAAAGCATGCTTTCACAAGAAATTTAGTTCCTATAAAACCTCTATTAATAATTATAGCCAACAAAAATCCTTCAAGAAAATGAAACTGAATTAGAGGTTTTCCATAAACGGTGCTATTTGAGGAGATTCTAGAATCATCAATAATTTAATTGCTTGATGGAAATAAGCTATCACTGATATTTAGCTCATAGTAGATGAGGATTAAATGATAAAAAATATTGATAAATTACTAAAATGAGTAAAATAAATTAAACTTATTAGGAATCTAATAAATCATTATAAGGCTTGCTACAATACTTATTATCCATAAAATAAGAAACGCTAATATAAAATAAAATTAGTTAGTGCTGAGCTGACTACTTTCATTAGAATTATTGCTTGATTTGATTTAATTTATAGAGAGATAAACCAAATTTACGAAGCTAATTATTAAATATATAAAAAGTAGCGGTTTAGATTGCCTCTTGCAAATATCAATCTACTACAAATGATATTCTCTTTCTAACCCTTTAGATTTTAATGTAAGAGAATATTTTTGCATTTTTATGATGTCCTCTGCTATATTTGTATTAAGATTTACCTACTTTCTCAGCTACAAGTTAATATTTTTTATCTATTTTTTTGCTTGTTTGATTATTTGATTGAAGCAAGTTTTACTTAATAAATATTAAAAAAATGTAGTATTGATTTATTTAATTAATGAATTAATCGATTGATATCTTGCTAATTACTTTTAAAGCAAGTTTGAAATTTATTTGATTACTTTATTTTTGCAATTTATTAATTATCGAATGCAAATCATAAATTATTAATGCAAATTTAATTAATTTACTGGTAAAAACAATATTAAATTTACATATAATTTTCTCAAAAATGATGATAAGCTGCTCTTAACTCATTAATTCACTAGTAAAGATAATATAATTACATTTAATTATTTATTTGTAAAAAGAAAACCTAAATAAATTTTGTATAAGATCGTTCATTTACTAATTGATAATCCGTAACATTAAAGTCAATTTATTCAATGTTATCAATAGTAATAATTTAGAATTGTATTTATTATAAATATTCATTAATAAACTCCAAATTTAGTTCTTACTTTTACTATTTCATAATTTAATTAATACGCAACTAAGATAGCCTTCTTTCTATAAGCCCTTACTGGAATAAATATTGACATATTAATAAAAACAATGCTAAATTTATTAAATTTTAACTGTAGGATAAAAAATTGAAATATCTGTGAATTTAGGTTAAAATTTGATTTCAAATATTTAACTTTTCCTTTACATTAAAAATGAAATTATTGGTTAAATTTGTTTAATATTTCAAATAAAAATATTTAAATATAATATGCTAATTATACCCAATAAATATATTCGAAAATTATAAATTTAGTCTTTTTTATAGAATTACTGACTTCAATCAGAAAAACTGGACATGCTAAATTCTGTCAAAGTTATCTAAAGTCTTCTTTAATTTCATATTTTAGAACACTCTCAAATATAACGATAACATTTCTTACTCGAATTATTACTTTTCAAAGTTAAAAAAACATAATAAACTAGGTAAAAATTAAATTTAATAAACTGCTTGCCATGAAATTTTAATTGGAACTTTTCTTATGTTTCCATTTATTAAAAAATATTTAAATTAGTTGATATTTTATAAAAATAAATATATTTACTCATAAAAATTACTTGAACTCAGTTCTCAAATTTTCTTTAAAGCACTATTTACTTGTTGAGTTTTGAATACTTTTTATAATGTTAAAGTAAATTTATGAAAATAGTTTTCTATTTTATTTTTAAAAATCGTTGTTTATTATAATTATTATTGAAAAATGTTACAAAATCACTATTAATTATTAAGTATTTATTTACTTACGAAGGTGATGACAATCCTATCTATCTTCTTAAAAATTAATCAAATGTAAAAATTTTTTCATTGAAAAATATATTTAGAAAATTATTTATTTATTTAAGCTTACTTTTGAATAAATACTGAATTTAAATTATTTGGTTAACTAAATGTTTGCCTTACAATTAATTGAATGTGTTTAATTAATATCCTTAACTTTTAGGAGATCAAATTACTTGCAAAATATTTTGCATTCATGCATAAAAGATTCTAACTAAATCCACCATTTCTAAAATAACAAAATCTAATTACTTTTAATAGCAATTATAATGGATCTAAAAATTTTGGACGATTTAAATTTACAATTTTAAAATTCAAATGGATTAAATAAATAATCAAGAAGTTTCTAAAATATCTAAATTAAATCTACTTTCATCTATTCTCTCTATTATCTTTTCTCTAATTAAATTTCAAAAATATTCTTACTTATTCAATTTTTAATGCTTACTTTTATTATTTAATTACCATAAATAAATACTTGGTAAGGTTTATTTTTATATTGGCTCACAAAAGTATTCTTATTTTTTTAAATATAATTTAATCTTATTTTTTGAGAAAAAATTTTTTATGTAACTGGCCTTAATTAATGATAATTCATGGTAAAAAATTATTATCGCAATAAATAAAAATATGAAATAAATTATTTTAAAAATCAGCAAATTAACAATTAAAATTTTAAAGTAGCAACAATAAATAATATGAATTAAATCAGTTTATAATAATTAATGTTGTATAAGCATTAGCAAAATATAAAAAATTAAAAATAAAAAGTAAGAAATATAGTAAAAAATAATTAATAAAAGAATTTAAGCAATTTTTAAGGAAATAGATTTTGTTAAATTTTATTGTTTTTGCTAATAAATAGGCAAAATTAAACTATTTTACTATATTTAAACATAAATTTAGGCATAAAGTTACAAATTAAAAATGAAGTAGATTTTTTCAAGTTAATTTAAGTTTTAAATAAGATTCCATTTTTTTATCTCTAAAAAAAATTCCTTTGAGATATTTTTTATATAAAATTCTATTTATTAAGACTTAGGAGGTATTTTTTCTCAATCCATTTTTTTCAAGATAAGATATCAAGCATCAACTAAAGCTTTTCTGAAAGTCAAAGAAACTCTTGTACTCCTCTAAATAGTCTTTCCATCTATTTTGTCTGATTTTCTAGAAGGAATTGAATGCTTAAATAAATATCTTGCTTTATCTTCTAAGATCAGTATACTTCTTCTTTTCAGGTATAAATCAATTTCTGTCTCACCATAAGTTAATTTCATTATGCAGCCAGATCCAAGTGATACAGAAAAGATTGTTTCACCAAAAATATCAGTCTTATCAATATGTGGATTGATACCCTAACCTGGTAAATACTCGTTAATAATCATTTAATCTGGCATAACTTTTATAACTTTATCATCTATCAGTCTTTAGCAGAAATTGATTGCGTACTTAGGTAGCACTCCTAAAAACATATTTTTATCAATAGATTTTATAGAATAATCATACTTGTATCCATAATGTTAAGTTCTCCTTTTTAATTGTGTATTCCACTCATTCTGATATATTTCTTTGAATATGAAAACCTCCTCTTCTTCTGTTAATATTGAGTCGATGTATCTCAAACCCTATACCTAATCGAATGTCTATGCTGAATCAAAAAGTTTTTGTTTTTAGTCATCCATTTTTTTATTTGTTTTCGTTGTTTAAATTGATAATTCTAAAAAACCTTTTTAAATTATTCATTATCTTAATTTTTTTATTAAGTAGACATTATAAAATGAATGATACAAAATTAATCTAGATTTTAAAGATTTTTCAAATTTCAAATATAAAGGAGGGATATTTTGATATTATTAAATTAGAAGCTGAATTCCAATAAATAAATAAATTCTACATTTTAATTTAAATAATAATAGCAAAAATCTAATTTTCTTTTATTTTAGAAAATAATAACAAATTTTAATGATTTATTTATTTTCTTTCTTTTTAATAAAAAAAAAATAATTGATAATATTTGAATATTTTAGAATATTTATCAGGAATCGGATACACAACAAAATTATTTTTATAATTTAAAAATGCTAAATATCTCCTTATTTTTAAGCTTACAAAAGTATATATATGAAACAAATATTTATGTAATAATTGAAATTATTCTCATAAAAAAAAATTATTTAAATAATCTTTGTTAAAATATCATTAAAAAATTAATTAATTCATTTATAAATTAAAAAAATTTCAATTACTTTTTTAAACTGCGAATAGCAATTTTAAATAATTCCTGATTTAATTAGTTGAATTTATAATTTTATATTTTATTTTTAATTGTCTCTTCTTATTTGATTTGTTTTGATTACATATTTGTTTGATTTATCTTTTTACATTTAAATTTAGAAGATTTATCACTTTTAATTAGAAAATAAATTAGCACTCATTATTGCTAGACAGTCGAATATTAAAGTATCTTAGAAATTTGTTTATAAAAAAGAACTGTTTTGTCAAAATATAGGTTATTTTTTGAGATTGATATAGATTTTACTTTAAGTAACAAAATTGAGTAGATAGTAAATGAAAAGATTAGTAAAGGATTTTTCTGAAGTTTATTTAATAATGTTTTTGAAAATAACAAATTTTATTAATTTATCATTTATAATAAAAGATTAATAAGACGTGGAAGTATTCCTTAAATATTTTTTAGGTAGATTATGAATAAACATAACAGTAACTAACTTGGATAACTCTAAAGAAAGATTTTAAAAAGTTGCTTAGTTGGATTATAAAAATAATATTTATAATTTTATAAAGAGTATTTTTTAATATATTTTTAGTTTTTACTTGCTTAAATAATTTGGATTGAATGTAGCAAAATTTTAGAATCAATAGAAAAGTATGAGTGAGTGAGTGAGTGAGTGAGTATGCATCAAAAAATATATGAAATTTATAAAGATGAAATAATTTATATGTTAATTATAATGTAAAAAGTGTTAATCGAAGCAATAAAATAACAATGAATCTAGCATGCATGCGTGCAAGCAAGCAAACAAGCAAACAAATAATAATGAAGAAAAAGCTAAGAAATAAATAAAGAAATAAATTATTCAAGCAAGTTGGTTTGAAGAAAAAAAATAAAAAATCAAAGAAAAAGAAAAACCATTGGTAATATTATTACAAATTTTATAATAATAATTCGTCAAAAAAGCAAAAGAAACAAGATTTTTTCGATACCTAAATATAAATACAGTTTATCAGTAAATGCTACATGAATAACTCGAGATTCTATCCAAAGAGAAGGTAAAAATTAAGGATAAATCGAAGAGTTTTTTATGAAATTTAGGATGCTTTTTTATTTTTTCCTGCTTAAACCAACTTGAAAGCTTTTTAAGCAACCTGCTTCATTTTTTTTAAGGTTGTGTTTACCATTTTTGAATAGCTTCAAACATGATCTGTTAAGAAAAATAAACGACATTTTTAGAAATTAAATTCGTTCTGAAAAAAGGTGTGTCTCGAAAAACTTGTAATTAAAATGCAAATAGAATATAAATGACATAATTTTTAATTTTAAACGAATATTTAAAAAAATAAAGTCAATTAAGCACTCCAAATTTTAGCTTAATTCAAAGTTTTACCTTTTAAAAGGAGTGTTTTAAGTGCCCTGTTTATAAGCTAGTTTAGAGTGATTTATTCTCAGTTTTTTATAAAAGAGTGTTCTAAAATAGCTTTTATTTAGCAAGCAAGTTAGCTGCTCTTTCGTTTGTTCATTAGTGGTGGAAGTAGATAAGCATTTTAAATTTTATTTAAAGTCTTCTCAAATGAAAAAGTTTTAGTTTTAATTTCGTTAAATACCAATTATTCCATTATCTTATTAGATTTATGAGAATAACTTCATACAGTTGCAGAAGATTGGCTAAGGAGGATTCGCGAGTGTATATCGTGT
Source organism: Tetrahymena thermophila SB210 (assembly GCF_000189635.1). NCBI lineage: Eukaryota > Ciliophora > Oligohymenophorea > Hymenostomatida > Tetrahymenidae > Tetrahymena > Tetrahymena thermophila. Next base: position 455,206 of record NW_002476381.1, read on the forward strand.
TGTGCATAAGATAGACGATACTGAATATGCTGTGAAATAAATTCATCTCAAGATCAAAGATATTAAAGAAGACTTGCAGAAGCATTACGAAAAGCTTATTAGAGAAGCTAGGTATTTAGCTTAGGTGAATCATCCAAACGTGATCCGCTATTTTCATAGTTGGATTGAAGTCACTGAAAAAAAGAAATCCTAAAAATAAGAAGAGTAGAAGAGATAAACATTGGAATTAAGCAGTTCATTTGCAAAGAAGAAGAAAAGCAAGGACAATAACAATGTCTCTCCTAGCAAAAAAGACAAGAAAGAAGACAAATAGTTAGCCATTCAATCAAACTAAGCTAATTTAAAGCAGCAAGTAAAATAAAATATTCATAAATATCATATATAGTGATATCATCATCATTCTATATAAAAAAAATTAATAGCCTGCAAATAGCAATAATCCAGCTGGATAAAACCAATAAAAAGTAGTTGATAGCAATAAAGGAGGCATTAGCTAGGTAGCCAGCGTGTAAAATAAAAATAGCGATGCTACTAACATTCATATTTAGGCTTAGACAAACAATTAAAAAGGTAAATAACAGCAGTAGTAGTAGGTAAATTAGGGAAAACAAACTTAGTAGATTTAGTTAAACAATTAAGATTAAAGTGATGAGGATAACAATGAAGATTCAAACACATTTTATTTTGAGGATGAATTTGATAATGAAGTTGTTTTCATCGAAGAAAATTCAAAGTCAATAAAACAAGATGAGAGTCAATAGGAGAATTCACATTCTTCAGGAAATAACTTAAATCAAAGTAACATAAAAAGTAATAATGATATGAGCGACTAATCTCCTATTCCTAATCCAAATGTAGCAAGTAAATAAAAACCCTCATAGATAAAAATTTTTAATAATAATTCAAATGGCAACTCAGCAGAAATACCAAACACTAAAAAATCTTCAAAGGATATCAAAAAGCTTTCAGAATTTTCATCCGCCATGCATGGAAACAATAATGAAGAAAGCCAAGAAAACGATAGTTAGTCATTCAATAAGGGATAATCCGATTTTTAGTTAGTATTTGAAAGCTATTCTGAGAAATCGAAATCTGATTTGAAGGACGAATGCAAACAAATAGCTCCAGATAATAACAATTAAAATACTAGTAAACTCGTATAAAATAAAAAGTAGGATTAAGGAGAAAAAAAAAATATAAATAAATGTAATAACAATAATAATTAAAATAAAAATCAAATTTTAGAAACTAAAAAGCAGGAATAAAATGCAAATTGTGCCATCAACAACAAAAACAACAAAAATAGCCATGACATATTAAAGAATAATTAGATTAGTTAGCAAACTTAAAACAACAACAACAACAACAAAAATCAGTTATAATAGAACTAATAGTAGAATCAAGCAAATTCTATTAGCAATACAAAGTCGTATGAGAGAAGAAAGAACAAATCGATGGACTATTTGACCATAGATTAAAAGCAAAGGGAGTTTCAATTAGATAAATATGATGAAATAATTTTTTATCTACAAACTGAATTATGCCATTAAACTCTTGCTGAATACATAACGAATAGAAATAAAAAATTGTTTTCTTAGCAGTAATTTAATTAAAATCTAAGCATTAAAAATAGCTGTGCAAATATTAGTAATAACAGCAATATAAAAAATCAGAATCTCTGTCTTTAGTCTACATAATCAATGTTCAATATGAATGAAAGCAACAGTTTTAGTGGTTAATAAAATAGTATTAATAATAATTTAAATTAAAATAATCTAATGCATCCAACTTTGACTTATTCAAATTCTTGTAACTGCAGTGATCCCTTTGATATCCTCACATTTGAATATAAACAACAAGCTATAGCAATTTTAAAAGAAATAATAAAAGGATTGTATCACATTCACCACATCTGCAAGATGGTGCATAGAGATTTAAAGCCTCACAATATTTTTTTAACAGATAACATGCAAGTAAAAATTGGAGACTTCGGGCTAGTAAAAAAATTATCAAAATTGATCAATCCAAACTAAAAAATATAATACAACGATCATTAATTGTACGGTAAAAAGCTTGGAAATGATAATTCTGGAATGAAACAGACTTCCACCAACAATTCATTTTCTGGGGCTTCAACTTCTCCGTCGGAAACTAATTCTGGCTATCATGACAAGCTGCCCTTTTATTTACCAAAAGAAGAAATCACTTCCACTTGTGGTACAGCAACTTACGCTTCTCCAGAGTAGCTGTCTCAAAAGGTAAAATTTAAAATGAAAAAAATATATGTGGTGGTATTTAGCAATTTTAAATTCATTAAAAGTTGTATAGATTTTTTCTATGGTAGAATCCATTATTCTATATTGTGTGGTAAAATCAAATAATCTCATTTAAGCAGGGCAGGGTTACTAGTTTACTGTTTACAATATTAATTTTATTTAATCGATTATTTTTTTAGAACTAGTAAGTGATCAACTAATATTTATTTATTTATTAATTGGTATTAATTTTTAAAATTATTACTGCCAGGTTAAGTGATTGATATAAATTAAACAACAATTCGTGAGGTGATTAAGTTATAATTCAACTAAGCTTATATAATTACTTTCGAAGGACACAAATATCCACACAAATTTTAAATTATAAAAAGTATTTTTTCTAAAAAAGAAAGTGCGCATTAAAGCACATTTTCAGGTAAATAAAACTACCTATTAAAAAAATAGGATCTTTGAAAATAATATTTACAATCGCATTTCTGCTGCTAGATTAGTGTGTATAATCTAAATATTTTTATATACTATGGATGGATATATCATTTGTTTTCTAGAAGATCTTTTGAAAAAATTGATTAATAAATAGATATTTTGGATTACTGCATCTATAACATTATTTCCATGAAAATTGGATACTTAAATCTTATAAAATACTAATAGAAAATTAGAGCGCGAATTTTATTTTGTATAATATTAATCAAAATACAATACCCAAATTCAGGCTTACTCTCTGATATCAGATTCTTATTTTTATTTCCTACTTTTTTGGAAAAAAAAAGAGAAGCAATATCTTATAATAAAAATGAATTTATAAAACCAATTTTAACAAAGTTTAATTTTTAAATCAAAATATTTTTAAATAGGCTGAGTTTTTTGATCACAGAGCAGATATATATAGCTTGGGGATTATCATTCTTTAGCTCTTTCACCCAATGAATACTTCTATGGAACTAGTAAAAACGATACAAAACTGCAAGAAAGGAGAGCTTCCTAAGCATTTTTGTGCCAAGTTCCCTCGCCTTGCTGAGATTATTAAGGACAGTCTTTCTAATGACCCTCAGAAAAGACCTCTACTTTCAAAAATAGAGCAAACTTTGTAAGAAATGGAAATGATGGAGAGTTAAGTGCATTGTGAAATATTGGGAAAGCTAATGATAACTTTCGAATCAGAAACCACACAAAGCGTCAAGTAAAATTTTATCAAATAATATTAAAAATAAATGTTCGCTAACAAACACTATTGAAACTTTTTCAAATCAAAACTATTTTGGATAAAGTTATAAATAAATAACAAAATTCGAAAGATTGATTACAAATATTTATTACAAACGTAATATTAAATTAAGTATTATAAGCGGTTAAAATCAATAAAGAGATTACTAGTAACAGTTTTTTCAAAAGATACGCAATTAATTTAAGAATTATTTACATAACAGTGGTAAATTTACGTTCTACAAGAATTAAATTACTTATTTATTTATAAATTTGAAAAGTAGAAAATGTAAAGTCTCCTACCAAATTATTAAAAAGAATATAAATTAATTTAAAAATAGTATATAAACAGTGATAATATCTTTAGATAACTTACTGTTTTCTAATCTCCAACATCTACTTTAAATATTAAAACTTTTTATAGATTTAGTAATTAAAAAAATGTAAATCCACTAACTAAATTACTATCAAACAAAAAGCAAACATTTACTTAATTAATAAAAAAAGTAAGTTTGTCTTTACAAAATTTTAACATTCATAGATTACTCATTCAGAATTAATTTTAAATTTACATAGATCTGTAAATAAATAAAAAATTAACTAGTATTTTTATCTATTGAGCCAAGTTTTTTCTATTTTAGATGCTTGGACAGTTAGATAAAATAAAAAATTTACAATTCTAGCATTCATTTATCATTTTAATTCACTGATTCGATTTTTAAATTGGACCATTTTTAATATATTAGATTCGTAAAAGTAATCCGCAATTCGCTCTATTTTTATAAAAATGAGACCATCCAGAAGGCTGAAAACGTTTATAACATATAAGAGTGTACATTCAGACTAGTGATGGGATAGCATGGAAATGTGGAAGAAATAGCAGTCTAGCATCCCATACAGTAGAATTTTTCAATCCGCGCAATTTAAATTGATAAAAACCAGCTGCTGATTCAAAAACTGTAAAAGTACTCAATTTTTTGAGTTGGCATTCAAAATCTAAAAATAAAAATTTAATCAATAAAAAAATTGATAAGATTTGAATTGTAAAATTTATTTATTTATAATCTGAATGAAGATATCGCGTAGTCAATAGACGCTGATCTTGAAGTGATTGATTATAAATTTAAATAATTCAAATTGACTCATATAATTAAAACCTCCCTACCACCTATAAAACAAAAGTATTTATTTAAAAAGTTGAACAAAATGGAAATAGGTTAATTAATTACATACTCACTAAGGAGAGAAGTCTATTCTTCTACATTAAACACAAACTAATTAATAAACTAATGACATAATTATTATATTTATACTTTGAATATGTTAACCTTCTTTTTTATTCGTAATTTATTTATCGCTTGCTTGGTTTCCTTGATTAAATTATTAATTAATTAATTTTATCTTTTTTCAACCACTCAATATTAATTTAATAAATCTCTACTTTTTGACATTACAATAATAAGTGTTTATATCTCACTAACTTAAAAAAGTACTCACATTGATTGATTAATTTATTGTTGTTTGATTTTGACCACTCTTACTCTCCAACCACATATCTTCAAAAGCAACTTTTTACTGAAGCTAGATTTTTTTTTTTTCATTCAAAAAGAAGTAGACAGTAAATAAATTTAAAAAAGCATTTTTTTAGCTTTACGTTTCAGTTCTTAACACTTTTGAATTCTCTTACATAGACCACAATTTTATGTTATGCAAATATTGTAGTTATTTAAGTTTTGAATATGTATGATATCAGTTTAAGTAATAAAAGAGGAGAAATCAAAAATAGACTTTAGTTTATTATGTATGAATGAATGCCAAATTTACTTATAAAAACTTTTTTTATCAATCAGAAATAGTAACACTTATGTATTCTGAGATTCTTAAATATTTGATTTAAGTAAAAAAGTAAAGCATATTACATATTAAGTAAATATTTGAGCTTAAGATATATATAATATTAGGTAGTGATAAGCAAATCAAATCAAATCTAAAACTCTTAAATAAAACTAAAGAAGAAAGATCTGTAGGATATTAACATTATTTGTACTTACTTTTAAACGAACAAGAATAGAAAACAGCTTCTTTCAGTAAAAACTAATAAGCGTACATATTTTTGAGCTTAAAATAAAAATAAATATCTTCATTCCATTAATTATTTTTAGATGAAAAATAATTCATGAGCTAGAAAAATTGAAGATGACAGACATAATTTTCTCAAAATGCATCATTAGACAGACAATTCATTTTAAGGAAATTGAAAAACTTATCAATAAGAATATTTCTGATGAAATATTAAAGTACCTTTGTTATCCATCTGTAAAAAAAAAAAAATGCAAAACAAATCAAGTATTCTGTAATATTCTTAATAATTCTATTCAAAATACGTAAAAATTAATACAACCTAGGTAAGAAAAAATTGTACGCGTATAATAAAATCTAACGCTCTAATCAAAATTAATAAATTTGATTAATGCTTCTCTATTACATAAATTGATAGATTTTTAATTTGTGATATCTATTTGAGTAAATGCTCAATTATAAATAAAAAACAAATAAACAGACAGATTGAGTGAGTACTATTAATATTAATTTGGATATTTTTTTAATTAGTAAAGGATAACCTGTTAAAGTAATTTATTTTAAATTTTACATCAATATAATTAGGCTAATTTACATAAATCACTTCTTATAAATAGTTAAAAATTATCAATTTTCCAGTAGTTATTATCAACATTTTCAAAAAGATTTTTGATTTAATTCTGCAATTTTAAATAGAGTTGAAGACTTAAGGTATCTGGTGTATATCTATCTCTATTTTTTTATGCCTTTTTTATTATTGTAGGGGAATAATTTTGAATTGATTAACCAAATAATCTAAATACGAGTAGATAGATAGATAGATCTCATTATTATTTAAGTCTGATAATTAAATATTTAAAATGCAACTTGCCATTAATATTGATGTTTTATGCAATATTATATAGATCAAATAAAATTTAAAAGAATCAATTTAGATTTACTAAAATAGGAGTTCAGAGTGAATCCAATTTCTTTGTTATTTACTTAGTTTATTTACTTTGTTATTTTATATATTCTTTTATTGATTAAAGTACAAATTTGAATTTATTTACTATTTAATTAATTTACTTTCCTCAAAATCATCATCTTACTTCAAATATATTTATTTACATAGTTAAACCTTTAAGGAAAACGAAAATTAAATGACCAAGTTTATAAATTTGTTAAATAGTCTTTCTTTTTTTTTTCACGCAATTTTGATAATCAAATAATGACTTTTGTTTATTTATTATTATTTTTTTTTCTATTCTCTAAACAAATTGAAAAAATATGAAATCAGAATTAGCTTATTCTCCCTAGTAAATGATTGGCCAGACAGTATTTTTTAAGTGTGTAAAACCTTTAAATAGAATTACAAACATGTAAAAAGTAATAATTTTAACTTCCTCAATTTTTTGAAATCAGTCTAGTGAAGTATCTCTCTATTTATGAAAAGGGGGTAAGTTATTCATTAAATTTGAAATAAATAAAACAAACAAACAAATTAATATATAAATAATTAATATATCCTAGTTAATTGAGATAGAAAATCTATAGAAGTGCTTACTAACAATCGAAAAAAATATCTATCAGAAATTTACAAAGTAAAAGTGATAAATTCGCTCATGATTAATTAACTTGTCGATTCCATAAATAAAGTAGACCAAAGCGTCGCTTTTAAGAAATATTTTTCTCTCTTTTGCTTAAGTGTATATGAATGAGTGAGCTGTAAATTGCTATGACTGTTCTTAGTAGAGAATATATTTTTAATTTAATAATAATTCTATATAGAATGTATTTAATGAGTATTAGAATCAAATTTTTGAAATCAAATTTCCATTTAATGAATTGTAAACCCTTCCTTGATTATTTTTAATCTGGGAAATGCGATACTTTACTACATTTAATTTTAAGGATCTATTTTTGATTAATAATTAATTAGCAATTAGTTTGTATTTTTATTAATTTTTATGTATCAAATCTTTTATTTAACTTTGTATAATTCATTTATTTAATCCAAGTAACATCAATCCCTGATCAGTGTGTGTGTGTGTGTGTGTCTGTGTTTGGTGTGAATATTAAATTTACTTTATCCTTTTTTATTTTCACAAGAAAGCAGTCTTCTCAACAAAAATTAAGATTTTTCTAGAAGTACACTATTAATCTACAAAGTAAATAAACTAACGTAGATATTCTCAAAATAAATTTAATTGATGCAAAATACTACTTAATTAAAATTTCTATATGCATTATTGCTAAAGCATAATGCTTTCGAGGTAAATCTAAATTATTTTTATCATAAGAAATCATTTGTCAGAATTAGTTGATATTGCAAAAATAAATTACGATGAGTGGCTATACTTTATTATAAAGGGAACATCTTAACTTTTTTGATATAAATAAAAACTAAGGTTTGTTTGTAAGAATAAATTAATTAAATAAGACTTATGTCATTTATTGATTGATTGATTCATTGATTTCTTTTCAAAATTATAAAAAAAGCAGATTTAAGTCTTTGACGTAGAGATTTGTGTATAATTAAATTAAAATCAAAAAAAAATAAAAAAAAACAAATTAAATCAAAAAACAATAAAAAGTGAAAATCCATTCACTTTCTAATTAAAAGTATAGAAAATCTTAAAAACTCGGCTTCTTCATAAACAAACTAGCAAAATAAAATGAGCTACTATACCAATACCATGAATGCTTCTACCAATGATTGCTTTGCTGCTTACAATCAAAACGAATACAGATTCAATCCTCAATACGAGATGAATTATTAACAATAACAAAACAACAATCTTAACAACACCTGTTTGCAAGGCGAATCCTTCCAAGCTCAACAACAACAATACGCTTCAACAGCAACTCCTTACTACTACTAAGAATAGCAAATTTAATACTATGCTCAATATCATGAGTAGCCTGAGTAAATTTACTATAACTATACTTAACAATAATAACCTAATGATCAATGCTTCAATCATTTATACCACTAATCACACTAACAAGTTGTCTACCCTAATCCTACTTTGGAATAGTAGAATTTCTTCAAATAAGAGGCTATTAACACTAAGGAGGAATTCGAGAATAGCTGCCATGAATCAGACAATGCTGAAAACCAATCCATCACCTATTCTCCTAACTCCCCTAATCCTCTTAGAGAATCAAATTCTTCCCTTACTTGCTCACCTTCTTCCATCAACCTCAAAACCGAAGAAATTCTTCCCCTGTCTCCCAAATTACCCCAAAGAAAGAATGCAAGCAAAAAGTCAGCTGCTAACAAATTAGCAGCATAGGTCTCTGAGTCAAGCCAATCTCTTGAAAAAACCAAATAGTCCATCAGCAAGAATAACATTCGTAATTTCTTAACTCCAATTGTTAGAATGAGATCTGGTTTTGTTGATTACCAATTATTAGAAAAGGAAAAGCTCACAACCTTATAGTATGATGCCTTCTTAAAGTAACATTTCTATGTCCCTGGCCAAACCAGATTAAACATCCGCCAAACCATCTTTGACTCTCTTCTTGACCCCTAAGAAAAGAGCCAAATGAAGGAAAAGAAGGTCTTCGCTTTAACCGTCATCAAGAAAATTCAAGAATAATTCTTGAGACTTATCATTGAAAAGAGATCTACCTTCAATCAACAAGAATTCAAGTAATAATTCGAATGGATTAATGGTATTAACGAAACCCTCACTGAGTTCCTTAACTCCATCTCTAATTGATTAAAAAGTATAAATGAATAATTGAATGAATAAATAAATGACTCAATATTTATCATAAATCTAAATTAAATTTCTCTCAAAAATAAATTATCCCAAAACTCTATTAAAAACCTATCAAAAAGCTTTGAATTATCTAAAACTAAAATCGTCAGCCTAATCAGATAGATAATAAGTAGCATTCTAACACAGACAGTAATTAAGTGTTGAATTTCTTATCACAAATCCTCTCTAAAATCAAATTAGTATCTAAATATATAAAAACAAACAAACAAAAAACCCTCTCTCTCAAAAAAAAATCAAATCGAATCCTAAAATATTAATTGTATTTAACCTCTCTCTCAAAAAATAAGTAAATAAATAAATTAATCATAGAACTTTATAATCTCTATTAAAATAACTCTAAACTCAAAAAAATAAACTATCTCTCAAAATTAAAATATGTATTTTTATATTCCATATCTCTCCTAAATAAGTTAATCTATATTATAAACAACTAATAAATTCCTCTTCATTTATAAACAATCAATCGAGTTTCATCTTCCACTCACTCTTTTTTTGCTTCAGTATTTATTTACGCTACTAAAACAAAAAATATACAAAATTACTATGAATAGATATTTTAGAAAAAAAACAAAATGTTGATTAAATTTGAGAATAACTTAAAGCAAATTTTATTTGCTTCCTTTGATTAGTTCCAAGATTAATTTAAATTTTTTAGTTGTCATCCTATAATAATTAAAAAATTATTTATCAAATAAATGCCTTAAATGATTTTCCTCAGAAATTTATCAGATTTAGATGTAATGAATATTTTCATCATTTAATATTTTCCTTTAATGCTTAGTTAGTTAATTATTTTGTCTATATTTATTAGATTTATGATGTAAATAAATCAAATAAAAATTAAAAATTTCAAACACCAAATAATAATCTATTTTATTCAATTTGACATTTTTTTAATTCTTTATTAAACGATGAAAAGAATATTGGTAAATCATACAAAAATGTAACCAAAATAATTCTTTTTCTTTTTAAAGTTGGTAAAAAACTAATTATGAATTGCTATTAAAAGCAAGTTTTAGTGTAATAATTTTAATTTTTGGTAATTATTTAATTAATTGTTATCACATTTTTAGGTAAACAAAATACTTATTAATTGAAAATATGAGTGAAAAAGTTAAAGAAATCAAATCTATTTCTCATTTAGATTGCTCAAATAAATATTGAGCAGATTCTAATTTTGAGTATTTACCTAAAAATAAAAATAATTATTTAAACTATATTTTTATTAGAAATATTATTTGTATATTAGAAATAATAATTCTTATTCCATGCTAATTCGACTGATTTATTTTTCCCCATAATTAAATTTATCAATATAAAATTAAAATGTCTTTTCTCAACAAAACTTCTTTTTAACCTTTTAAAATTTGCAAAAAACATTGTACTTGCTAACGAGCTTTTTATACATGCATGTTTAATATTCGATTATGCAAAGGCACATTTCTTTTAAATTGTTTTACTAAGACACATTTTGCAAATGTTACAAAATTTTTTCAGGTAGGAAGAATTTTTTACATTTAGAAACCTGAAGAGAAAGTTAGCCAAGTAAAAGAAAGTAAAGAGGGGAAAATTTGGCCAAACAAACAAACAAACATCTAAAAATAAATTTTATAATCATAAAAAAAAGCAAGTCATTAAATATTTGAATGTGTAATCAAAAAATATATTTAGTCTATTTATATTAATATTTATAAAATTTATTAATTATGAGAATTGATTGTACTTCATCTTGTATTTTTTTTATTTCTTTGATTTTAATGTATTTTTTTTGAATTTTTTCCCTTTCTTTCCTAAAGGAAAAATTTTTTTTATAAATAAATGATTTTTATTTCAGCCATTTAAAATAAATTTAATTTAGAAGACTTTTGAATAAAATGTATCAAGAAAAGGTTAAATTTTTCAAAATAAATATGGTTATTTATTTCAGCTAGATGCTCATTTTTTAAATGATTTATTTATTTATTTTTGAAAAACAAACATGACCTTACTTTCTTTCTTGTGTTGTCCATGCAAATTAAAAAAAATTTTGAAAAATGATGTCATTCTTTGAATTACAGATTTTTGTTCAATTTGTACACTCCCTTTTCAGAATTAAGCAGTTCGTTTTAGTCAACCTGCGTTTGATTGATTTGATATCAAACATATTTCTATTCCTATCCTGTATCTTGATTTACATTAATTTAGAGAAGAGATAAAACTTTTTTAATAAATTTGGCTCAATAACTATTTCAAAAAAAATAGAAGATATTATTATTTATAAATAATTTGTAAGTATTTGTTAATCTACATCATTTAAGAATAGATTTAATCTATGAATTCTAGTTTATAATTGACTAGTCATCTCATTTTATTATAAATTATTAGCAAATTTGCTTACACTCTTAATAATTTTTTCGAGATATTAATTTTTTCCAAACAATTTTACATGAATTTATGGTAATGTAAATACATTCAAACAATTTTTATTTTACAGTTAAATTCATTTGTAAGTTAAAATAGAAATAAAATACACTTAGAAAAATATTTATTTATTTATTTATTACTACATACATATAATCTACCTAATTCTGTCTATTCATTCAAGGTAGAATTAATACTATTTTGTATGGTCCTTAAACATTTTTTAATCAATTAATAAAAGCTTGAATAAAACTTTCATTCCTTTTTTCTCAATTTTGATTTTTCAAAGAAGATTTATTAACAATGTCGCTTTAAATTATTTTTTAATTTGATTAATAACAACCGAGTCAACTAAATTAAAACTGAGAAAGTTTCACGCAAAATAATAATAGCAATGTTAATAGACTTGAATTAAATAATAAAACTATTATGGAAAATTTTATTTTTAAAGGAATTAAGTCAATAGAACATAATTATTTATAAATGTAGCGATTACACAACATTCTTATAATAGACTCTTCATTATAAAAAAGATTTTTTTTTTTTGATCAGAAATATCTAGAAATATTTTTATAATAGACGTTTGAAATAATAAGTAGACGCATATAGAAAGTTAAGTAAGAAGGTTAAAGAAATTTATATCTAATTTTTTAATAATGTAAAAATTTAATGAGCTAATTATTAGTTAATTAATTGCAAACTTTAAAAGATTATTAAAATATTTAATTTGTTTTACATCTATTTTAGGCTATGTTTACATTAACAAATTATATTTTAATCTTAATTTTTTTACGCTTATTTAAATATACTACTGATTAAATTATTTATTTCTTTTTTTAAATGAGCTTTTTTGTGGTTTTTTTAGTAATAAAGCAATTACTTTAATTTAATTTACACAAATAATAAAATAAAAACAGATTTTATTATTAATAAAAGAGTAATCTGTTTTAGACTATGTTTACATATACAAATTATATTTTAATTTGATTTTTTTTTAGCATATTAAAGTAAAGTACTGATTAAATTATTCATTTCTTTTTTAAAAGAGCTTTTTTGTGGTGTTTTTCATAATAAAATAAATACTTTAATTTAGTTTACACAAATAAGAAAATTAAAAATAGATTTTATTTATTATCAATAAATTAGTAATTTTTAACAATATATAATATATAATGCTCAATAATCTTATTTTTTGTAGCATTTCTTAATAATTTAAGCTTTAAATTTTGAAATTTGTTATAATAAAAAACAATTCTCTTACATCTAAATTTATAGTATCAATCACCTAATCAAAATTATCTTTAAGAATATTGGAAAATTTTATCTAATCATTTTTTATTTACTATCAAAAGCATAAACTTCTTAAAAATAGTGATTGACAAAATTTTTAAAATTCTTTAATCGCTTTGTAATTAATTTATTATTAACTTACTTTATTTAATTAGAGACTAGAATGTTGTCAGAAAATTGCATTAATTTAAATCTATTTTTTGTTAAATTGAATCAAATAAATATTTTTTAATCAAAAGAAAATCTTTATTAAAATCATTTTTTTATTTTTGCTTTATTATTTATTACATAATTTCACATTAACATAAAAAATGAATCAAATTGTTGTTTTTATTCTTTAAATATTCAACCAAAGACTTTGAAATAAATCTATCTTACTATTTTAAAAATTAGCTGATTATTAAATTTATACTACAGCAGCAGTTAAATATAATAATTAAACAAATATATTTGTTTTATTATTATGCATTAAATTATAAATAAATTCATTTTCTAAGCATAATTAGAAATTTTGTAATATAAAAATTGAAATATTGTTTAATATCAAAATATTATTGAATGCAATTTTAAAATAAATAAAAAACAAATTTATTTGAAATAAATTTAGCAGCTTACCATTTTAAAAATTAACTGATTATAAAATTTATACTACAACAACATATTAATATAATAATTAAGCAAATATTTATGCTTTTATTATTATGCATTAAATTATAAATAAATTCATTTTCTAAGCAGTTAGGTAGAAACATCAAAATTTTGTAAGATAAAAATTGAAATACTAATTTTAATTTAAATTTTATTGAATGTAATTTTACAAAAATTAAATAATCAAATTTATTTGAAATAAATTTAGCAGCTTACCATTTTAAAAATTAACTAATTATAAAATCTATACTCAGCAGCAGATTAATATAATAATTAAGCAAATATATATGCTTTTATTATTATGCATTAAATTATAAATAAATTCATTTTCTAAGCAGTTAGGTAGAAACATGAAAATTTTGTAAGATAAAAATTGAAATACTAATTTTAATTTTAATTTTATTGAATGTAATTTTATAATAAATAATAAATTAACAAATTAACAAATTAAATTTTTCATTTTTTAAAATGTTTATGGGAGATTTTGAATAAATTCTAACAAGTATAAAAAGTTGATAGTTAAAATAAAACATTTAAGATTTTTACAACTAAGTATTGATTGATTAGTTTTTGAGCTATAAAAATACTAATTTAATTTAATGTGTGAGAATTACTTTTTTAATATTTTAGTTAATTAGATTATTTTAATTTTCATACAAAAATTTATAACTAAGAAAAGCAAGAAAAAATTTGCTTAATTAGGATAAGAATATTCAAAGTAAAAAACAAGCAAATTAATTTAGTTAGCAAATTACGGAAGGGTTAATACATAATAGGGAGCAAGTAACTAGTTTAATAGAATTAGCTTTAATAAAATATTTTAGAATTATATCTCTTTATATGAAATAAGTTTGAATTAAGTTATTTTTTTAGATTTACAATAATAATATATGCATGCATAATATATAAATGATTATATAAATAGATTATTAAACAAAATTCAAAAAAAGCCAATGAAATGCAAGTGAAATATTAAAATGTTTTATGATTAAAAATATTCCTATAAAGATGATTTGATTTGATTGTCTGTTAAATAGAAATGTTTTCATTAAATTATACAATTCAAAAATTTAATTTTTAGTTAATATTTTAAATACTATAGTGTAATAATAAAAATCCTATCTATTTGAATTTATAAATGCTGTAGGAGGTGGTTATGCTGTTGGTTTGATGGCTGGAGGCGGACTAGGATTTATGACAGGTAATTAATCAATCAATAAATATACCTTTTAGACTATTTTATACTTTGTTTTAAAAAATGCTTAATCAATCAAATAAATAAATAAATTAGCTGATATATACAAACAATTTATGAATTTATTTATTTACTTTAATTTTATATTTTTAGGCTTCCTGAAATATTCTGGAATGACATCAGAAAGAATTAGCAGTGGAATTGTTCACCTCAAATATGTAGGAGCTGATTATGGAAGTAAAATATAGATTAATTTTGACTTATTTGAGTAAGGCATTTTCATAATATAAAAGATTTATTTGCTAAATTTAATGGTGTATTTATGACATACAGATATGGACTTTAAAACTATTGCTAATTTGATGACATTGTTAGTATATTTTTAAGTTTTCCTTTAACAGCAACGACTTTATCAGTAATATATTTCCCTCATTAAACTGTTAAATATTAATTATATAAAAATAAATAGCTCAGATAAGGAGTTAAATAAGCTTTGGCAAATGGAGTGAGATCTTCAATATTTGCTGTTGTTATATTTGGTTATATTGGTTATACTAGCTACTCCAAATGATAATAATGTTTTAATTGTAATTAAAAACCTATTTATAAAATCTTAATTTAAGTATTTTAAATTTTTAAAATATTAATTATAATATTCTCTTAATCAATAAATCAATCAATCAATCAAGATAACTAATTTTTTTTTTCTTAATTTAAAAACCTTTCATGTATTTATTCTTCAATTTCTTTAAAGTATTTTATTTCCTTTTAAATCAATTTTATTTGTTGATTAAATGTTAATTTAACAGCTTTTTTTAAACAAAAATTATTTTGTTTACTTTTGAATTTTCTTTGTAAGAATAATTTTAGTTCTACTTTTTTAAAACAAATTCCAAAAAAAAAAATTAGTTCATCAACAAAAAAACAAATAATAAAATAAATAAATAAGTAAATATATATACTGAGCCTCAAAAAAAAAAATTGAGGATATGAAATGAAATCTATCTTATGATAACTTGATAATTTTTTCTAAAAAATTATTTATGATTGAGATTTTTCAACAAAAAAGTTTATTTAAAAACCCCCCTTTAGTTTGGTTAAATTAATTTTAAAAATAACATCAACAACATATTTTCATTTAAATAAAGAAGTAAATAACTTTTTAAATTATAAAATAAAATTTAAATATTTATTTTACTGATTGTTTATTTATTTATTTTGAATTTAGAAATAAAATAAATTAATTTGAAAATAAATATTAAAATTTAAAATGAAATTCAAAATATAAAATAGAAAAGATATTTTTGAAATCTTCTTATTTTCTTAAAATGAATAATTAAATAACTTTAAAATAAAATGCTTAGAAATAACTTGAATATTTAAATTAATAAAAAATTTAACATGTTTAAAAGATTCAAAGATTTTAAAAATTTAGTAAATTAATTTTTAAAGGAAATTTTACTGTTATTAAGTTTAAATAAAAAATTTTAAAATGGAATCTTTTTAGAAAGTATAAAATGTTTAAATTATTTTAAAAATTAGAGTGAGTATAAATAAGATTTAAAAATGTTAGTAAATAATTAAAAGTAAATTTCTTGTAAATAACTATGGATGGAATTTTCTAAGTAAAATAATAAAAGAATCTTCTAGAAGTGAATAGTTAGTTAATTTGTATGTTTGAATCAAAATTATTATAAATTTAAAGAAATTTTATTTGAGGTGAAACCAATCAATCAAAAAATAAATGAATTTATTAATTAATAAATTATGAGTACATTCTTTCATATTCAATACATGGAAGATATCTAAATCAATAGCTAATTGAAAAAATAGAAAAAGAAAGAAAGATAGAAAGAATGACAGATAGAATTAATTTGCAATTTTAACTTTAATTATCATATCTAAGAGCTTGTTTATCTTTGATATTATCAAGTTTTTAATTAAAAATATATCTTAATAGCTAATTAAAGTTTTCTATTAATCAAAAATACCAAAAACAATACAAACAACTAAAAATTCACTTTTTGAAAAGTAAAACTTTAAATTATAATTAATTTGATTAGTAAAGCTAGTTAAAATGATTGGAGAAAAGCCTTGCCCTTATAGAATTATTGACGATATTGGAGGTGCCTATTCAATGGGTGCTTTTGCTGGTTGCATCATGTATTTCATTAAAGGTATTTGATTATCTATTATTCTGCTTTTAAATAAATAAATAAATATTTGTAAATTTAGATAAAGTAGCAAAAAATAGAATTAAGATGACTTGATTTACTGTTTTAAATTATATTCATTTATTTAATTATCTAAGAAAACATTTATTTATACAAATAGGTATGTATTACGCCCCTTCTTCTGAACGTTTCTCCCAGGGATTCGATCTTCTTAGAAAAAGAGCCCCTATTTTAGGAGGTATTTTTAATTACATTTATCAACTCATAAATACTTAAAAATAACTTCTTCTGAAAGATTTTTAGCACTAAAAGCTTCTTACAAGATTCTAAACTATTATGAAGTTGAGCTTTTAGATTATATTAGATATTTAAACTGATTACTTTTGCAAGAAAAAACTAATTTTTTAAATGAAAATATTTAGGTAATTTCGCTATGTGGGGTGCTTTGTTCACAATTTCAGAATGCGGATTGATTCATGTTAGATAAGTAGAAGATAACTGGAATAAAGTTGCTGGTGGTTTCATTACCGGTGCAATGTTATCAGTAATAAATATTCATTTGATTAGCAGCAACTCATTAATTAATTCTTTAATTTTCATTTGAGCATAAAATAACAATGAAAAAAATAAATAGCCCTCTCTAAATAATAGGAGGAGATAAAAATTAATTAAAATTTTAAAAGCGAATAATATTTAATAATTTAACTGTTTATATTTAATAGATTAGAGGTGGATATAGATAGGCACTCTAGTAAGGTATTTTTGGTGGCATATTTTTAGGGTGCTTCGCATTTATTGAAATGGCTATGATGAAGATGTAGAGAAAAGCCTAATTATAACAAATGGAACATGACTTAAATATGTAGATGGAATAATAACTTAGTTAATTAAAAGAATAAAGACCAGGTAATAAATAAATAAATGAATAAATAAATAAATATATTTTCACAATTAATTATTCAAATAGCTTAACAGTATTTAATTAATTAATTTATTTTAAAAAATAAATAGATATATACGCTGAAATTGAAAGATAATAAGAATTAAGAAAGAAAAGAACCCAAGATTAAACCTCAAATAATAACAGTGGAAAGGTCTTAGCTTTCTCTTGAAAAAAAAAATCAAAGCTAAATTTTATTTAAAATTTTACTACAATAAAAAAGAAAGCTAGCTTGTTTCTCAATCTGCTTTCTTTGATAATAAATAAATAAATAATAAATATAAAAGCAATTATAAATAACTACATACATATATCTTAGCACAATAACTGGATAAATTTAATATAATTTGTTGACTTTCAATACTCTTTGTTGATTATTAATTAATTAATAAACAAATATAAACATAAGATTGAATAAACAGAAAGGAGGCTTACTTACTTACAATGATAGATATTTTACATTTTCATCACTATCTAATTTATTAATTAAAATTATAAGTCAATGACTGACTGAATGAATGAGTACAGAGTTAGTGATAAAGTTAATCTTACAAAATATTACTAAAATACAAACAATTAAATAAATAAATAAACAAACAATAAAACTTAACAGGCTGACAGAAAAAATAATAAAATTAAAACATTCAATATAACAGCTTCCTTGTACTTTAATTCATTCTTTAGCTCTTTGCTTAGGTCACTTGTTAATTAATTAATTAATTGATTTGCTACAAATTAAACTAATCAAATGATTATTTAAAAATTGTTTTTAAGTCTTTTAACATAATTTAAATACAATCCAAATCTAAACCAAAAAGATTTTGTTAATTAATGTCATAAATTTATCTTTAAATATAACGTAAATATAATATTAAATATTGTATTAATTTATCTAATTGCATATAAATACATACATATACACCTATTTTATATCTATCATCACATTTATTATTTACTTACTTTTCTATATTTACAATTATTTAGTTAAAATAAATATATAAAAGTATTAATAAAAAAATAATATCACTATTTATTTAAATACCATACATTTAAATTCTTTTTTAGAATTTTTTATTAGCTATAAATAAATTCAAGTAATTTTTTCTAATATTTAATAAAATGAAATTAATAACCACTGTAATACCTCAAGGTGAATTATGAAGCAAATAAATAACTAGAAATGGCAAATTTTTATGTAATTGGAAATAGTTAGTGAAGTTAAAATATAACCAACAAATAGCATTCATAAGTATTTATAGTATTTATTCATTAACCCAAAAAAAAGTTATGCCCTTCTCTCATTAATTAGCAGCTTTAAAATTAAATTATAATTTTTAAATAAGTTATACTAGCTACATTAATTAATATTCTTTAAACTTTATTTTTTTATTTATCAAATAAATTTCTAATTATAAATTATAAATGTTTATTACGTTTAACTATTTAAAATTTTAATTATAGTTAGCTTTACTTTCTTGATCAATGAATGGATGGATGGATGAATGAATGAATTCATGAATGAATAAATGGATATTTCATATTGATTTAAAATCAGAATCTTTCTTTACAAAACAAAATTTTTGCTTTTTGAGAGAGGAAAAAATGAGAGAAATTTTTTAGATATTCTAAATAGACTTTTAATAAAATTAAGAAAGGCACTAAGAAGAAATATATTTAAGCTTTATATATTCTAATAACTTCTATATTTAGTTCAATAAAGAAATAATAATATTAATCCAAATTCTTTAAATATAAATAATTAATAAAACTCAAGAAATGTCAAAATTATACAAGCCTTTCTTAAGGATTTACAAAGAATTGGAAAATTCAGAAGACATTGCTTAAGATTTTCTTTTTGTAGGTCCTAAAATAAAAAGCGACTTAAGCAGTGCACAAGGGTTACTATTTGGAAGCCTTTATTTCTGCTTTATTGATAACTGCGTCAAAAATTTAGATATACCACAAATTAAATAGGCATAGGATTTTTTTAAAGTATTATTAGCCCAATAAAATGATTTGATTGAAAATGAAAAAAATCAAATTGATAAAATTTTCTATCAAATTAATCAAATCTTGAAATCGCTAAAAATATTTGAAGGTTGTTCCAAATGTAAGAAATGCGAAAATTTAGAAACATGTGAAAAATTTAGTGACATCAATGAAATTTGTAAATCTTTATCAAATTTAGAAAATTTGTTCACTCAAAAGTAGAAATAGGATAAAGAAAACTATAAATTTAATGAATACTTTGAGTTTTGTGCTTCTTTAGCATTGATGGAAAAACTAGTCAGTTATAGCTAAGCTAATAATCTACCAAATGAGGAATTCTTAAGGAAACATAACATAATTTTTAATTAAATAGAATAAAATGATTTCTTTACTGCATAAATGAAGAGTGCTTTCAACTAAATTTGCGAAATATTGCAAATTAGTTGCACATTTTACTATGAATTCAACTAAAGCTTGATTAAAATCAGCCAGCACCAAAGCGTTAGCAAGTAAGATCTTCACATCACATACAACTATAATATAATATTTAGCTAGGATTATTCTAGTTTCAGATTCGGCTATAGTACAACTAAAATAAATGAGCAGAATATGTTAAAAGATAAAATGTATTCTCAAAATGACATCATATAAATCTTAAAGCAAACTGAGAAGACTTGCCTTAATAACAAAGAGTTCCCATTAATAAAATAAAAATTGTAAGACGAAGAAGATTTGAAAAATAATAAATAATATTATCTTCATCAAATCAAAAGCCTGTTAGAATAATAAAATGAATATGCTCCTACTTTGAAAATTTGGATCGACTATATTAATGATGAAAGGAAAAGAAAATATGAGTTGGAATGTGAAATATAACAAATGCAAATAGACCTTAAATATTAATGAAGACAAATAAATAATTCATTAAAAAAATTTATTATTGTAAATTAATTAATATTTCTATTTATGTTGTTTTTTGAAATAGTCACTTTAATCTAATCTATATAAAAATTCATTATATTGTTTTATTGCTTGCTTACATATCCATTTCAAATCATTTTAAAATCTAATTAATTATTGACCAATTACCCTTAATTTTATATTGGTTTTGATTCAAAAATCAAAATCGGCATTATAAATTTTGAAGACACTTTTTATTTTTTAATTTTAAGATTTTATTGTCAGAATTTCTTCTAATATTATTTTCTTTTTTTATTTTTAACTTTTGATGGAGGAGAGAAATAAATACTTGTTCTACTCAATTTTATAAATTCAAAAATAAATAAATAAATATCCTTATTTTATTTATTTATTTATACTTTCATCAATAAAACTTATTTATTGAAGTTTAGAATTTTAATCAATATATCTATCTATCTATCTATCTATTATAAAACATTTATAATTTTTCTATAATATCATTTAACAGCTATTTATCATTGTGGTATTAATCATATAATCCTTTAAAGAAATAAATATTTTTATTAACTTCAATATTTATTAAATGTAAAAAAAAAGAAACAAGGATGATTTTTAAAAAAACTTAGGTAAATTATAAAACTTTCAGTTTCTTTAAAATTTAATATTTAACAAGGAAAGGATTTATTGATTAAAGCATTTTTATTTAATTAAAAACTTTGTTAAACATACATTTAACAAATTAATTATTAAATAGATAAATTAATATAAATTGTATTATAGATCACATGAAGAGCTATGACATTTTTACATCGTACTTTATAGGAATACTAACTCCTTCCCTAAATTTATATAAAAATGAAGCATCTTCTCCTTCTATTCTTTTTTTTCTTTTGTTAGCTTTTTTATTGTATTAATTGTCAAGCATTTCAATATTCATTAATTTTTCTTCAAGCTTCTTTTACTGTATTTCCTATTTTATTATTTTTAAAAATTATCTAAAATACACAATAAATAAATAACTTTATAAATCAATAAAGTAGTTAGAGTAAGTAAGTAAGTAAATAAGTAAGTAAGTAATACATCGTCTGCCATATCTTTTGCCAGTGTTTTTTAATGGTTTATTATATCATAATTTTTTAAAATAAAGTGTATTGATCTCTCATTCAGTCTTTATACGGGTACATCGTTCTAAAATGATTAATAATAATTAAATGTTCCATTTGATTAAATTAAATATTTATTTATTTATTTACTCCAAATAAAAGCAATCTTTCTATTTAAGGAGTAAAATATATATTAAATTTTTGACCGCTTCTATCTATTTTAAAGGGATTATCTAATAATTTCAAAGAGAAGTCTATCATAATGCTCAAAGAAGTGTATAAGTCTTTCTTTTCACTGTCACTGATTATGTTCTAAAAAAATATAATTAACTCTTTTATAAATTTGACTTAGAACTTACAGATGAAATATTAGGCTGTATTATTTAATAAATATTTGATAAATAATCTAGCACGAAATTCTTATTATTTAAGTAAGGAGCATCTGAGTTTGGAAGGTTTTCTAGTAAACTTTCTATGCAATCCATGGCAGCTTTCTATTGAATATTTTAAAGAAAAATTATGTTCGAAATTTTAATGACTTTTCGAAAACTCTATTAAATTTTTTTGATATTTCAAAATGTTGTTAAATAATTTTACATATCTTTTTTTAAGAGTGAATTTGTCTCTAGGGAAGTCTAGCTTTACTCTTTCTTAACCTTTAAGATTGAGACCAAAATTTATAATTGGAAGCGATATAAACTTTGTCATTTCATAATTGTGTTTTAGCAAATTACTTTCTAAAATTTCTGCCAAAGATAAATCATCCTATATTAAAGATGAAATGATTTAATAATTAAAAAACTTAAATTAACTTTTTATAAAGATTTTACCAAAAACTAAGGTATTTTATCAAAGAATCTCTCAGTATTTTTTATTTTGCTATAGTTTAAAAGTGTTGCTTCTATCAGTTAATCAGGTTATGTGTTTTTAATTAGAGTATGTATAGTGTATCTCAAAATACTAATTAATTAAATAAAGAATTAAAATTAATAAATTATTTTTTTATTTAAGTGCTATTTCTATGATCTCCATTAAATCTACTAAAATCTATTAATTTAAATTAAATATTATTTTCATTACTCAATTTTAGAGTCCTTTTTATTGATTGGAGGCATCATGATGCACTCTAAGAGCTCTAAAATACTTTTAGAGTTGTTTTTTTCTTCCATGAGAATTTAGTCGATTGATATTTTAGAGCGATTGTCTTGCTTTTGAATTTTTGATATCATTTAAAGGTTCATTAATGTAGATCTTATATCGTTCTCATTGTGGTCACATATCTTTTATAATCCTGATTAATCTATACTTAACTTTTCTTTATGGCAGATTTCTCTCAGTCTTTGTACTAGCTTATCGCTCCTTGCTTTCGTAAAATTAAATACGAAGGCTTTTTTTCTAAGTTCCCTTAACCCTTTACTGTAAATATCGTTACAAATAAAGATAACTGGTCTTCTAATATGAACGTTTTATGCTGTTTATTTTGTTGTTTCTTCTTCTAAACCTTTATCATCTTCTTCATTCAAGTTATCCTCATCTCCATCTTCATCATCTTCGTCCTTTTTCTTTTTCTTTTTTGACTCAGGTTTCTTTTTTTAATTGCTTTATTTTGTTTGAGCTTCGCCAGCTCCCTTTTTTTGTATATTCTTTTATCCTTTAAAAATGAAGTCTAGTAAGTGATTAACAGCTCCCTATTTTTTTTGTTATATTTTATAATAAATAAAAACTTCTGCTTGCTCAAATACGAAGAAGTCAAATTTTGTATTTAATTAATAGAAAAACTTTTTACATGACTCTCAGATTCCATAGCTCCATCTACTTCGTCTACAATAATCAAAGAAGGTTTTTCTTTTTATTCTTCAGCTTTATTATCGTTTTTGAATTACAAAGCTTCATTTCTTGTCACTGTTTCTATTTTTTCAATAAGCTTTGCTGCAGTTCTTTCCTCTGATGCATTTATCTTTCATTAATAATTAAAAAATAATTAATATAAAAATATTTAGAGTTTTTAAGAATTTACTTCAATAACTTTGTATCCACAATGCTTTGCAACAGTCCTTGCTAATGTGGTTTTACCTGAACCAGGAGGTCCTGCAAGAAGAATAACACTGTTTTACATTTTTTATACTGAATAATCATCACTTAAATCAAAATAAAAAGGCTTTTATCCAGTGTATTAAAACTTATTATTTCCTTATCCTTAAAAGAATTTATTTTAATCTCCTGCTTAAAATCCTTTATTAGCTTCATCTCCAATCTTATTAAAATTATTATTGTAAACGCTGCTGCTGTTGTTGACTTTTTAAACTTAGCCAAAAATATTTCTGCCATAACTTTAGTTATTATACTAATTGTTATATTAATTATTATACTAATTCTAAAAGATGCTTTTTTTTAATTTTTTCTTAAAAACAATAGGATCCCATGCTTTTAACCAGCACATAACCTCCCTATTAATTTTATCAAAACTGAGAAGTTCATCATATCTCTTTGGCATATATTTATCCACCCACAATTACCTATCTTTTAAATTTTCTCTCTTTATTAACTATTTATCTTCGTCCATAATTTCCTACTACAGCTCCTACTCAATTTGAGCAGCTTTTGCCTTTTAATTGATATCAATTAACATTTAATAATAATAAAGGTGAAAATAAAATAAAATAAAATAATTACTTTTCTTTACTCCTAAACTATTTACTCTAACTCTTCAATTGGTGTTATGAGCAAACTTTGTCTCTCAAATAGTTTAATAATATTCTAATTTATACTTGGATCATATTTTTCCCTTTTATTCTTGTAAACGTAGAAGTTCATTGTTGATACAATTTTATCTTCTTCCTCTGTCTCATTTGGATTCTAAATATAAAAGTTAATTTTAAGCTATTCATTAGCATCATCAGATGAATAATGAAGATCCCTATCATCTATATTAATGCCTTCAAAATAATCATCATAGTTATGTTTCCAACTCATGTTTACTTCTTAAATATGCTTGAATGTATTAACTTATATATAATGATTTCCTATAAAAATTAAACCTTTCGCGTAATTATATCTTTAATTTAATAAAAATATTATTTTTTATAAATTAATTTACTATCTTTCTTTAAATTTTGCGCGCTTTTTGAATCACCATTCAATGTATTGATTTTCCGGCAAATAAATAAAAAAGAATATCCAAACAAACAAACAATCAAACGAATAGTAGATATTATGACAAAAAATATTTCTCAATTTGATTTTAATAATAAAAATAAATCCTTTTAAAATTAATTTATCATTGTAGAATTTACTTTAGAAAGAGTTATATTAATTAATTAATTATATTTAATAATAAAAAAATGAATGGAAAAGAAAAAGAAAAATTAATTTAAGAATAATCTGAATATTTTATTGATATAAAAAAATATCATTTTTCCTCATCAATCAATAATGAATAAATTTAATCTTATTTATCACAGTAAAACTAAAAAATATTAAAAATTTTAATTAAAAAAATAATTAAAATTTGTTTTATTTAGAATTGAAGTAAGAAGATTTAAATTGTATAATTGTTAATTTGTTAGGAAATATAAATTTAAATATCTTTTTTAATTATAATTTAATAATAGAAAAAATATCATTTCTTAGAGTTTTATTCATCAGAGAAAATCAGAAATAAGAAATTAATTTTTAAAATTTTGTAAATTGATAAATAAATAGAAATTTAGTTATTTATTTTGTTTATATCTTTATAACTCCTAAATAATTTCAAAAATTATACACTTTAAAAGTTTTAAAAAAAATACAAATTAAAGTTTGAATCTTATAAATAGATAGCTAGCTCTATGGAATATATTAAGTTTAAGAAAGGAAGTCCATATCCTGAAAAAAGAGGAGGATCAACTTTACACTGCGTTGCCAAAAATAAATTTATTTTAATAGGTAATGCATATATAATTAGCTAATTATATAGATTGTATCAAATAAGTGGTAACATTGATAATATAAATAATTAAATTAGGTGGAGGAAATAGATCTAAAGAATTTGGAGACATTTGGGAATTAAGCATTTTAGACAATAATGAGTGTGAATGGAAATAGATTAATATTCCTTTGAGTGCTTTCACTCCTAGGACAGGACACACATCTTCATAAGTTGATGAAAGCACCATTTACATTTATGGAGGATAGAATTTTACAGAAAACAAACATTATAATGATTTTTTAAAGTTAGATCTAGGTAATTTAAATCAAATTTTAAATGAAGCAAATAACATTTTAATTTTCCAACAGATACAAATAGCTTACAAAGGCTTAATAAAAGTAGTGGAGCACTTAATTTGAACGAACCAACAGAAAGAAATTCCTCAACTTTAGTTTATAATAACATCGATAAATAGTTGCTTTTGTTCGGCGGAGCTGATCCTCAAGAACCTCTTAGAGACCTTTATGTCTATGATATTTGTAAGAAAAAGCAATAATTTATATGGATTAAGGATTTATTTATGTTCTAAAAAGTATTAGGAAAATGGACTAAGGTAGAAACTAAAAATGGTGATGAAATTAAAGGATTGGAAATGCACACAGCTCATTTTTACAGTGCAGCTTCCGATTTAAAAAAGAAAAAGAAGAAGAAAGGAAAGAGCAAAAAGGGATCTAATATAGTAAACCTAGATATTGGTGACTTTACTAAAGAAGTAGATAGTTAAGGATAAGCTATTCCTCATGAAGCAATTATGAACATACCAAAGGTGAATATAGAGTTTGATGAAAAGAATGCAATAGTTGAAGATGATAATAATGATGAAATTGAGGAATTTCCTCATGGGGATGAATAAAGTATTTAAAAATAAATATTATTTAATAACTTAAATGATTGTAAAAATAAAAAAGTTATAGGTAAAGAAGAATAAGAGGAAGAATAAAAGAATGAAGATAATAAATAAGGAGAATAATAAAAGTAAAAATACATGATTGTAATTGGTGGAAGATATCTCGATCAAGTAAAAAGTGAAATATATTCCTTGAATCTTTCAAATTATGAATGGAAAAGGATAAAAGATTTGCCATTTGAAATATGTGCTCACACATCAACTGTGGTAGAAGATTCAATTTATATCTTTGGTGGAACTTCGGGCTAAGAGTTCTATGATAAACTTTACATTTTCTAACTCACTAATTAGAAACTCTATGAATTTGAAATCACTCCATAAGAAAAAAAGCAATGCATGTTAACTCCAAGAATGGCATCAGCAATGAGTTATGACCAAGAATCAAAAAAATTGTATATTTTCGGAGGAGCTTCAATTGAGGATGAAACTACAGCTTTAATATCAATCAATACCAATAAAATTAATACTTCAAACAGAACAAAAAAAATTTGAAGTATTTTATTTGCATAAAATTTATTTTTTTACATATAAAGTTTTATTACTTTAAAATTAATTTTCAATTCATCAATTGAATTTTATTTCGATTAACTAGATACTCATTTTTTTATTTAATTATCATTTATTCATTAATCTAATATTATTATTTATTTAAAATCAATTTTCAGATACAATTAATAAATTCTAGCAAGACTTTAATTCTATTTGCTTATTTATTTTATTATATAAACAATCTTAATCACTTACTTTTTACCTAATCTTAAATCTATTTTTTTTAATTAATTACTTTTCTTATTATAAAAAAACAAATAAAATGAATAATTAAATTTGATTTGATTTTATTTAAATGGTAAAAGGTATCTAATATGTATGAATAATAATTTTTTAATAAACAAGTGATAAAATTATTTAAAAATTGATAAAATATAAATCATCTAATTATATTCATAATATTATTTTTATGTAAATTTTAAGTATCAAATATAATTAATATATTTTTTTAAAATAGAAACTATTTCAGAATGTTAATTTTAAAAATTGATCTAATTATTAACAACAAAATAAAGCTTTTTTAACAAGTTATTGAAATATCTAAGATGAATGAATATATTTATAATTTTTTATAATATTTTTACAATTATTATTTTTTTTAAAAATAGATATTAAATGTCTATTTCAAAAATTCGATTGAAGTTTGTTAAAATTATAAAAATTTATTTGATATAGTTATAGAAGTATTAATTAATAGTAATCATGAACAATCTTAGTACTCAATAATTTTTTATTATATTTTTATAGTTAATAGTTTTTTTTTCAAAGGTGTTTGCTTATTAATTTAGATGCCTACTTTAGTAATGAAATATTGCTTAAATTGTAATAAAATATCTGATGATGATTAAAAAAATAAAATCTTAGATACAGTTATTAAAACAAACATTGAGATGGTATAAAAATATTGAGTTTTATTTTGATTTTTATATTTACATCAAATTATTTAAATATATCTCAAAATACCTTTCAATTCTCATTAAAAATCTTTACAATTCAATTAATTTTTACAATATTTTTAGAATTAATAGAATATTTTCTAAAAATGGATATTAATTTAGATATATATTTCAGTAATATTTCTATTTATTAATATTTTCTTCAAGTAGAATTATATAATTATTCATTAAATAAAATCACTATACTTGAAATTAATTCAAATAAGAAAATTTATTTATTGTATTTAAAGTAAGTAAGTAAACGATTGAATTTATAGTTTTATATTTTATTACCTAAAAAACAGTTGGAATAATAAAAATTTTAATAGATAATTCAATCTAGAAACCTTTATTTTTGCAAAAATAATTTTAGATAATGATAAAGGAATTAAAATTTTAAAATCTTTAATAATAATCCTATAATATTAATATAGTTATAGTAACAAAAATAGTACTTGAAAATAGATTATTTAAAGTAATAGCATTCAAATTAGTTATAATAATTTGTGATTAGTAATTAACTATTCAGTGAAAAATCCACTTAATCTAAAACTTTACCTCAATTAAGAGTTTAATTTGCTATACAAAATTAATCAAATTCAATCAATCAATCAGTCATTCAGCAAATTAATATCATCGAATTTTTACTAGCTGATCCAAAGTACTTAAATCAGTAAAATCAATAAGTAAATTAAAAAATAAGAAAACACCAATTAATATATATTTAAATAAGAATATAGATAGATATATTTATTTTTACATTCAAAATTGTCGTGAAATAAATAACTTTTGTTAAATGAATTACAATAGTAGTAAACCTCAAACTGCTTAGCAGGCTAAAAGGCAGGATTCAAACTATAATGCCAAGGATAGAGCTATAAACAAAAAAAACCCAAATATGAGTAAAGGGTAGATCATTGACAGATAGATCAGTAATTTTGAACAACACAAGGCTATAAAAATCCTATAAAAAGAAACTCATTTATCTAATCAAGAACAAAAAATATTTTTGGCAACATTTTTGCGGCGCCATGTAGAATAGTTTAGAGAAATAGAAGGAGATCCTATGGAATTTCTCCTAGCTCTCACTATCAATTTAAAATATGTTTTTGTACCTAAAGGGAAAGTCATATTTCATGAAGACGAGAACGCAGACAATTTATTCTTTATTCTTGATGGAGATGTTCAATTTTACACTAGAAAAACAGAATAAGATATACAAAGAGAAAGATTCTGGCTTCAAGCGGTGTAATCAAAATAATAGAATCCTTACTAACTTAGTAATGTGCAAAAACAGAGATTGCATAAAGATGAAGAAGTCTTAAAATATTATAAATGCGATGAAGATGAAAATGTATTCAGATTTTCAAAAAAGAAAAATGTTTACTTTGTTGATGGGGTTTTATTGCTTAAAAAAACATATTAGAGGAATAAAGGGCAGTCTTTTGGTATCGACGAGAAAGATAATTCTCAAACAGCAGTAGCTTGGACTGATACTATTCTGGCTGTCACATCACAAAGTGACTACATTTAGAGTTATACGAAATATAAAGAAAAAAATTCATTTACTTTTGACTGCTTGAAAAAGCTTATAGCTCCTTTAATTTCTTAGTACCCCACTAGAATAGATGATATAACGCTTAGATTAATATCTTCAAAAACAAAGGCTATAAATGTTCCTCTTCATTAAACAGTTTTCGAAGCAATATCTGAAGCAACACTTAAAGAAATACCTACTCTGAATCAAAAGAGTAGGAGTGAGTTAGGTTTAAATGAGTCTGTGTACATCTTGAAATAAGGTTACATTGAATACTACCTTAACTATCAAGACTCTGAGTAAAAAGGGCAGAAGATATGCTAACTTACTGATGGTGATGTATTTGGGCATGAGTGCTTATTCAAGCCTGAAAAATAAATATTTACAGTTATTTCAATTTCACCATCGACTTAAATTTTCTAGTTAAAAAAAGAGTATCTCTGTGAAAATGAGACTCTTCTCGATATCCTCTAAGTTAAGGGTGAGCAGTTTTGGAAATAACTTCAATCTGCTTAGAATAAAAACTAAAAACCATAGAATAATTTAAGCTTCTAAGCAGCTAAAAGTGAGGTCAGCAGCATAAACAATTAGAAAGTAGAAAAATAATTTAAAATTTAAAAACTAGAAATAAATAATTTATTGTCCAAGTAGAAATTAAAAAATGAGCAATTAGTTAATAATTATAATAATAATGGTAAATAACTACAATAATAAAGTGAAAATAAAGCAAATAATAACTAGTAGACAAATCTTTCAACGGGATAGGTAGAAAAATCAAAAAGATAAAGGAGCTAGTCCAAAAAGTCTTAAACAAATATTCCTTCAATTATAGAACTTTAAAATAATTAGTAGAAGTCAAAACAAATACAGACTTTAAATGTGCCCAAAACTTCAAGCAGAAAAGGAAGTATAAGAATGCATCATTTTGCAAATTTCGAAGGGTCATTTGACCAACTAGATGAAGATGATCAGTTGAGCTAGTCAAATTCGAAACTTGAATAAGATTTAATAAAATATAAACAAAAAAGTAAAACAATTTTATCTGCTGCTAGGTCATGCACTTAAATTCAAGTTGATTCAAACGATTAATTTTAATCTCCTACTTTACATGGTATTAATATGGATAAAAGTAGCTAGCCTTACTTGGCTATTCCTCATAGATAGTCATTAACCCACAGAAAATCTGAAAGCACCCACGTTTCGCCTGCTAAAAAGATCATTTTAGTCGTTGAGGAACTAAACTAATATGGTGAACCAAAAAAAGTAGATAGTAAAGCGTTTTCTTACTTGAAAGCTAATTAAAAATAGGAAGAACTCAAATTTTCTCCAAATAAAGTGACAAGCATAGAGAATAATATCTTTAAAAGCCAAACATAAGCTAAATTAGTTCCTTGTCGGTAACCAGATATTTTCAGAATAAAGCATAATATGTTTGACTCATCTTCCTAATCTAATTCTGCCAACAACGGAATAGAGTCGCGAAACGAAAATGAGCATTCTCCTTTCAACCAACCATTGGTGTCTCCGTTCAATGCTTTCTCAAAAGACTCTGAATTCCTAAATAATTTATAAAAAAGTAGCTTGAAACAAATAAGATAACTTAAAGTTCCTACATTAAACATATAGTAATCCATATATTATTCTTGTGGTGTTATCAATAATATTTAAAGAGAAAATTAGCCTTATTAATAATAACAACAACAATAGCCTCAACAACAATAACAACAGTAATATATGAACTAATATTAATAGATATTTACACCATAATCAAGCCGTTCGAGTGAAGAATAATCAAAGATGGAGAACTCTTACAAACAATAAGTTTAAACTCCTAATAGACTACCTCTAAATAAATAAATTCCTGTGAACTCTCCTATAAAATTATTTGATTAGATAAAATCTCCAATTCAATAAAATTATTTAAATTTTAAAACTAAATATTTCAACCCACTTCATACACAAAGAGAAAGAGGTACTACTGCTACTGCTTAAAAACTTTAAGCAAACTGAATTTTACATTACCCCAATAAAACTATATATATATATATATATATTAATCAACTAACTAATAAACAACTAATTTATGAAAACTTGATACTTTATCTTGATTATTTCTAAAATTAATAATACAATTTTGTTTATTCGTTCATATTCTAAGTTTACATTAAAAATATTACTTTATTTTATTAAAATTTCTAATAGATACTGAATTAAATATTATTAATTAATTTCTTAAAATTATTGATAACAGGACAATAAAATTATATTTAAAATAATATTTATTTTTTTTAACTTTTAAAAAATGAAATATAAAAATATAGCAATTAAAATTTTTTTTAAAATTAAATCTCCTTCATTTTCAACGAATTTTACCCACAAAAACAAAAATAAATGAGATATTATATAAAAAACTTTAAGCAAATTAAAATTTATTTATATTTCTCCCTTATAAAATTTAGAATAAAGCAGCTAACTAATTAATCGAAAAGAACTTTTTATTTCATCTTGATTATTTCAAAATTTAATACAATTTTGTTTTATTCAAAAAATATCTCTCAATTTTTAAGTTCTACCAATTGTTAATGTACCTAAATGTAATATTATTTATTTTTTTAAATATTGCATTAAGGATAATAAAATAATTATATATATTAAAAAAAAAAGAGTTAATTTAAAAAATATAATTAATTATAAAATGATATGTAAACTTTTTGAAAAATAAAAAGTAAATTTTAGTAGCAACCTAGCTAGCTAGCTAACTAGCTGTTAGTTTAATAAATTATCTCGTCTTTAAAAAATAAGTATCTATCTGTATCAATTTGTTTAATTTTTAAGTAAATTTTATATTTAAATTAAAAAAATAGCTTGATTAAAAATGGAAAACTTAGAAAATTTGGAAACTATTGAAGACAGGTACTAAAAGATCAAAAAAATAGGAGAAGGTACATACGGAAAAGTATTCTAAGCGAAAGATTTAAAAACTGATTAAATAGTAGCCTTAAAGAAAGTGAAGAATGACTATGAAGAAATTGGTGACGAAGGTATTCCTTCAACAGCTCTCAGAGAAATTTCTTGCTTAAAAGCACTGGATCATCCTAATGTGGTTAAGTAATAAATAAATAAATAACTATAAAATTAGCATTATTTGTAAAATGATTTTACTTAAACAGATTGGTTGACGTTGTTTACATTATGAAAAAGAATAAGCTTTATCTTGTTTTTGAATACATAGACTACGATCTAAAAGCATATCAGAAAAAAATTGGAAAAATACCTGAGCAGACAGTAAAGGTTTGGTCATATTCTTTCTTTCAATAATACATTCATTCATCCATCCATCAATATATTCATTAATTGCTTTTTTGGAATTTTTATGATTTATTTTTTGATAAATGAATGATGCCTAAAATAATTTAATTTAATTTAGTCGTACATGCACCAGATCTTAAAAGGGATTGAGCATTGCCATTCTAGGAGAATATTTCATAGAGATTTGAAGCCTTAAAATATATTAGTTAATAACAAGGGTGATATTAAGATTGCAGATTTTGGCCTTGGCAAAATATTTGGAATCCCTCTTAACACTATCACTCATGAAGTAGAAACTCTATGGTACAGAGCTCCTGAGATACTTTTAGGTGATAAACTTTATTCGCTCCCTGTTGATGTTTGGTCTATAGGGTGTATATTTGCTGAGTTGATTATAGGTCATCCTCTTTTTCATGGAGATAGTGAAATTGATTAGATTTTCAAAATATTTTAGTTTTTTGGCACTCCAAAATCTTCAAAGTTAGAAGGCACTTATAATTTAAAATATTGGTCAAATCTATTTCCACGCTTTAAATCCTAAAAAGATGAAATTTTAAAGCCAATAATTGAGACCGATCCTCAAGCAGCTGATTTGCTAGTAAAGTTAATAGACATTGAGCCTGCCAAGAGAATATCTGTGAGCCAGGCCTTAAAGCATCCTTATTTCGATAATATCTAATCACCATTGAACAGCTGTAAATTTAATTAAATTAAAATAATAATTTCTGATAAATTAGTTAATTTGTAAATTTTTAATTATTCTAGAGATATTTAATTTTTGATCAAAAAGACTGACTGACTGACTGACTCTGCTGATTATTTAGAAAATTGGAAAACACACTTTAAAAATAAAAAGTTTAAAGTAATGTCAACTCAAGTTAACATTCTTTAAAAAAGTTATTTGAAAAAGTGTTTTCATTTTATAAACTAATTATTTAAATATAAAATCAGTATTTATTCTATGAAAAAAGTTTTATTTATAAATCTTCTATGTAATTTAAAATTATTTATTGATTTTTCATGATAAAAAATAAATTAAATATTACTGTTGATTCTAATTTTTAAGGTGCTGAAAATGACTTTTTGTAAAAAAAATATGAACATCTTTTTTACATTTTTAATTTTTAAAATCAGCTTGAAAAAAAGTTTTAATCTAAGAGGATCTACATTGTATTTGCTTTTATTATTTTTGATTTAAGATGTGTTTTTAATTAAAATCAAAACAAAACAAATTAATAATTTAGTAAAAATTAATAAAAATATTCTAGAAAATAAAATATTTTTATAACTAAGATTACATTTGCTAATATAGGAAATTTTTTTGATAAAATAAATTTAAATTCTAATTATTTTAATTTTTAGGTACTTTTTATGCTGTAAGAAGAAATAGGAAAAATAAAGAAAGAAAAGATGTAAATAAGTTAACAAATAAATAAAATATTTTAGTTTTAGATTATAAAGAATTAATTAATTAATATTTTTTAATCAGAAATATATGGTGCAGTTTTTTTCAAAATCAGTTTCCCATAGATTTAACTATAAATCTTCATATTTAAGGAAACCTTCTTAATTTGTTTCAGTTTCACTAAACACAGCTACAGCTAATCTTTCAATTTCACTTTTGTTCATTAATTTTTCCCCTGTATGAGGATCTGTAAAAAGGAGAGTTATACCTTTAATTAAGTCATCTTTACTAAGCATACCATCTTCATCGAAGTCAAATATTCTGAATAGAACTATGTGAATAGTAAATAAATTGTTATTTATTTTTAACTGAATTGATAATAAATAAATAAATATATAAAGACTTACATCTCGATTTGTTTGAAGATGAGGCTTTGGCTGAAAATACATTTAAAATTTTACAAAATAGCTTGAAATCAATAAAAGAATAATTTAGTTATTTGGATGAGTATTTGTTAGAAGTAATTCCTTCTTATGTATTATTATTAAGTGGAGTTATTTTATATAGTTTTTTTTTTGTTCCATTTACAGACGCAAAATTTAAAAAGTTAGCCTTTGGCAAATCAGCAGCACTTTTTGATTATCTTCTAGAATAGTTTTTTTAATCTGCCTTTTCCTAGTTGCTAGCCTCTTAACCAGTATTATTATCAAGAGTAAGGTTTTTACCTTAAAGATACTTTGACTGCTCTTTTATTAATTCTAATCC
Organism: Tetrahymena thermophila SB210; assembly: GCF_000189635.1. NCBI lineage: Eukaryota > Ciliophora > Oligohymenophorea > Hymenostomatida > Tetrahymenidae > Tetrahymena > Tetrahymena thermophila. The sequence goes on from NW_002476381.1 coordinate 490,571, forward strand.
ATCAATCAGCCTTGATTTGAAAGGCGAATTTTAGAGTTCATCTAAGTTGAGAAATTAAGTTATTGACAATTTTTGCTGAAAATTTTCATTTTTAATAGTAAAAATAGTAAAAATATAAAGTTTTAAGTGAAATCAAAATTAAATAAAATACATTTTCCTTTTAATCCAGCTGATAAAACCTGAAATAGAGGTTTAAAATTTCCTTTTCTGTGACTTTTTTTAGTAAATTTGATTATTAAAATTTATTATGTAGAAATAAGGAAAAAAATAGATAGATATTTTTGAATCTTACAATCTGTATCCTTCTAAATTATATTCAGGTCCGAAGGCGTTACATTTTAGTTCGATAAATAAACAACTTCATCTAAATAACTTCCTTTGCTTAATAATCCTCCCATTTATACGTAGTTGCTAAAATGTTTGATTTTCTTAATTTTTGATATTGCTTGCTTAATAAATTAATTGATTAATAAATAGATATTCTTATGAGCAAAAAGCTGGCTGGCTGGCTCACAACCAAACTTTTTGATTAAGTTAAACTTTTCTATTACTATTTATTAATCTTTTTTTTAAACAGTAAAAAAGCAAAAAAATATATTAAAATCACTTTTTACCACAATTTTTCTCTAATATGATTTAACAATATTCCTAAAAATCATTATTAGAGTAGAAATTTATTATATTATGATCAAAATATATTTTTAATTTATTGAATCTTGGTTATTATTTTTACTCACTACCAACTAAGTTTCAATATTTCTAATAGCCTTCTTTGATTACAAATGTGAAAAATAAATAGTTAACTTTAAACTCTTTCTTCTTTATGGTTAGATCAATAGATTTATATCAACAATATGAGAATAAAATAATTAAAATAAACTATTAATAAGTTTTTAATTCAATTAATCTTATTGAAATTAAACATTTTAAAAATATCATTATAATCTATATGGATAATGTATTTATTTATTCTTAATGAATATTAATCTTTTAATTTGTCTAAACAAAATAAAAACACCTAAAAATTTCAAGAAGAAATTTTATTTATTTATTATTAATATAATCATTTTTATAATATAGATAGATAGACATTCCAATCATAATTTATTCATTCATAATTGTGTGTTTAACAGTTACCATTGTGCAAAAAAGAAATCTTAAGATGGTAGAAATATGTTTTTTTATATTGAAATAAATTAAATAAAAAACATAATTAATTCTATAAAACTATTCGAATTTTTAAAAACTGTTAAATGATAAAAATATTTTAAAAGTTTTGTTGATTAATAAAATAGTTTTTATGATTTACAGTGGAATTTACAAAATAAATAAATAGATAGATAGATAGATAGATAAATAAATAAGATATCATTTAAAATTTTTTTCAGTTCATTTCATATAATAGCAAAGGTGATTTAATATTGACATCAAAGACATAGTATAAATTAAATGATTTTGCATCTTACTTTTTGATCTCTCCTTATGTTTTATATGCTTCACCTAATGTGTCAGTAAAATTGATCCTTTTATTTTATTTATTTAATTAGTAATTAAGTAGCATTATTTTTGATTATGTTTTAAGTTATATTTGTTTGTTATTCTAACTAAAAATATTCAATAAATTAGTATAAAATATGATATTCCATTATAAATAAATAAATGACTTCTTACTCTTCTTTTTTTTCCAGGTCTTTGTACAACTTAACATTACAAATCCTTTTGAATAATTTAAATTAGTTAATCTTTTGGTCTGAGCTCATTTATTTCAATTAAAATTTACTTTCCATGCCTGTTTTCAATTTTGCTCAATACACAAAAAATTGGATCTTTTGCCTTCATATCTAACTCAAAATCAGCAAAGTGCCAATTATTTTCTATCAACTTAGTATTTTAGCAAATTTATGTTATCAAGCGAATTAAAATTAACTTACAATAAACTTAATATGCATCCATCCTTAGTTTTCTGGAGGTATTTCAACTTTTGGCTAATGTATATTTTATCAAAAACATATTGTAAATGCAATTCTTAATTAAGCAATTACATATAAATAATTTGTATATTGCTGTTCTTTTTGCACCTCTTTTTTATCTTTTGGTTCACTCTTCTCTTTTTTGCCCATTTTATCTATACAGATTCGCTTTTAGATATATTATCTTAATTTTTAACACTTTTAGTAAAATATAAAGTTGCTGGATTGTTTTTAGATATTAAAATTATATTTTAATTCAATAAATCGTATAAGATTTTTGCTATATAAGTTCAATATTTCTAATAATCAATCTAAGTAAAATAATAATAGAATAATATTTTTTTTTAATTTAGTAATTTTTATGACAAATTATATAAACTAATTCATAAAGTTGAACTTAATGATAATATCTTTAAAAAGTTTAGCAAAGTAGAAATAACATTTTTGTTTGTATTTTTAATAATTAGATAGATGAAAAGTTAAAATATAATTTATTAGCCTTTACTTCAATATTTTCTAGAATAAAATCAATATTATAACAAAATACATTCAATAACTAAAGTGGGTATTTTTATAAAATGAATTACAAATAGAATAAATTAAAATTAAAAATTTATTTAAAGTTAACATTTTTAAATGTTTGATCATCAAATTTTAACCCTGTATAACAAGTTTTTATAGTTTATATTGATAAAAATGTAGTGAATTTTATTGAATTTTTTTAATTTAAAAAACCACTTTTACTTAAGAATCGAACTTATAAAAATTCTACTTCTTATTTCTTATAAATTTTAATAAAATATTTTTTATTTTAAAACAGTTATTAGTTGAAGATATGATCAATCAAATGATCATTATCATAATTTGTGAATTAAGAAAAATTAATAAATAAATAAAATTAATTTTGAACAAAATTGGAAATTATTAAAATAAATATTTAACAGTTTAAAATTTAAAAATAAATTTAATTTTTATATATTAATTATTTTTCAAGGATTTATTCAATTTTTAATATAAATATCCTTTTTATTATAAATTCAAAATTTTTAATCACTTTTTTACTTAGTTTTGCTTAGAAGTGAATGAGAGAGAAATAAAATTCAGAAGTAATCTTAGCTCATCCCAAGCACTAATAACATACTATATAAAACTATGTCTTGTAATATAATTAGTTGTAATGTAATTTTAATTTTTTGCTGTTTGAAGGTAGTATTTAAACGAATCATGGATTTTTTTGATTCTGTCATCTGTTTATTATTCTTTTTTTATAAGGTTTAAAAGGTTGTTGTAGACTTCTTCTATAATCACTATATTAGCAACTGTGTTCAAGTGTTGTTTGAAGAATGCATCAATCACTTTATTTTCAAATTCCTGTTTAAATAAAATTCTAGTTGAAAAAAAGAAGTCTTGCTATGAACGTATAGGACTTAATATACTTTTTTATGACTTTTAAGGCGAATTATTTCCAGATTTTGTTTTATTTTATGATTTTATCAGTTTTTTAGGGCTTTAACTTCCTTATCTTAAAGGTGTTTATGGACTTGATTATGAATGCATGAAATTCACTATTTAAATATGTCTGAGCTTTGAAGGGCTGCTTTCTTCAAAGCTGCTTAAAGACGATCTATTTAATTCGTTTTAAGATTCAATGTTTTTTGATGTAAAATTTTAAGTTTAACTATTAGCTTATGAACTTTAGATTTTTACATTAAGAGTTTTACTTTTTTATATTTTTTGAGAGCTTTGATTCTGTGTATTTTAATCAACATTTTCTAGCTTAATTTAACTAAATGATTTTATAGAGTTTGAATTCTTGTACTTTTTAGGAGAGTGAGGTGAAGCCCTAGGACTTTAGAAAGATTATCCTTCCTCCACTTGAGCATAAAAGGAATCCTAAGTCCTATTATCAACAATGAAATTGACAAATTTTTGCAGGCATTTAATATTTTAGTCGTAATTTGTTGTTTCAAAGATTTTAACGACATTCTAAAGAGAATAGCAAGCAAATGTATTTTCGTAAAATGCTTTATTATTTAAAGGATAAAAACTAAGCATAGTAATTTTATATTCTTCTAAGGACAATAATTGGTTAAGTTTTTCAAGCTATTGAGTTTTGAGTGCAAATAAAAACTGCAACAATCTTTCTGACTCTATATTAGACACACAATCTATTACAAATTAACCTATGTTGCTCAATGGAACAGTTATTCCTGAGTTTTTCTTTAGTATTTACTTAAACTAAGAACTTTCTTTTGCCTCAACTAAATCAATATTTTATTTTAAAATTTAGAAATTATACTATTTCTGAGTTTAATTGTAAATATGTTAAGTCAATTCTATTTTATTAAATAGCTCTAAGTAATCTTCTAGTTCTTGCTGGTCATTTACAAAAACTTTTAAGTGCTTCGACACAATCTATTGAGCACTTTTAAGAGATATTTCATCGTTTTTTTCATATTAATGAAAGAAGTAAGGTCTATTATAATTTTCTTATTTTTCTTCTAGTTTTTTTCTGTAAGTTGAAGCGACATCATAATATATTTGATAAAATAAATTTGATTGCAGAATGATTGATTTAATGCAAGCTTAGATGCCCTGATTTCCTTTGTTATTTTACATTTCTTCTTTCAATTTATTTTTACTTAAACCAATTAAGCTACAATAGAATTCAATTTATCTATTTTTGATGTTCATTTCTGATAAGCTCTCTATAAAATCATTTAAAAAATGAGATGCTACTTCTTTTTACCCGAATTATTTCATAAACCACAAAGCTGTATATTTATAGAGAGGAATATAAGGTAGTTTAGCTAAAAAGGAAGTATAATCATCTTTTATCTTATCACATAAAATGCAATTAACAAAAGCCAAAACACAATTTTACGAAAATCTAAAAGGAGAAGGATAATAATCCTTTATATACTTCTATAATTTATATGTGTAGTTCTTTGTTTAAGGATGAATAATTATCATATTTATTTAAGAAGACTTGTCTTCAGATTTCTTTTTTTAAGAAAGCAGTTTAAGTCTTTCCTTCAATTCATAAATTTATTTATTAAGCAAATTAATTGTTTTCTTATTTTCATCTAACTCTTTGTTATTTTACTCTTCCGATTACTTGAGCTATGAAATTCTACTAGTAAAATTTTGTTCAATGCTTTGATTTAATTTCAAAATCATTTCTTCCTTTTCATGATATTGCTAATTGCTTTAGAACTAAGATTAGTGCATCTGATTCTTTATTTGAATAGTCTATTCTGCACCATACAGCATTTCATTTATCTCTTTTATCTAATTTTCTTGTTAAATTATGTTATTTTATAGCTAATCTATCTAATCATGGTAACTTTATATTAATTCAAAAAATACTTAGAAATGCAAACAATTTTGTCAAAAATAAAATTTAAGAAATAATTTATTTTGATATTCAATTTTTTATATTAATTGATATATACCATATTTTAAAAATAGGATAAAGTAATTCCTCGTTAAGAAAATCCTTCTGACTTGCTAGAAATAACTAAATTTAAGAATTTTTATTTCACATTTCGGTTTTAAGGCAATCCTAATATGCGAAATCTTATATAACGAGAGGTAACCATATCTAAACTTGGTGTTTATAGAAAATTTAGATTTTATTTACCCAAAATAAACGAGAAAAAAAGTAAAATAAATATCATTAATTATGATACTTAAAATTGAATATCATTTATGATACTTAAAAATTGAATATCAAAAATTAATAATTTTTTGACAACTCTAATAATTTCATATGAATATTTACATATTAAAGTATTTGTCTATGTCATTGAATAATTCGACGAATTTAAGAGTGGAGGGAGTTGGAAGAAGGGAGAGTTCTTGTATTAATTTTAGCTTCTCTTCATTTAATTATAAGATGGTTGGTTTCAAAAACTATTTTAAGGTAGGATTATTCATTTTGACAATAACTTCTAAGAGACTCTTAACATTTTTCATTTAATCAACAGCTATTTAATCAGGTAGAGCGATTACGGTTTTAGAGATAAATGAATTTATTTCAGTAAATACTTTTTATAGTGCGGATAAATACAAACTACAGAATCCTAAATCATTCTGATTTTTAGATATCTCTAATGTGTAATTTTAAAAAGCTTCAAAAATGTATTTGGTGTATTCTTTGATTTTATCTTACCCTTCTAAATAGTAGCTGTGTCTGCACTGAGGTTTTTCTAATTTAGCAAGAATCGATTCTGACATAATTATTTCATGCAGTTTTTAATAATATTCTACGCCTTAACAGCTTTTACTATTAAGATTATTGTCCTCATATTAAATAATTTTATTTATTTCAGTGTTAGTTTGAATAGAATTTGACCTTGATTATTTATAAGAATAATAGTAAGGATTCATATTAGGACTTCTTTCTTTGATTGATGTATTTTAATGAGCATTTTGTAATTTAAATAAATCTTAAGCATCGATAATATCTTCCCTCTTTTTTTACTTAATATCATAGCTTCTCAGCTTTGTATTAGATGAAGGTCGACTCATAGATATAATATTTTTTTATAGATTAGAGTTAAAATTAGAATTAATTTTGCTTTTAACATAAAATTAGTTTGCTTAACACTGTTCTTGTTATTCATTTAACTGTATTTACTAATTTTAATTATTTTATTATTACTTTTATGGGGTTACATATTGATATTACAGCTTTTGTAGATAAATTTATTCATTTTCTTTTTATTATAAATTGGAAGCAAATTGATCTGCAGGTTTCTTGTCTTTTAAAAATACATCAGCATATACTTGATGTCTCAAAGTTAATTTTCTACTTCCTTATTGACTTGCTTAGTACTATTATTCTCCTAGTAATTCTGAAGCAGTTTGCTATTATTATTAAGAAACCTTTTAATCTCGTTATATAGAATCAATATTTATCTTATTTTTAACAGAAGCGGAGAGAGTAGTTCTATTAAGCTAAATATTATTCTTTTATGTCTAATTTTAATTATTTTCAGCAATTTATACTTTTTCTTCATTTTATAAAAGCTAGCTCTTAGGCTAAGCAGCAAATAAATTATTATAGCTATAAACTCTTTGTCTTTTTTTTATTTAAGAAGTTGATGCTTTTCTAATAATTGCTTGAGGGTGCTAAAAATTAAGTGTTTCTTTTATTTTTGAAATGAGCTGACTTGGAACATTTTGATTGATATTTTACATATGATCATCACCAAAATCACATCCTTGTTATTGATTTGCCTTAATCATATTTGTACTAATTGACCTTCTCTTCAGCTTTTAAACGTAAATTGGAGCACTGAGCATATTACATATCTACTAATTATTCGTGATTAATTTACTATGATTTGCAAGATTTATAGCTTCTTTTTAATCTTTCATCATATTATACATGAGATTTTTTTAATAATCAGATTAATTTGGAGTATCTTGAATGCTTTAAAAAGGATTTTCAGGATGATGATGATGAAACTAATTGCTTTGAATTTCCATATTAAAAAAAATATTTATTATTTATTATTTGTCTTCTATTAAAAAATCAATTAATATTTTTGGTTTTTATATATATGAAAACAAATTATATAGTTGTTATAGTTAGTTAATTACTGTGCTTAAGGATGGATATTATTCTATTAAATATGATTTATTCAGTAAATCTCTAATCTTGTTTTGTATTTTGCTTATATTTATTTATAAAAGATCTTTTATTATATTTTTACTAAATAATTAAAGTAGTATTTTTATAGTTTTTTCCTTAATATGAAATTTCTGTTTAATTTGGTTATGCTATCATATTTTAATTATATGTATTTATTAATTAATTAATTATTTTAGTTAATAAAAAAATAAAAAAAACAGGGACCTGCCAGGATTGAACCGGCGACCTAAGGATTTGCAGTCCTCCGCTCTGCCACTGAGCTAAAGCCCCTTTCATGCTATAAGTGATATGAATTGTAGTCTTAGACATATAACTAAATTAAAGCAAGTGGTTATTGTTCATATAAGAGATTCAAAATATTTAATGATACTGTATTAAATTAAAATTTCCCTATTCTTCAATGATAAATAATTTTTTTGATAGTCATCTTTATAAAAGATGCTTCTTTTTATTTTGGAATATAATTAATTTATTTAAATTATTGAGATTTACTATAGTAAATTCTAAAAACTCAAATATTCAACATAAAAAAACAATTTTTAGCAGTAGTTGAATGGTATGATAAACAATATATCTAAAACAGAAAAAATAAAACATTAATTTATAAAAAATATTTCAAATTCAAGAATAAAAAATAAATTTAATAATTTAATGTTAAGTTAATACTTTTCTTTATCATTAAATTTTCTTGCAAACTAAAATAAATAAATAAATAAATAAAATACATTTTTTTGAATTCAATTGTTAAATTTAAAATATTTTAATTAATTTCAAGATAAAAGCTTGCATATTTCTTTAAAATCTCTTTTTTTTGCTTCATCCAAGGCAGTCTTTCCCCATCTATCTTTATCTGTAAATCTGAATTTGCATTAGTATTTAAGGAATCTTATTATTTCGATTTGTCTAAAAGTGGCTGCAACATGGCCTAAATTTCTACCATCAACTGTTTAGAAAGTATTCCAATCTTGAAGACCTCCTAAGTGAAATAAATCAAAAAGTTCTTAGTCTCCAGTTCGTATGGCTTCCATTAGTATACTAGTTATTTCTTACTTCGGAGCCTAAATTATGCCTCCTGCTCTCTATAACTCAACTATAACATCATGGTGTCTAAGTGTAAATAAATAAATTTAATATTACAAATTTTTACTAAAATTAGCTTTATGTTTAATAGTTTTTACCTATTTATTACTGCTTCAAATAATGCTGTTCTTCCAAACTTGTCTACTGTATTTATATTTTTGCATTCTTTTATTAAAAATTTGACAGTTTCTAATTAGCCTTCTCTTGCAGATAGATGCAAACCTGTTCTATTGTCATAGTCTCCTTTATCAAAATCAATGCCATATACTTTAAGCTGCTGCATGCTTTAATGAAAACCTCCCTTACTCATGTAGCAAACAATATTAGGGAGTATCAAATTTTTTAAAATATCAATTTTTTCATTTGTTCTATACTAAAGTGCATCATTTAAAGCTTAAATGAAATTCTCCTGCTGAAATTCAAACATATCATTTTCGATTGGTGGAGATAACTCACCTCTCAAATTCTTTTAAACATTCTTCCTTATGTTTTCGATGGAATCATTCTTAGAAAATAAATATGCAAGTTTACTAGCCATTGCCTCAGTAGTGCAATCCCAGCCACAAAGCACTCCTACCTTATTTTAGAATATATTTTTTTGTATTAGTAATTAATTCATTATTTAAATAATAAAAAATTATTTATTTTCTTTTAATTTCTTTCATACTTTTCATGCTGATTATAAGATTGAAAAGTGTATTTATTGTATAATTTTGTTAATTTATGATTTATAAACCATTTAATTGCTTGCTTTAGAATTTCTTAATAGTTTAAATAATTCTACCTTTAATAGAGCCCTTCCTGTTTCATAAATAGATTCTACTTTCGATTTATAGCATTAAGAGAGATTTACAATTACTTTACCCTAGTCATAAGCCTCTTGGAGCATTTGCATCAACTCTGGTCTATTAATTGGGATATTGCCTGCCTTTTTAAAATGAAAATAAATAAATATTTTTTAACAGAAAACATTAATTGCAAAAATATCTTAAAAGTTAAGCTTCACTTTCACACACACTTATTTTTTTTTTTTGCTTTATTAAAGTCAATTCTATATAAATAAAGATATTTACTCCGTATGTTTCTATTATGATTGCTTTAGTATCTTTATTAGTAAGAATAGCTTTTAGAGTGTCAGAACTTATGAAGGGATGCATTTTAACAATAGCTATTTTATCGCACAAGTTTTTTTATACATGAAATTTCTTTTCAGGATCTCTTTTTAAGACTTTATCCCATTTTATTTTTATTGTTATCTTAAAAGTAGCAAGAGGTTCAAAATTTGGAGAATCAAATGAATCCATAGCACTTGAGTCCATTTTAGTGCATCTATTACCTCTAAAGAGCTTATCATTAAAACAAACTAAAACCTCAGGAATAGTGTAATGTCCTGCAATAGTCAAAGAGCAAAGTAAATTGTTGAATCCGTCGTTTCTCATCATCGAGCATGGAATTTAGCTACCGGTTAAAATAACCTTTTAATTTTAATTGAAAAAATGTTAAATTTATATAAAATTTATGAAATGTGATTACTGTCTTTGATAAATTTTCTAGCATAAAAGATAAAGCACTAGCAGTGTAGGCCATAGTGTCTGTGCCATGCAAGATAATAAAGCTATCATACAAAGTATAATTTGTCTCAATTATCGAAGCAATTTAATCATAATATATAACATTCATATTAGTTGAATCTATTGGATTCTCAAGTTCATAAATCTTATACCAAATACGTTGCTAGTAAATAGTTAAAGGAGTTATTAAAAAACCATCAGAACTATGAAAATAAGTGTAATCTGAATCACAAAAATAGGAATCCTCCCTAAGAAACTTTTCGAAGAAACCCTTTTTTACAGCCAACCCATTTTCTGTTGGAAACATGCTGATTGTTCCTCCTGTGCATATAATAAGTACTTTTCTACTTTAGTTTGCAATTCTAAGGCCTTGAGAGCATTCCAAGTTGTGTTTTTCTCTAAAGACAACTGCTTGATGTTTATCGAATTCTTTTTTCCTTTCTTAGCTTTAGGAATTTTGGGAATGTAAGTGAATAGAATTCTATTATTCTAACTCTAATTTTTGATTCATTTACAATAAATAAATAACAGAATTAATGTGTATGTGTGTGTATTTAATTAATCTAGCAAAAATATAATATTTTTATTTAATTAATTAAGTATAACAAAATATTGATTATATCGTCATTTTAGCCAAAATCTTACAATAATTAGATGTTAACACTCAAATATCAATCAATAGATATTCTATCTACCTTCAAACAACCATAAAATATTTAATTTTTAATATTTTCTAATCTATGTTGATTAAATCAATAAAAAACTCTTTATCTTTCTAATTATTTCTAAACTAAAAATCAAATCAATTCATAAATCTAATTAAAAATTCAAAATATTTGCTCATTTAGATAATTCAGAATATTCCTTTAAAAAATATTCCAAAATCATCTTATGAAATTTAAAAGCAAATTATTAATGTTAATTAAAAAATGCTTTTAAAAGTATTCTTAAATTCAAATCTATTTAAGAAAAATAAACTAATATTTAATAAAAAGTTAATCTAGTGTTTGAGAATATTTAGCAAATGGAATACTTTAGAATTCTTTGTTTTTTATCCATATTTTTAATTCATTTTGATGTGCAAATATTTTTAATTAAATCACTAGTACGTACAAATGAGCAGAGTATCAAATATAATTTTCTTTCTCTCTAACTTACATTAATGATATGGAGGTTATTTTTGAATTAATAATTTCTTTCTCAGTTGAATATTTTAATGTTCAAATTTGTAAGTAAATTAGTTATTTGTTTAGTTATGTATGCTATTCTACTTAAGAAATAGGTTTACATAATTAATTAATTAATTACTGTCTTTTTTAATAATTAAAAAATTATTGGTAAAAGATTTTTATTTGTTTAGTTTTTAGTGGTGTTTATAAAAATTTTATCTGCTAAAATTAATAAAATCATAGTTATTTGCAGATTCTATAAGTCTCAAACAGCATATAATTTACTAAGATAAATAGAAATAGAGCTATTTTATATTTTAAAATAAATAGCTATTAAAAGACAGATATCTAACTTTATAAGTTATATTTAAGATTTCACATTAGGACTTGATTATAAAAATATTTTTGTATGAATACGTTTTCATATAGATAGAAGATCAATCCTGGAAGAGATCTTAAATTATTAAGTCAAGATTGGGTTTTTGTAAAAAAGTAGCAAAAAACTGAATTTCATTCTTAAAACAACTCTCTTGGGATAAGTCAAAAAACAGATCATCCAGTATCAATTCACTAAAATTCATTTTCAGAGCTCAGATTTTAAGAAAGGTCGACTGTAATTCCTTTTTTGAACGGATAATAAACTTTTTACACAGGAATTAGAGATTACTCAAATGAGAATATTAAATCATAAAGAAATGGATAAAATTAGAGCATAGAGAATTTTAATTTAACATAAATCATGAGCTTATCTTTGAATAAACAAAATCGCTCAGGAGTTAACAATAATTCAATAATTTCTTAGGGAACAGGTGGCTTTAACTCAATTCAGCTTAAAAGCCCCTACAAAAGAACTATAAAATCATCAAGAGAATCTACAGATAAATGCTCAGTGATCAACTCAATTAATAAATTTTAAATGAAAGATAACAAACCAAAGAAAATTTTAAAAAAACTAAACTAAACTGTAGATATTGGCCAAATAGACAGCAGTAAATTATTTGTTTGTTTGTTTGATAAATAAAATTATATGATCTTTGATCTTAACTAAATTTATATAGCTATTTTTTATCTATAACTAAAATGTATTTATTAGATATGTATTTCTTAATTAAATTTATTCTTTTATTAATAGATTATGATTCAATGGACTTTGCTAATAATATGCTTTCCAGTATGCATTTTATTCCTCAACAGACTTCTGACTCTACTGCTTAAGGATATAGTACTGATAAGAAGAATCAGAGGAGGAGCAGTCTATTTAAAAATTCTAAAAGAAAATCTAAATTAAATAATAATCTATCTGCGTCTTTTATATTGACTTCTAATGTATCACATGACAGCAAATAGTAAGCAAGAAATACTTAAAAAACAAAAGATCATTGTGAAAAAGAATAAAACGAAATACAAAAATGGACAGAGCAAACTGCAATCTTCGTAAATGAAAAGCAAACACTTGAAAATGAAAAACTTCCTTAAACTACTATGGAAAAGAGTGAAGTACAAGCTATTATAGATGGTCTCTTTCAAGAGATCGAAGAAAGAGATAAAGACAAGTCTTTAGAGTTAGAAATTATGGAAAAATACAAAAAGTAAAAAAACGAAAGATTAGCCAAGAGCTAGCAAGATGCTAAAATACAGAGAATAAATAACACAAATATTGTGCTAAGCTATTCTAGAGGAAAAGACATTTAAAGTAATGCAAATGGGTTTTAGATGAGTAAGTATTTGTACAATTAAAAATATGGCCACTATAAATGCATCCCTTAAAGCTACAACACAGAGCTGATTCCAACTTAGGACTAGTTGATTGCTTAGCAATTAAACAAACCTGACTATACTGTTTAAGAATTAAAAGATATTCCTTTCAAAAGTATTTACAATCCTGAAATCGATGAAAGTAAAAAATATTTATCAGCTGTACGAATAAGTGAAAGAGAGCAGTATTAGCTAAAAGTACCTGCCTCTAAGCTAATGAGAGAAGTGCTTAAAAAGTATGATAAAGATAAAAATTTTGTGGTCTAAAATGTAGAATAGTAAGATAATTAAAATATTATTCAAGAAGTTTATGGGGATTTTCTGTAAAATCCTGCAAAAAGATTGAACATTTCAAAAATAAAAGAAAATTAACTCATCCAAAATAACCTCTATGATAGCAGATACGTTAAACCTTTTGTTATTGAAGAAGAAAATACTTCAGAAGGAAATAGATATACAAATAATTCTCATAACACAGAAGTTTTATCACCACGTAAAAAAGAAATTTCAAATTTTGCCAAAGCAGCTAAGCAGCAAGAAAGCTAAAGAAGTTAATCCCCGCCAGAAAGTAATTAATAATGCTAAAATATTCCAAGAATTGTTAGCGGTTTAAATTCCCCAATCACTCAAAGAAATAGAAATAATATAACTAATTATAATACTTCAAATAACTCATACAATTTTAGTAACTTTGTTCAACCTCAAAAATCTATATTTTCGCCTCAATCGTCTATTCAAGTGTAGCAATCTCCAGAAGGAAGAATAACCCCTCTAAGATTTAAAAGAAACCCATTCGATGTAAGCATTTAAAGCCCTCAAGCTCCTCTAAGTCGTCCTTTACCAAAGAAAAAAAAGATACAAGTAAAAACAAATATAAACGAAGTTGGAAAAATTAACGAAGCTAGAATTTCTTCACCTTTTGTAAAAGTTTCTGACTGTGAAAGAGGAATGAAACAAAATGCCAGCACAGATAGACAAAAATTCTATGACTCTTGGTATAGTCCTCCTAATTTAAGACAACAAAACTTAGATAGACACTTGCAAAAATATATAAATAACGAATAATATCAAAAAAAATTGGTTTAACAATACATTCTTCTCAAATCCAATGGAAACACTGATCCTATTTAGTAAACATAACCAAAAAAATCTTTAAACTAACCAATAAAAAATTGAATTTAATCAAATTTGTATTTATTCATTTATAAAATATAATGTAATTTATATTTTTTTTAATTTCTTTATACAAAAGTTCATTAAGATGATTCAAAATATTACATAAATCAATATTTATAATTAAGTTTGAAATTTGAATTTTAAAATTTGAGGCTTCATGTTACAGATTTATTTAATAAAAACAAACAGTAATTTTAAATTAAACTATTAAAAATTTATGTAATATTTAATAATAATTGCAATTTAAAGTATTTTATAAATTTATTCTTAATTTTATTTGAATATTTTTTACAATAAAATTTTCTTTTTCAAGTTTGTTTTATTGATAATATGCTAATATAATTATAATTAATTTTTTTCAAGTTTTATCATCTTGCTAATAAATCGTATTTTATCAAAGGCATATAGTTGTAACTGTAGATCTCAAAATATTTGCTAAATGCTAATTAGGATAAAATTTCTGAAGTAAGCGTTTTTAACAATTATTTTTCTTCATCTTATTTTAAGATTTAATAAATAAGAAAATTATTTGTTTAATTGTATAAGAAACCTTTAAATATTCTTTTAATAATTAACTTAGACATATTGATTGACTTATCCCTTTGACTTTTATAGTTTTATAGTAATGTGTAACTAATATTTTCTTAGCTTTTTAGTAGCTTTTCAAAATGGTAATCACATTAAAAGTAATAAGTTTTAGTAAAACTAGTATAAATATTTTTTGTTAATTAAATATTTTAAATTGTTTTGTACATTTCATAGTACTCTTAGCAATCCTAATATTGACAGAAGCCATTTTAATTTGGCCTCGAATAATGTAAAAAACTACAATCTTCATCAACAATTATTTTTATTTTTTTAACAAATCTAAAATTTAATCTTAACAAATTTTTATTCACACCTCCAAAAGTTTCATTTCTATTTAACAATATCATTCTACGAGTTAAAACTCTTTGAATTTGATAAATTAAATATATTCCAAAATATGCTAAATTCAGAAAAAAAACTATCATGTTATTCAATTAAAAAATACTACTGAAAGTAAAGATATTATTTAGAATATCTTCTAAAGTAGTTACATTCCAAATAAATATCATTAAAAGCAAAAATCTACTTATTTGGCTTAATAAATCAGCAATTAGTATCTACTTAGGCATGTATTTAGACTTATTTCTAAACAGTGGATGGTTGAAAAACAGGTTTGCAACCAATGATTTCAATTTAATTCCAGCATTTTCTGATTAAAAGAGTTTTCTTAGAATGTATATATTTTAAATAATTCCGATTATAAAATTAAGATATATTAATTTATATCCATATTCATATGAGTAGACTAAATAAAAAAAAGAAGCAAAAGTTAAATGATAAGTCAATATAGTAATTACTTTAACGGTAGGCGTGGTGTATTTTTTGCAAAAATCCCCATCATAAGTACTATATGATATGAATCCTACAAATGCTGATATTTAGATTATAAATAGTATATACCCTAAGTATCGATAAGAAATAGAGATAGAAGTATATTCGATATAACCTAAGCCAAACAAAAAAATGAACTAAATTATATTTTAAAATACTCCTCTAGAAATAACAAATCTCACCAGTATTGCACAATTTTAAGGACTACCCATTTCATTGCAAAAAATAGGATAAATCCATCCTAAATTTAAAATATCTAATAGTAAAAACACAATTTTAAGGCAATGTATACCACAGCAAATAGATGCACTAATCATTATCAATTTATCTATGCAGAAAAATATGAAATAAGTAATAGGATAACCTATTTCATTTGCCTAATAGCAATTAACTGCGAAAATTAAATTTAAGATATCTAAAATATACATAAGCAAAAACCATATAATATACCATTTAGATATTTATTCTAGTTGTTAATCTTCAAATACATAACACATTTTCTTTATAATTGTGAGTTGAATGTAATAAATAATATTACAATTTCTTCTTCCTCTTCTTTAATATCACAAATATTGATTGTTTATCTTACAAATTTTAATTTAAATTTTTATATTTAATTCAAATTTTCTTTCAGATTTTTTTCTCCTTACTTAATCAAAAAATATTTATTCCTAAAAAAAATTATCTTAATTAATAAAACTCTTTATAAATTGTATTAAATTAACATCTAAATTTCTATGTAAAGTTAATATATATACACTATAGCAAATATTAGATGTTACAGATATTATTTTCATATAAAATCATAATGCTTAAAATATGGGTTATTTTGGGGTTTATTATTGTAGTACCGGCGATAATTCCCCTTATCTATTATATTACATTTCACAGTAGTCTTAGCAATTCTAATCTTGACAAAAATTATTTTCATTTTGTGAATAATGTAATTAGTAATCCATTCCATCAACAGTTATTTTTATTTTTTTAACAAATCTTAAATTGAATCCTAACAATTTTTTATTCACACCTCCAAAAGTTTCATTTTTATTTAACAATATCATTTTACATATTAAAAATTTTTGAACTATTTTAGATAAATATATTACAAAATATATTTTCAGCATTAAAACTATAATGTTATTCACTTAAAAAATACTCCTGTAAGTAAAGGTATTATTTAGAGTATCTTCTAAAATATTATTCCCAATAAATATCATTAAAAGCAAAAATCTACTTATTTGGCTAATAAAATTGGTAATTCGTATCTACATAAGTCTATATTTAGAATTCGTTTCATATATTGGATCGTTGAAAAACAGGTTTGCTACCAATGATGACGGATTAATTTAAATATTTTATAATTTATAACATTCTCTTTGTATGTATATATTTTAAATAATTAAGATGATAAAATTAAGGTAGATTAATTTATATCCAAATGAGTCGATTAAATACAAAAAAGAAGCAATTTTAAATGATAAGTAAAAATATTAATGAATTTAATTAAAATCATCTAGTAGAGGGCATAGAGGGTTATCAACTTATCTAAAGAAGTTAAATAATATAACCATTCTGAATTTATTTATAATTAGATTAGAAATAGTATATACCCTAAGTATCGATATTAAATAGAAATAGAAATATATTCGATATAGCCTAAGCCAAACAAAGAAATGAACTAAATTAAAGTTTAAAGTATTCCTCTAAAAATAATCATCCTCGAGTATATTGCTTATAATTAATGTTCACCAATTTAATAGTAAAAAATAGGATAAATCCATCCTAAATTTAAAATATCTAATAGTAAAAACACAATTTTAAAGCAATATCGTCTATCATAGCAAGCAGATGCAAAAATAATTATTAATTTATCTATACAGAATACTATCAAATAAGCAATAGGATAAATTATTTCATTTACCTAAAAGCATTTAACTGCAAAAGGTAAATTTAAAGTATCTAAAATATACATAAGCAAAAGCGCATTTTCTTTATAATTGTGAATTAGATAAAATAAATAATATTAAAATTTCTTTTTTCTTAAAAATTATAGACGAAATGAAATTTGATAATATCAAAAAGATTGTTTGTTTATTGCACACATTTTAATTTTGTTTTTTGCTTTAAATTCGAATTTGCTTTCTGATTTTTTTTCCTTCTGAATCAAAAAATATTTATTCCAAAAAATCATCTAAATTAAGTAAATTATATATAAATTGTTTTAAATTAGCATCTAGGTCTCTGCATAAAGCTAACAAATAAATACATACATATATAATATCAAACAAAAATCACACATTTTAAATATCTTTTATTTTACAAAAATTAACAAATGTTACCTAATTGTTCAGATTATTAATACTTTTTATACTCTTAGAAATTTTAATCAACTCTATAAAGTATTTTTGCAATTAAAATTCATAATAGCCAAATAACTAACTAACTAACTAACTAACTAACTAACTAACTAACTAACTAACTAACTATATTTTGAGTTGTACTTTAAAAATTATACTAACTTATTATATTTTTTAATCTTAAGGGTAAGTTAGTTACAAACTAATAATTCAAATATATTTCATCTCCATAGTATTAAATAGTGCAAACCTTTAATTATTGCCACATGTTTGGACCCTACATACAAATTTGCTGTTAGAACTAATTTGAAATTTGAATTTTAAAATTTGAGGCTTCATGTTACAGATTTATTTAATAAAAAAATACAGTAATTTTAAATTAAACTATTAAAAATTTATGTAATATTTAATAATAATTACAATTTAAAGTATTTTATATATTTATTCTTAATTTTATTTGAATATTTTTTACAATAAAATTTTCTTTTTCAAGTTTGTTTTATTGATAATATGCTAATATAATTATAAATTTATTTTTTTCAAGTTTTATCATCTTGTTAATAAATCGTATTTTATCAAAGGCATATAGTTGTAACTGTAGATCTCAAAATATTTGCTAAATGCTAATTAGGATAAAATTTCTGAAGTAAGCGTTTTTAACAATTATTTTTCTTCATCTTATTTTAAGATTTTACTAATTAGAAAATTATTTGTATAATTGTATAAGAAACCTTTAAATATTCTTTTAATAATTAACTTAGACATATTGATTGACTTATCCCTTTGACTTTCATATTTTTATAGTAATGTGTAACTAATATTTTCTTAGCTTTTTAGTAGCTTTTCAAAATGGTAATCACATTAAATTTAATAGGTTTTAGTAAAACTAGTATAAATATTTTTTGTTAATTCAATATTTACAATTATTTTGTACATTTCATAGTACTCTTAGCAATCCTAATATTGACAGAAGCCATTTAAATTTGTCCTCGAATAATGTAAAAAACTAAAATCTTCATCAACAATTATTTTTATTTTTTTAACAAATCTAAAATTTAATCCTAACAATTTTTTATTCACACCTCCAAAAGTTTCATTTCTATTTAACAATATAATTCTACGAGTTAAAACTCTTTGAATTTGATAAGTTAAATATATTCCAAAATATGCTAAATTCAGAAAAAAAACTATCATGTTATTCAATTAAAAAATACTACTGAAAGTAAAGATATTATTTAGAATATCTTCTAAAGTAGTTACATTCCAAATAAATATCATAAAAAGCAAAAATCTACTTATTTGGTTTAATAAATTCGCAATTAGTATCTACTTAGACACGTATTTACACTCTATTCTAAACAGTGGATGGTTGAAAAACAGGTTTGCAACCAATGTATACCAATCAATTCCAGCATTTTCTGATTAAAAGATTTTTCTTAGAATGTATATATTTTAAATAATTCCGATTATAAAATTATATTATATTAATCTATATCCATATTCATATGAGTAGACTAAATACAAAAAAGAAGCAAAAGTTAAATGATAAGTCAATATAGTAATTAATTTAACTGTAGGCGTGGTGTATTTTTTGCAAAAACCCCCAACATCAGTATAAAATGATAAGTATCCTACAATTGCTGATATTTAGATTATAAATAGTATATACCCTAAGTATCGATAAGAAATAGAGATAGAAGTATATTCTATATAACCTAAGCCAAACAAAAAAATGAACTAAATTATATATTAAAATACTCCTCTAAAAATAGCAAACCTCAAAGACAAGGCATCAATTTAAAGACTACCAATATAATCGCAAAAAATAGGATAAATCCATCCTAAATTTAAAATATCTAATAGTAAAAAGATAATTTTAAGGCAGTGCATACCACAGCAAATAGTTGCACAAATCATTATCAATTTATCTAAGCAGAATAATATGAAATAAGTAATAGGATAACCTATTTCATTTGCCTAATAGCAATTAACTGCGAAAATTAAATATAAGATATCTAAAATATACATAGGCAATAACCCTATAATATACCATTTAGATATTTATTCTATTTCTTCATCTTCTAATTCATAACACATTTTCTTTATAATTGTGAGTTGAATCTAATAAATAATATTACAATTTCTTCTTCTTTTTCTTCTTCCTCTTCTTAAAAACTATTCTCAAAATTTGATAATATCACAAATATTGATTGTTTATCTCACAAATTTTAATTTAAATTTTTATATTTAATTCAAATTTTCTTTCTGATTTTATCTCCTTACTTAATCAAAAATATTTATTCCTAAAAAAAATTATCTAAAGAATTTTATTAAATTAACATCTATGTTTCTATGTAAAGTTAATATATATATACATACATAATATCAAACAAAAATTTTTTAATTAACAAAAGATCCAAAGTTTCTAACATTTGAAATTTGAATTTTAAAATTTGAGGCTTCATGTTACAGATTTATTTAATAAAAAAATACAGTAATTTTAAATTAAACTATTAAAAATTTATGTAATATTTAATAATAATTGCAATTTAAAGTATTTTATATATTTATTCTTAATTTTATTTGAATATTTTTTACAATAAAATTTTATTTTTCAAGTTTGTTTTATTGATAATATGCTAATATAATTATAATTAATTTTTTTCAAGTTTTATCATCTTGCTAATAAATCGTATTTTATCAAAGGCATATAGTTGTAACTGTAGATCTCAAAATATTTGCTAAATGCTAATTAGGATAAAATTTCTGAAGTAAGCGTTTTTAACAATTATTTTTCTTCATCTTATTTTAAGATATTACTAATAAGAAAATTATTTGTTTAATTGTATAAGAAACCTTTAAATATTCTTTTAATAATTAACTTAGACATATTGATTGACTTATCCCTTTGACTTTTATAGTTTTTTAGTAATGTGTAACTAATATTTTCTTAGCTTTTTAGTAGCTTTTCAAAATGGTAATCACATTAAAAGTTATAAGTTTTAGTAAAACTAGTATAAATATTTTTTGTTAATTAAATATTTTAAATTGTTTTGTACATTTCATAGTACTCTTAGCAATCCTAATATTGACAGAAGCCATTTTAATTTGGCCTCGAATAATGTAAAAAACTACAATCTTCATCAACAATTATTTTTATTTTTTTAACAAATCTAAAATTTAATCCTAACAATTTTTTATTCACACCTCCAAAAGTTTCATTTCTATTTAACAATATCATTCTACGAGTTAAAACTCTTTGAATTTGATAAATTAAATATATTCCAAAATATGCTAAATTCAGAAAAAAAACTATCATGTTATTCAATTAAAAAATACTACTGAAAGTAAAGATATTATTTAGAATATCTTCTAAAGTAGTTACATTCCAAATAAATATCATAAAAAGCAAAAATCTACTTATTTGGCTTAAAAAATTAGCAATTAGTATCTACTTAAGCATGTATTTAGTTACATATAGTGGATGGTTGAAAAACAGGTTTGCAACCAATGAATACCATTTAATTTCTTCATTTTCTGATTAAAAGAGTTTTCTTAGAATGTACAAAATTTAAATAATTCCGATTATAAAATTAAGATATATTAATTTATATCCATATTCATATGAGTATACTAAATACAAAAAAGAAGCAAAAGTTAAATGATAAGTCAATATAGTAATTACTATTATGGTAGTCGTGCTGTATTTTTTGCAATAATTAACATTAGAACTATATGAAATGAATCCTACATTTACTGATATTTAGATTATAAATAGTATATACCCTAAGTATCGATAAGAAATAGAGATAGAAGTATATTCGATATAACCTAAGCCAAACAAAAAAATGAACTAAATTATATTTTAAAATACTCCTCTAAAAAGAATAAATCTCGCCATCATTAAACCTTGTTAAATAGTATCCATTTTATTGCAAAAAATAGGATAAATCCATCCTAAATTTAAAATATCTAATAGTAAAAACACAATTTTAAGGCAATGCATACAACAGCAAATAGATGCACAAATCAATATCAATTTATCTAAGCAGAATAATATGAAATAAGTAATAGGATAACCTATTTCATTTGCCTAATAGCAATTAACTGCGAAAAGTAAATTTAAGATATCTAAAATATAAAAAAGCAAATACCATATTGAATGCTATTTTGATATTTCTTCTAGTGGATTTTCTTAATACTCTTCACACATTTTTTTTATAATTATGAGTTGAATGTAATAAATAATAATACAATTTCTTCTTCTTTTTCCTCTTCCTCTTCTTAAAAACTATTCTCAAAATTTGATAATATCACAAATATTGATTGATTATCTCACAAATTTTAATTTAAATTTTTATATTTAATTCAAATTTTCTTTCTGATTTTTTTCTCCTTACTTAATCAAAAAATATTTATTCCTAAAAAAAAATTATCTTAATTAATAAAACTCTTTATAAATTGTATTAAATTACATCTAAATTTCTATGTAAAGTTAATATATACATAATATAATGGATAGTGGGAACACGAGCCCAAATCAGAGTACTATCAAAATATCATATTTTACTGATAAAGAATTATTTTTTAATTTTGCATTCATTTTTGAATGAGAGGTTGGTTAGTTCTCTGAAAATCTAATATATAATAAAATTTTCTTTTTCAAGTTTATTTTATAGATAAAATGCTAATATAATTTATAATTAATTTTTTTCAAGTTTTATCATCTTGTTAATAAATCGTATTTTATCTAAGGCATATAGTTGTAACTGTAGATCTCAAAATATTTGCTAAATGCTAATTAGGATAAAATTTCAGAAGTAAGCGTTTTTAACAATTATTTTTCTTCATCTTATTTTAAGATATTACTAATAAGAAAATTATTTGTTTAATTGTATAAAAAACCTTTAAATATTCTTTTAATAATTAACTTAGAAATATTGATTGACATATCCCTTTGACTTTCATATTTTTATAGTAATGTGTTACTAATATTTTCTTAGCTTTTTAGTAGCTTTTAAAAGTGGTAATCACATTAAAAGTAATAAGTAACAGTAAAACTAGTATAGATTTTTTTTGTTAATTCAATATTTTAAATTATTTTGTACATTTCATAGTACTCTTAGCAATCCTAATATTGACAGAAGCCATTTTAATTTGGCCTCGAATAATGTATATAACTACAATCTTCATCAACAATTATTTTTATTTTTTTAACAAATCTAAAATTTAATCCTAACAATTTTTTATTCACACCTCCAAAAGTTTCATTTCTATTTAACAATATCATTTTACAAGTTAAAACTTTTCGAATTTTATCAATTAAATATATTTCAAAATAGGCTAAATTCAGATAAAAAACTATCATGTTATTCATTTAAAAAATACTACTGAAATTAAAGGTATTATTTAGAATATTTTCTAAAGTAGTTACATTCCAAATAAATATCATAAAAAGCAAAAATCTACTTATTTGGCTTAAAAAATCAGCAATTAATATCTACTTAAGTCTGTATTTAGAATTCGTTTCATATAGTGGGTGGTTGAAAAGCAGGTTTGCCACCAATGAATCTGGATTAATTTGAATATTTTATAATTTATAGCATTCTCTTAGAATGTATATATTTTAAATAATTACAATTATAAAATTAAGATATATTAATTTATATCCATATTCATATGAGTCGACTAAATACAAAAAAGGAGCAAAAGTTAAATGATAAGTCAAGATAGTAATTACTTTAACAGTAATCATGTAGTTTTTGCCATAATACTTATGAGAAGAAGTTATATAAGATATCCATGCTGCACTTATTGATATTTAAATTATAAATAGTATATATCCTAAGTATCGATAAGAAATAGAGATAGAAGTATATTCAATATAACCTAAGCCAAACAAAAAAATGAACTAAATTATATTTTAAAATACTCCTCTAAAAAAAATAAACCTCACTTCTATTATTTCAAATTAAGAACTACTAATTTTATTGTAAAAAATAGGATAAATCCATCCTAAATTTAAAATATCTAATAGTAAAAACACAATTTTAAGGCAATGTCTACCTTAGTAAATAGATGCAAAAATCATTATCAATTTATCTAAGCAGAATAATATGAAATAAGTAATAGGATAACTTATTTCATTTTCCTAATAGCAATTAACTGCAAAAAGTAAATTTAAGATATCTAAAATATACATAAGCAAAAATGGTATAGAATACCATTTAGATATTTTTTATAGTGATTCTTCTTCAAAATAGTCAATCATTTTATTTATAATTGTGAGTTGAATGTATAAATAATATTTCAATTTCTTCTTTTTTTCTTCTTCCTCTTCTTAAAAGTTATTCGCTAAATTTGATAATATCACATAGTTTAAATAATATAATATCAAATATTTATAGTATTACAGATATTTTTAAATCTGAAAATTTTTATTATTTTTTAGGAATAATTTCTAAAATAAGGTACCAATAGACTCTGCTCATAGTTAATGAAGATCTAAAGTATTAAAAAAATAAATTATTTATAAATTGTTGAAATTAAAAGTTAGAAGACCTTTACAAATTTATAAAATTAAAATTTATACATTTTATATAGAATATAAAATAAATATTTAATTTTTCATAATATATTTTATTTTTTAATTAATATTTTTATTATTTATAATATATCAATTTAATTTGTAATTTTTTGCAATTTTTATCATCTTGTTAATAAATCGTATTTTATCTAAGGCATATAGTTTTAAGTGTAGATCTCAAAATATCTATTAAATGCTACTTAGGATAAAATTTCTGAAATAAGCGTTTTTAACAATTATTTTTCATCTTATTTTAATATATCTATAAGATAGCTATTTGTTTAATTTTATAAGAAACCTTTAAATATTCTTAGAATAATTATTTCAGAAATATTGATTGAGTTCTTACTAAATCTCTCATAATATTATAGTAATGTATAACTAATATTTTCTTAACTTTTTAGTAGCTATTCAAAGTGGTAATTACATTAGATGTAATAATCTCCAGTAAAAATAATATCAACTTTTTGTCTTTATTCTTTTTTTGAAATTGTTTTGTATATTTCATAGTACTCTGAGCAATTCTAGTCTTCACAGATGCCATTTTAATTTGGATAAAGATGTATTTACTAACCAATTATATCAACAACTATTTCTATTTTTTTAATAAATCCAAAATAGAATCCTAGCAATTTTTTATTCACACCTCCAAAAGTTTCGTTTCGATTTAACAAAATCATTTTATAAGTTAAAACTTATTGAACTATTAAAAAAAAATATATTATAAAATATATTGAATTTAGCAATAAAACTATAATGTTATTCACTTAATGGATACCTCTGTAGGTTAAGGTATTATTTTTATTCCCAATAAAAATCATAAAAAGCAAAAATCTACTTATTTGGCTTAAAAAATTAGCCATGTAAATCTACCTATACACATATTTAGAACTTGTGAGTTAGACTGGATTGTTGTACAAAAGGTTTGTCAAGAATGTAATTGGTTTATCGTAATATGTTTATAATTTATAGCGTTCTCTTAGAATGTATATATTTTAAATAATTAGGATGATAAAATTATAGTAGATTAGTTTAAATCCAAATGAGTCTACTAAATACAAAAAAGAAGTGATTGTTAAATGATAAGTTAATACATTAATGCTCTTTATAAATATCTTTTAATATTAGGCTACACTAGTTCTCTATATAGACATAAGAGATATCCAAATTGCACTTATTGAAATATAGATTATAAATAGTGAATATCCTAAGTATCTATAATAAATAGAGATAGAAGTATTCTCCAAATAACCTAAGCCAAAGAAAAAAATGAGCTAAATTATATTTTAAAGTCCTCCTCTAGAAACAATAAACCTTATGATTAAAGCCATAACTTAATGTTAACTGATGTAATTGTAAAAAATAGGATAAATCCATCCTAAATTTAAAATATCTAACAGTAAAAACACAATTTTTGAACGATCTCCATTATTGCAGCAAATAGATACAAAAATGATTATTAATTTATCAATAAAGAATACTATCAAGAAAGCAATAGGATATGATATTTAATTAGCCTAATAGCATTTAACTGCAAAAAGTAAATTTAAAATATCTAAAATGTACAAAGGCAATACTAGAATAGACTATTTGTTTATTTATTGTGGTTAGTCTTTAAAAAGAATCATTTCCTTCCTATTTAATTGAGAATTAAAACAAATAATATTTAATTTTCTTCTTCCTCTCCTAAAGCTTAAACTCAAAAATATTAAATATTAAACAAGAAAACAAAACTTTCTATATTTATTATTTTACTAATATTATATGACTAAGTATTTAGCATTTATTTTTTTCAGAAGGGGAGTTAGGGAAAATTTTTTTCATTATATAAGACTGGTTTTAAAAATTTACAATTGATAAATACTCCATAAATTCAAAAATAAGTTACCAATATACCTACCCTGTTCATAATTAATGAACATCTAAAATATTTAAAAAAAATAAATTATTCAGAATTGTTGAAATTAAGAATAAATAGGTAGACCTTTATAAGTTAATAAAATTAAAATTTTACATTTTTTATCTTAAATTAAAAAACAAAAAATATTTAATCTTTCTTAATATATTTTATTTTTTAATTTTATTGATAATTTGTCAATATAATTTATAATTTCTTGCTATTTTTATCATCTTGTAAATTAATCATATTTTATCTAAGGCATATAGTTGTAAGTGTAGATCTCAAAATATCTGCAAAAGCCATTTAGGAAAAAAATTCTGAAGTAAGTATTTTTAACAATTATTTTTCATCTTATTATAAGAAATCTTTTAGATAATTATTTGTTTAATTTTATAAGAAACCTTTAATTATGTTTTTATAATTATCTCAGAAATATTGATTGAGTTATTACTAAAGCTTTTATAATATTATAGTAATGTATAACTAACATTTTCTCAGTTAGAGATACTAAAATTAATCAATGATTTTAGTTTTATATTTATTTTGTGATTTAAATAGATTCCAATAAATATTCTAAGGCTATTTTGTTTTCACCAAGATTAAGGTAGCATAATCCAATATTATTTAGAGATTAAGCAATAATAAGATAATTTTATTTAAACATTTATCTTCTTATCTAAAAGGATTCCAATTTAAATTCTAAGACCTTTTTGTAATCACCAAGGTTTTTATAACATAAGCCAACTTTATCAAGTGATTTAGTAATATAAGGGTGATTTTCTTTGTCAAGTTATTTTGTCATTTAAAGAGATTCCAATAAATAATCTAAAGCCTTAGAGTTGTCACCAAAATTATAAAAGCAAAGACCAACATTAATCAGTGATGAAGGAATATTAGGATGATCTTTATTAAATATTTACTTCCAGATTTTTAGAGATTCCAACGAATATTCTAAGGCGTTTTTATAATCATACAGAGTTTGATAGCAAATACCAATATTATTCAAACAACTAGCAATACCTGGGTGTTTTTCTTTGTATATTTATTAGTATAATTTAAGAGATTCCAATAAGTATCCTAAGGCTTTTTCACTTTCATTAAGATTTAAGTAACTACTGCCAATATTATTTAGATATAATGCAATTAATGGGTGATTTTCTTTAAATATTTATTTTGTCATTAAAAGAGATTGTTAAAAATATTCTATGGCCTTTTTATAATCACATAAAATTTGATAGCAAATACCAATATTATTCAAACAACTAGCAATACCAGGGTGTTTTTCTTTGTATATTTATTAGTATATTTTAAGAGATTCGAATAAGTATCCTAAGGCTTTTTCAATTTCATTAAGATTTAAGTAACTACTGCCAATATTATTTAGATATAATGCAATTAATGGGTGATTTTCTTTAAAAATTTATTTTGTCATTAAAAGAGATTGTTAAAAATATTCTAAGGCCTTTTAGTAATTATCAAAATTAAAATAGCAACTAGCAACATTGTTCAATTATTATGCAATTTATGGATGATTTTCTTTGTAAATTTATTTTGTCATTTACAGAGATTCTTGTAAATATTCTAAGGCTTTTTGGTAAAAGCCAATATTTTAATAGTATAATCCAATATTACTAAGATAGATTGCAGAATCAGGATGATTTTCTTTGAGTATTTATTTACTTTTTTAAAGTGATTTTAGTTAATACTATTAGGCTTTTTAGATATCACCAAGAT
Source organism: Tetrahymena thermophila SB210 (assembly GCF_000189635.1). Classification (NCBI taxonomy): domain Eukaryota; phylum Ciliophora; class Oligohymenophorea; order Hymenostomatida; family Tetrahymenidae; genus Tetrahymena; species Tetrahymena thermophila. The sequence continues at coordinate 518,950 of NW_002476381.1, forward strand.
TTTGATAGCAAAGCCCAATATCATTGAGAGCTGAAGAAATTGATGGATAATTATATTTAAATTTTAATTTTAGCATTTAAAGAGATTCTAGTAAATATCTTAAGGCTTATTTGTAAAGACCAAGATTTTGATAACAAACTCCAACATCTTTCAAAGATACTGAAATTTCAAGGTGGTTTTCTTTGAATATTTATTTTCTCATTTAGAGGGATTTTAATTAATATTCTAAGGCTTTTTAATTTACACCAATATTTTAATAGCATTTACCAACATCAGCCAATGATACTGCAATATCTTATTTCATTTTTTAAATATCAATTTAATTATCTTTTTTTATAAATTCCTTCTAAATAGCTAAAATATTTAAATTGTAAAAAAGAGAAATTTCTAAAAAATAAGGGATTTCTTTATTTTTATCATAAGGATATAATTTTAAAATTTCTTTCATTTCATCTAAGTATTATTTTAAGAAAGATTAACATTAATTTTATTTTAAAATATATTAAAAAAACTCATTTAATATTTGATGACAGTTTGATCTTTATGTTGGTTTTTCTAAAATCATTTTTTCATCAACAATTCTTATGAATTAAGAAATAATTTCTAAATAATTTTATTATTAAACTTACTAAAAAACTTTCAAAATAATTTCAAAAGTCTTTCCTAAGGAATAAATATCGCTCTAATAATCAATATTTAGATCATTATTTAGCTATTCAGGTGAGGCATAAGATTTTGTGAGTCCTTTAATGCTAATTTGCTAATTGTTTTTTTTAAGTGAAGACATTCCAAAATCAGTATAAACATATTTACCAGAATTTGTAAAAAGGATATTTGTAGGTTTAATATCAAGATGTAAAATATTATAAATTCTAAATTATATCAACCCATCTAGTAAGTTAAAAATCATTTTTAATAGCTTCTCTAATGGAAAATCTTTTTTAGTTTTAAGTTAATGGAACAACTCATATTACAAACTAAATTGGCATTTTTCTAAAATTAAGACATGAACATTTTTATTAATTTTGATAAACTCAACAAATTTGACTATATAAATTTCTAAAAGTTTCATAATTTATATTTGATCTTCATCATCATACTCAAATAATATTTTGAAAACTAAGTCTAATTTTCCTTAGATGGATTATCTATATCCATGGAATATAAGTCCTTCGCCTCCTTTACTTAAATATTCGCATAAGAAATAATTTTTCGCTATTAAGCGATCAAGTATTTCACTTTTTTATACTTAAAATTGTCTAAAAAAATAAAAATCTTTACATTCTTATTTTTATTTGCATCTTTCACATTTATTACAACTTAGTTAGTTAATTTTATCTTTATTAACTTACTCAAAATAATTTTTATTCCATTCAATTTTAGTCTAAGCTAAATAATCAAAATTATTGTAAATTTGGAGAAAAACATCTTTTTATAAAATTAAGATGTATGTGAATCCATTTAAATTAAAATAATTCATTTCATCATTAAATTTTTGCATTATTATGAAATACTTTTATAATTCTGAATGAGTAGGATTAAACATAATAACAAAAACATAATCTTGGTATTTATCCTATCCTTCTTCTTAATATCCAATGAAAATATCTTCAATTCTGTTTTTTATGAAAGATTTACATAAGAAATACTTTTTATTTTTAAGAATATAAATTATTTCTTTTTATTACTTTTAAAATGTCTCACTTGTTTGATTTGCATTAATATCATTAAATATATTTGCTTACCATTACCTTTTGTTATAAGTTATTGTTATATTTAATGAATTTTAATCTAAATAATTTCGAACTAAGTAGTCCTTGAATTGATAATCATTAACTAGTTAAATATTACATGTTTAAGCTTAATAAATATCATTTTTAGAAATCTGTTTTTATTTAAAATTGCTTTCTCTTAAATCTATTAACTTCTATTTGCTAGTAGTTTATTCAACTATTTAAATGTCTTTTAAGAAACCAAAAAAAGCTTCGTAAAGAAAATTGATATATTCTTAAATAAATTCTTCTAAATTTAGTTAAAATATCAATCCGTCAATTTGTTTATTTTAATATTCACAATAAAAGTATTTTTTATTTAACAGAAAAGATAGAATACGAGATTTTACGTTTTTGAAGCACCTATAACTTATACATGTTTTCTAATCTTGGCAGATATCGCATTCTTAGTAATTTGTTGAATTTATTTCACAACCCTCCTCTATTTGTAAGATGTTTTATTTGAATTATACAAGCAATTTAATATTCTTTTAAATTTAAAAAAACGTTCCTTTTTAAATAACTAGAATTTAAATATTTTCCTCATCAATTTAAACATGGTTAAATTCATATTCTAGACTTTAAATTATTTAAATTTTTTAATCAATTTCTGATTAAATAGGATTATAAATTATTATAAAAACAAATTCATCAAAATTTTAGTATTTATCATTTTCAAATCCAAGAATTAAGTCTTCTTTAGCATTTGAAACAAGAATCTGACATAAATAGAACTATTTTTCCATTAATTTTTAAAATATTTTATATTTATGTCTTTTAAAAGCATCACTTTAAGTTTGATTGCTTATCAATTTATCAAAAATAGCTGGATCCCATTTTTTAGTAATTTACATTACTCCTTGGTCAATTTATTTATACTTTTCATACTCTTAGAAATTGTACTAATCAATTTCATTTTGTATATTTTGTAATTAAAATTCATAACTTTATGTGAGATTTTTTTATATTTTAACTTTTTCATTTATATCTTTTTAGTTAATAGCTTGGCACATATCCATTTAGAATAACTTGCTTTAACATTTTTTTCTAAGAATTTAGCTTTTTACTTTTCTATTCAGTGTTACATCAGAAATCATGAAGATAGATGAGTTTATTTAGTTTGAGTTTGAACTTTATTCTTACTAAAAAAGTTAGTTTATTGTCAATAAATCATTATTTTAATCTTTTTTATTTTATTTATCCATTTCCTTATTTATTTTAAAAGCTGTTTTTTTTTCTTCTACTTTATATGTTAAAAATATTTCCTTTCAAATTTTTTTATGATATAAAATTAATTAATTTTATCAAAATTGAAATCTATGGTAAACAAAAAATAAAAATATATTTCTTCTAAAATAAAGCTGAATTAATATCTCCAATGTTTAATAACTTAAATTTATAATTTCCAATCATGATAAAAGATTAATTTTTCTCTTTTAATAAATTTATTTGGATAATATTGCGAAATCCAAAATAAAATTTGTTTGTTTTGATTAAGATTGAAAAAAATAAAATAAACTAATTCGATTTGAATTCAAATCTAAATCAATTTATTTATTTATTTATTTATTTGTAAATCAAAAATGAAAACAAATTATCAAATAATTAATTTTGTTAATTTTATTCATAAAATGCTATGATAGAGTTTAAAATTTTTTTAAAATTCTGATAATTATATTAAAAAATATTGTTTATTATATATAGAAAGAATTTCTAAATGTTTTTGATAAAAAATGAAATTTTTATTTTAAATTTGATTTTATGAATTTATAGTTTATTTTAAGCAATGGAAAAAGATAAATTTTTTAAAACCCATCACTGATATATTTTATTATTTATTAATAATTTTATTATCGATAATATGACAATTTCATTTGTAATTTTATCATCTTGCTAATAAATCGTATTTTATCTATGGCATATAGTTGTTAGTGTAGATCTCAAAATATCTGCTAAAAGCTATTTAGGATAAAATTTCTGAAATAAGCGTTTTTAACAATTATTTTTCTTCATATTTTAAGATATCTATAAGATAATTATTTGTTTAATTTTATAAGAAACCTTTAAATATTCTTTTTATAATTATCTCAGGAATATTGATTGAGTTATTCCTAAAGCTTTTATAATATTTTAGTAATGTATAACTAATGTTTTCTTAACTTTTTAGCAGCTACTCAAAGTGGTAATTACAATATATGTAATATTTGTCAGTAAAAATAATATCAATTTTTTTTGTTTATTCTATATTTGAAATTGTTTTGTGCATTTCATAGAACTCTGAGCAATTCTAATCTTCGCAGATGTTATTTTAATTTGGCATATAATCTATTTACTAATCCCTTTAATCAACAATTATTTCTATTTTTTTAATAAATACAAAGTAGAATCCTAGCAATTTTTTATTCACGCCTCCAAAGGTTTCATTTCGATTTAACAAAATAATTTTTTAAGTTAAACCTTATTGAACTATTAAAAACAAATATATTACAAAATATATTGAATTCAGCAATAAAACTATGATGTTATTCACTTAAAAGATACCTCTGTATGTTAAGGTATTGCATAGAATATCTTCTAAAATTTCATCACCAATAAAAATCTAAAAAAGCAAAAATCTACTTATTTGGCTTAAAAAATTAGCTATTTAAATCTACATATATAAATATTTAGAAGATGTATGTTAGACTGGAATGTTGTAAAAAAGGTTTATCACCAATGGTAATGGCTAGAAGAAATAATTTTATAATTTATAGCGTTCTCTTAGAATGTATATATTTTAAATAATTAGGATGATAAAATTATAGTAGATTAGTTTACATCCAAATGAGTCAACTAAATACAAAAAAGAAGCAATTGTTAAATGATAGGTTAATATATTAATGCTTTTAATGAATATCTTTTAATAATAGGCTATTCTTATTTAATAAATAGACATTAGTGATATCCATATAGCACTTATTGATATATACATTATAAACAGTGTATACCCTAAGTATCTAAAATAAATAGAGATAGAAGTATTCTCCAAATAACTTAAACCAAAGAAAAAAATGAGTTAAATTATATTTTAAAATCCTCCTCTAGAAACAATAAACCTAATCATTAAAGCTAGCAATTAATGTTGACTGATTTAATTGTAAAAAATAGGATAAACCCATCCTAAATTTAAAATATCTAACATTAAAAACACAATTTTTGAACAATCTCCAGTATTGCAGCAAGTAGATACAAAAATGATTATTAATTTATCAATACAGAATACTATAAAGAAAGCAATAGGATAAGATACTTCATTTACCTAATAGCATTTAACTGCAAATAGAACATTTAAAATATCTAAAATGTACAAAGGTAATACTAGAATAGACCATTTGCTTATTTATTGTGGATGATCTTTAAAGAAACTATTCATTTCCTTTTTAATTGTGAATAAAAACAAATATTATTAAATTTTCTTCTTCTTAAAAATTACACTCAAAATTTTTTATAATATAAAACAAAAATAACACACTTTCTATATTTATTATTAACTAATATAATATGAATAAGTATTTAGTATTCCTTTTTTAAAGAAGGGGAGTTAGTGAAAAAATTTTTTGTTATACAAGATGGGTTTTAGAAAATTTACAAAAGATAGTTTCCTTCCAAAAAATTACATAAAAAATAAATGTATTATTTTTTTCAAAAATAGATAAATTAGAAAATGAAAAGTTTGTAAGAGTTTCTTATTTCACCAAAAACTATAGAAAAAGAAGATCTTAATTCAATCTATAATTTTGTTTTTGATCTAATTTTGTGAATGAGCTTGAAAAAGTGAAAGAGAAAGCTTAAAGATGATATGCTATTTATATTTATAACAAAAAATTAACACCTTTTCAAAATCATTTTATTTTTTTATAACTCAAATATTTTAATGCTCAACTTCTTATTTATGATATCAAATTCAACAAATTTTAGTTTTTTTTATTTCATATCTTAATTCATATCAAATAATTAAATATAATTCGTTTTTTTACCTATTTTTTATATAAAGATTAAAAATTCTAACAATGATATATGTAGTATTGAAAAATCATATATACCTACCTTACCCCTTTTCAAACTATATTCGATATACAATATAATCATTTACAAATTAATAATTTAATAAATCATATCAGCTATTATATTTTGTATTGCTATTTTTGAATAATTATTTCCTACACGAGAAGATTTATCAAATAGTAGCTATAGGTAACTAAATTGAAGAGAACTTTTATAATTATCTGAATTGATAGAATTCATAAATTTAGCTAAAAAATAAAGTTTTATCTACCATTTTTATTTTAAATCTAATTTCAAATATAAATCACAAAAGAAAAATAAAGAATATATTCGATAAACCCTTCTTTAATTTGTCTATATCATAACAACAATTTCATCATATTAAATATAGCTTTTTTAAGATAAATTTTGAATTCTTGATTAAAAAAATGGACTAAATAGATGATTTATAAATATTAAGTAAATAAATAATTGAATTATGAAATTTATTTCTAATTTGATCTAAAATTTAGTGGCATCTATAATCTTGATTTTTACTTTTGCGATATAAATTTAAATTTAAAGATTAATTTAAATTAAGCTTTAAGTGTAAAAGATTATACAAAAATAGGTAGAATAAAAAATTTAATTGGTCAATGGTGATATCACAAGTCTATAAATATCAATTAAAATATAATCATTGTTTTCTTTTTGTAATTATTATAAGTTTAATTTAAATTTTTGCTTTTGAATTTACTTTTCGAACAATAAATTCTGATATAATTTATTTTGAATTGAAAAAGTCTTCAATTTTGTAGTAGATGAACAAAGTACTTTTTAAAATGTAGATAAGGCTTAATTCTTATAAAATAATCAATTTACAATAAATATAACTCATAAAAACTCACAAAAATGCAAACTCTTCTCAAAATATAACTAATAATCTTATCATTTTAAATTTTAATTTAGACATCTTTTGCTGATAGTTTTAGTTGTGCAAATCATCCTCTTTATTCTTAAATTAAACAACTTATTTAATAATCAGTTAAAGAAGATGATTCTTTGAATTAACAGTCAGCTACTTTCTTTGATTAATATGAAAATGCAAGTCCTACTACTTTACAAGCTGCTAAATTAGGAGTATGCTCAGTATACTCTGGATAGAAAACTTGTTGCAACCTTTAAATCTCAAGGTTTATTGATTCTTTAGCTGTGAAAAAAGTGAACCATATCTAAAAGTCAAAAGATGCTTTCTAAAAATTAGTTTAATCATATATTAATTTAATTTCAAGTTAATGCAGCTAACAAAACATAGTATAGACAACATTAGAATAAATTTTAGCTAATTAGTAACTTAAAAATTTCTAGATATTAAGAACTGCAAAAAAGTAATGCAAAGTAAAGTTTGGAAAAGCTTTATCAGCATTTAACAGAGGTATATTGTGTTCAATTTGCTCAGGTTCAGATAAGATATAAGACTATTATAAAGATAATAAACTTAAGATTTCTATAGATTCTGTAAATGCATTTGAAAGAGATTCTAGTAATGCAATAGATTGTTTATCTAAAATATTTACTTCAGATAATTTAGATAACATACTTAAAGAATTTAATAGCTATTATATTAAAAATAATGATAGTTGCATTAGTTAAATTAATACTATAATTAAATCTAATTTTTTAAATCCTCAAGTGAAAAGTTAAGATGAAAAAGGAAATAAAAAATGCAAAGGAACTAATTTATTTACAGATAACCTTGAATGCGAATAGGCATTATAGGGTAAAGTTGAAGTCTTGAATACACCAAAAAATCGAAATTTAAATTAATATGAAAGCCAATACAGAAATTTACTATAAAACTCAGATGTTTACACAGGAGTAGGTGGTATTTTAATTTATATCAAATCAGAAACAGATAAAAATGTTTAAGAAGATATTGTTTAAGCTCCAACTTTTACGTTTGTTAGTAAAACAACGCATAGCTCAATACTAGATTTAATAATTTATACTTCTATCTTACTTTTACTAAATTGAATTGTACATATAAATAAAATAAAATTACATTTTGCAAGATATATTAATATTTATTAAAAAAATTTAATTTATTATCCAAATATGATATTTATTTTTTAAACCAATAAAATCCTTTTTTCAATTAATTTAGCTAAATTTTAAGTAACATTTTATGTTATCAAATTTTTAACTAATAATTTTTTAATAAATATCCAAAAAAAAATATTTTATTTTATTTAGGTAATTTTAAATGTTAAATTATTAGTTTGAATGAAAAAAATTTAAGATACCATAATTCCTCATTAATTAAGACCACTCCACCCCCCAAATTTTTATGAAAAAAAATGGCCTTAATTTCCAAAAATTTTCTAAAATGGCCTTAATTAAAGAGGAATTAAGGTATCTGGAATTAAATAATTATATTGATAGAATATTTATTATGATTTTATTTATTTTAGAAAAGGTAAATTAGGATTTTTTAAAATTAAAACAAATAAATAATAAATGATATAATAATATTTTTTAAATCAGAAACTAGAAGTCAACTGATAGATTTGTGAAATTTTAATAAAAATTAATTTCCTTCCTATCATTTTATTATTGAATTTTAATTTTTTTAAATTTTAACTAATAAAAAATATTTAATTAAAGAATTAAGTGCTTTGATTCAAGCTTAGAATTAAAATAGCAAGTTAAGCAAAGCTGCAAATATTTGGACCAATATTAATTATCGAATAGATTAAGCTAAGGAGGAGGAGTAGAGAGGCCATCTGAGACTGTAAGAAAATAAAATTGGACAATTAAAAAATTATTTATTAATTTTTTTAAGATGCTTTTTCTGAAAAATTCAATGATTTTCAAAATTTTTCTGAAAATTTTATTAAATTTTAAAACTTAGATTTTTTATTATACTTTGAGATATGAATTAAATAAGAAATATAAAAATTAATTTATTACTTATTTAAAGTCTGTACAAACATACAAACATAATTAATTTTTATGTAAAAGGAAATACAAGAATTCTTGTAAATTTAAAATTAAAAATAATTAAATATTAGCTTTTAAAATTGTTGGAATTTTTATTTCATTAATAAGGATTAGATTAGTCTTGCATCATATAATGAGATCCTTGTTATGATTATTGATAGTTGTACATTTAGCTAACATCATATTATTAGCCAATTTAGCTACTACTTCCTTCATAATATCCATCAGAGGAGATACCAGTTTAATTATCTTAGCTTGGGATTTAATTATTTTGCTAACCGTTCCATTAATTTTACTTCTTGTTACTCATTCCGTTGTTGTTACCATGCCCTTTATTGAATTTATTTCCTCCGTTTGTAAACTAACCTTACTAATTGTGATTCATATTGTTGTTATTTTAGAATCTTCTATTGTTTCCATTATTATTGTTATTACCATTATTCATTCCTGCCCCATTATTATTGTAGTAATTGTTATTTGAGTTATTTTAATTTCCAAAGTTTCTTCCTCTTTTATTATTGTTGTTATGATTATTGCCATTATTTTGATAATTTTAGTTCATACCCTTGTTTTAGTTATTTCCACCACCTTGTGTGTTTGATTAGTAATTGGGAAAGAATCCACTGCCTTCATTGATACCTTATTAGTTTTATCCCTATATAGAATCAATATTTTCTGAAGAGAAACTCTATCTTTGCATGTTATTATTACCACCTAAGTTATTTTACTGATTGCTATTTCTATTATTGTTTTATTTATTGTTTCCTGTTGACATTTATTTATTGCCTAAGCCTCCTATTTAAGATCTCTTGCATGTAAGAGTTCTACCAGCATATTGCATACCATGTAATGTCTCTATACAATTATCAGTAAGAGAAGGATCTTTGAATTCAAAAAAGGCATATCCCTTACTTTAGTTAGTTTGATTATCTTTAACTAAATGGAATGCTTTAATTTCACTGTTTTAATCAAAAAAATATGAATTAACAAGTTTTAAAATATATAATCAAAAGTAAATTATTACCCCATATCTCTAAGTTTTAATTCATCTAAAATCATTAACTCATCCATCTTAGTGGGCAAGTTAGCCAAGAATATCTTGTTAGGACCATCATCAACAATAGTAGGAATAATTACTATTCCAACAGTTTTGAAAAGATCGAAATTCAATTTGGGAATCTATTTTAAATAAGTAAAATTAAATAATTAAAATAATTGAAATTAATTAATTACATTAGCTTCAAATTGTCCTTGAACCTTAGGGAACTTTTCATATTCAGTAGGTCTTCTTATTCTTAATTATCTGTGCCACTAATTTTTTAATTAATTAATTAATTAAAATTATAAAATGTTTTATTGTTTATTTTATTACCAAAATAATTCCATCTAATTGAAGCAAAGCAGTGGTTTCTTCAATTGACCTTAACTCAGTAAATGCAAACCTTCCTTTAGGATCAATTTCACATTTTACTATCTTTTATAAAGTTAAAAATAATATTTTTAATTTTAGAAATATTTATTAATAAAATTTTTTACTGGATTTTCTGAGGGCAAAGAAGGCTAAAGACCTCCAGCTGCTTCAAGAGAACGATAAAGCCATTCACTTAGATATTCTTAATTAATAGTTTCAGGAATGTTACCAATATAAAGACGTCTATAATTAAATTAATTAATTCATGAAATTTCAAAAATATTAAAATTAGCGGCATATTTTCCTGATTTAAATTCAAAAATATCACGAAATAGCAATATTAAAAAGCTATTGATATCGAATCATATTAAAACTGTATGAGAAGATTTTTTTTATTTAAATATCTTTGAAGGTGATACGGATCTTTCCCTCAACTTATAATACATTATTATTTGTTTATTTTTATTTGTTTCAACCCTAAATCAATCCTGTAAATAGTTAGTTTATTTATATGAATGTTTGTTTATTTGTTTTCTTTCTAATTTTAAAAAAATTAAATGGTACGTAAAGGAGAGATACTTTTTCTACTAAAATGATTTTAAATGAACAATTTTAAGTAAAATTAAATAACATATGAAGAATAATAATAAATGAATGAATGAATATTTAGAGCAGAAGCAAAAAATAAAAGAAGAAAGAAGAGAGAAAGCAGTAAATACTACAAAATATTTGATGATTCATAAATGTATAATATCATGTAATTCTCTTTTGTTGACTTTTTCTATTAAAAAGAATGAAAAAGAAGATATTTGAAAAAACAGGTAGCATATAGTTTTTAAAATTAATTTTTGGTCAGTCATAAATAAAAAAAGATTGAAGAAAAGAGGGGGAAAAAAATAATTTTAAATTCTTTATTTGATTGAAAAAGAAGGAAAAGAAATTAAGATTTATTTTTTAATAATTGCTATTGATGATAAAGTATGGTGCTAATTATAATATGATTATAAAATATTATATACATATAATATAAGTATGTATTCATGGTAAATTAGAAAGAAAAAAAATAAGAATCAATGAAGAAAGATTGAATAAATGAATGAATGAGAGATAAGATTAGATAGATAGATAAATAGATTTTGCTTTATAATACAAAGCAAAATATTGAAAGGAGGGGGATTAGAAAGTTTTTTGTAAATTATTTGTGAGGGGTGGTCAATGATAAAAAATCAAAGAAACAGAAAATAAGATGATTTTTTTATTGCTACAAAAATGGTAAAGAGAAAAAATTTGAAAAAGAGTGGGGAAGAAAATTAGGTTTGTTTGTTTGTTTGTTTTTTTTTCTTGCTTGTTTGCTTTTGATATTATGGCGAAGTTATTTATTTAGTTTTTTTTCTTCTTTCAGCTTCAAAAGTATGCTCTTTAAAACAACATGTTTCTGCAAAATAGCATTACTTAATGCAATTAAAGCAGAGCTATGTTATTAAAGCTGCTTTTATTAATCAGGAAGGAAAATACCGTGGTTATTTAGTAAATTTATTAATCTATGAAATTATACCTAGCGTGACGATATCCTGATTAGTTATCTAACTTAATCACAGGTACTTCTACTTTATTGACCATCTCTTAAAGTTATTACAAACTTTAGTTGAAATTCATTTTACTAAAATCAACTCCAGTTGTGTTGTTACTATTCAAATCATTTTCTCCTAAATTTTATTCATTCTATTCATCATTTTACTCAAAGAAATGATTGCTTCTCTAAGCAACAGGCCTGCTATTTTGATTTATATTACTTGGACTCTCTTCTTCGTTGCTATTTTGCTATCTGTTATAATTTCTCTTTCTTTCATTGATTGATCTTGAGCGCGAACGGGCTGAATCTATCGAATTTTCTCTTGATCTTTTGATTATTTCTTAATAACCACTTGTTCCTACTTAATCATAGTCATTGTCATTTTGTTGCTTGAATTGTTCTTCCTATGCTTCAGTTAGCTTTTACATTTCATTCAAGTCATCGTGAATTTCTTGATTTTGAAAACTCATTTTTGCTTTCAGAATTTACTTTATTTTTTTAACTAATTTTAATCTGTAAAATTTCAATTATAATATTCTGAAAAAACTAATTATTTAAAAATTAGTAAATTTATGATTAATTTCTAAATCCTTAAATCGGTATCTTCACATTTAATCTCAAATTACTTCATTTAAATCCTTTTTGCTAAATCAGATTTTTACGAAAAATTTAAATTTAATTTTTGCAACTCAAAATGAAAAAAAGTCTGCCAAACCTGGCCAAACAAACAAATAATTGGGGTTGGGGTTGGGGTTGGGGTTGGGGTT